>NC_069082.1:6151666-6465000 GCF_025698485.1 Gossypium arboreum | reverse complement strand
GTAAAACCAATTGTCGAAACCATTTTTTTGATAAAGGGTGTCGACTTATTTAAAAATGAAAATAGATGTGAGAGTCGCGACCAATCCTTTTTGTTTAGGTGTGATCGGATCACCTCGTAATTTGATTGTTTTAAAATGTTTTGTTTTACTAAAACAGTGATTTTGGTCTACGAAATTCGAGAAAGCGGGTTCAGGAGTCGGTTACGTACGAGGAAGGATTAGCACCTCGTAATGCCCAAAATTGGTACCTAATCGATTAATTAACGTCTTAATGTCGAAAGCTGAAAAGATTTTAAAATAAATTTTAAAATACGATCCCTTCTAATAAATGTTAATTTTAAAAACGCCTGAATTACGTTGAAACGAGCATCAAAGACTTACTCATCCCGAGATAGTGAGGTATCACATCCAGTAAGTTAGGACGCGACATTTAAATCTTCGGGAGCAAGTTTGCCTTAAATCTTTATCGAAAGTTTGTGTATTTTGAAATCTAAAAGGATATTTGGCTTTTTAGGTTTAATAAGAAAATAGAAGCCCAGTAAGTTAGGGTACGATTGCTTGAATTCCTGAAACGCGAAATATTGTCTTACTTTGAATAAAACGAATGCAACATTTAGCAATGTGCGTTTATTTTGTTTGGAGTAAAATGAAATTATCTATGTTGGATAAATATATGGTCTTTGAAGTGACTTTAATGAAATGAAAATGAGTGACGATATCGAACATGGCATAATAATTTGCGAATAAACATTACAATAGTGAATCATAAAAGCATGAAAATATGAATAAAGAATTAAAACACAATGGCAATAATCATACAACACAAGTAATTTTGACACCAACATTAACAATCAAAGAGAAATGAAATGAATGATAAAACAATTCTAAATGGATAATAGGTACAATTCTAAATGGATAATAGGTAGGGAAAACTAGTTTAAAATAGATACTATAAAAAACGGTTTAAAGTAAATGGGGTAAAACAATTAAAATCATTAATATTCAAGATAACAAAATAATATATAGGTCAACTTAAAATAAATAATTTATAAAACATTTGAAAATAACATGAAGGAATTTTACATAAATAATATATGAAAAGTAAATTTAAAATAAATAATATATATAAAAGATACATATATATATATATAAACAATTTAATATAAGTAATATATGAAATCTTAGAATAAATAATAATAAAGAGGTTTACAATACCTAATAAAACAAATTAAAATAATTAGCAGGTGAAATAATGTGATTAAATGACATATAGGAAACTTAAAACAAGTATTATATATAAAATAGTGTAAAATAAAAGGAGTATGTATAAAACTTCAAATAATAATACGTATGATAGTTTAAAATAAATAATACATAAAAAATTAAAAGAATAATACTTTAAAATACATAAAACTAACTCAAAATGCATAATAATGTAGTGATTTAAAATAAACAATATATGAAAACAAACTTAAAATAAATAAAACTAAAAGCAGTTCCTAAAAAATGAATAAATAAATAAATTAACAGATTAGGACTAGGCCGAAATTGATTTAAAATTTAAGGTACAAATTGTAAATAAAAAAAGCTATCAAGGATCGAAATAAAACATGCTTGAAAACTGAGGGACCGAATGGGAAAATATTCCCAGCCCTTATACATTACGTTTCGCTCATCTGCCTCTTCAAATGGTCTGAGGACCACATTGAAACAGAGATAAAATCCTGGGGAAAAAAATCAAAATAAAAGGTAACATGAGACCCCAATGAAACACGCTACAAAAGCGGAGGGATCCATTGTGCAAATAGACCATTAGGTAAAAAATGCACGGATCCTCCGCAGATACGGGTCGGGTCACGTGGTTGTAGATGGTCGTTTTGGTGCAACGGGGTCGAATCTTGGGCGTCGTGCGTGCCGAGGAGGCACGTGGGGTGTGCGGCGCTAGGGGAAACTAGGGTTTCCTGCTAGCTGAGACTGGTTTGGGCATTGGGCATAGCGGGCCTTCATGGATTGGGTTAATTGGGCTAGTGTAATTGGGTATCAATTTTGTAATTTGGACTTTTATACATGGGGACTTTTTATTTATTTATGTGTTTAGGTCTTCTGGTGGGCTGGACAAATTTGGGCCTGTACAATTACTCCTCTTTGCTCATTGTCATGTAACGGGAATGAAGCAAAGACTTTAAAAAGGGCCAAATTTGTCTGGTTTTATAGAATCTCGATCTCCTTAGTGCTTCTTCTCTTCGCGTGGCCTCGTTCCATCCTACTGCATCTTCAGGGGTATAGGAATTATTGCTTTGATTCGCTCCACTGAAATATTTTCAACCTGTCCCACTGCAATTTTAAGGAAATAAGATCTGTAACTTTAATCTACTCTACTGCAACTTCAGGGAGATAAGATCGGTGTCTTCAGTCTGCTCCATTGCAACTTCAAGGAGATAAGACTTGTAATTTTAACCTGCCCCACTGTAACTTCAGGGAGATGAGGTTTGTGGCTTTAGTCTACTCCACTGCAAATTAGGGAGACAAGATTTGTCATTTTCAATCTACTCCACTAATGCCTAAGGATACAAGATCTACAATCTTCAGCCTACTCCACTACTGCTTAGGGAGATAGGATGGTGGCTTAAATCTGCTCCACTACTACTTAGGGAGATAAGATTCGCCATCTTCGATCTGCTCCACTACTGCTTAGGGAGACAAGATCTATAATCTTCAGCCTACTCCACTACTGCTTAGGGAGATAAGATGGTGACGAGTTATGGTGTTTGATCTTGAATTGGCTACAGATCTCCGCTATCGTGCTGTTCTTTAAGTTCAGTGTATTGTCTGATATGATCCTCTCAGGCATCCCATATCGATATATGATCTCTTTCTTTAAGAACTTGCTGACTGCTGATTTCGTGACGTTGGCGTAAGAAGTGACCTCTACCCACTTGGTGAAGTAATCGATGACCACAAAGATGAATCGGTGCCTGTTAGATGCTTTTGGCAAGATCGGCCCAATGACATCCATGCCACACATAGAAAAAGACCATGGAAAAGTCATGACATGAAAAGGTGAAGGCTGTACATGAATCTTATCTCCGTAAATATGGCATTTATGACACTTCTTGGCATAGTTGATGCAATCCCCTTCTATAGTGAACTAATAATATCCGAGTCTCATGATTTGTCTGGCCATTGTGAAACCGTAGCGTGTGTTCCGCAGACACCTTCATGGACCTCTTCTAAGATTTGCTTAGCCTCGACAGTGTCCACACATCTTAAGAGCACCTGATCCTTCCTTCTTCTATATAGGATCTCTCTATCTAAGACATAGTCACTAGTTAGCCTTCTCAATATCCTTTTATCATTCTCTGTCGCTTGGTCTAGGTATTCACGATTCCTCACATATCGCAAGATATCTTGATACCAAGGGTGATCATCCTTTTCTTCTTCTTCTTCGATATTGTAACAATGAGCCGGAGTCTCATAGATACTCATCTGGATAGGCTTCACATCCTCTTACTTGTTTACTATTATAGAAGCCAAAGTGGCCAAAGCGTCAGCCATTTGATTTTCTTCTTGTGGAAGATAACAGAAGGTGATGTCATCAAAATCTTTAATTAACTCCAAAACCAACTTTCGGTAATTGATCAACTTGGGGTCTCTCATATCCTATTCACCTTTGAGTTGATAGATCACCAGTGCAGAATCCTCATATACTTCTAGCACTTTGATTTTACATTCAATGGTCGCACGGATACCCATGATGTATGCTTCATACTCCTCCATGTTATTTGTGCAATAAAAATCCAATTTACTAGTAAAGGGATAATGATCTCCATTTGGGGATACTAGAACTGCCTCTATTTCATTACCCACAGCATTTGAGGCTCCGTCAAAATTTAGGATCCAAGGATAATCTTCTTGAGAGTCTTCTTCAGTGGTTGCAACATACATTAGATCTTTATTTTGGAAATAAAAGCTCAAAGGCTCATAATCTTCTAGAGCCCTACTGGCCAAAAAATCTGCTATGGCACTCCCTTTTATAGCCTTCTGGTTCACGTAGACTATGTCAAACTCAAAAAATAAAATTTTCCAACGAGCCATTTTTTCGTTCAAAGCATTTGACTCTATCATGTATTTCAGAGGGTCCAGTTTCGAGATGAGCCAAGTTGTATGGTACAACATGTACTGTCTCAGTCTTCAGGTTTTCCAAATCAAAACACAACACAATTTCTTGATCGGCGAATATCTTGTCTCACATTCAGTGAATTTCTTACTAAGATAGTATATCGCTTTTTCTTTTCTTCTCGACTCATCATGTTGGCGTAACACGCATCCCATGGAGTTTTTGAACACTGCCAAATACAGTATTAGTGGTTTATCTAGGTAATATGGCATCAGCACTGGGGCATTGGACAGGTAATGCTTGACCTTATCAAAAGTTCTCTGGCACTCCTCATCCTATACACCTGGGTTATGCTTCTTAAGGAGGCGGAATATTGAGTCACATTTCTTTGTTAGTTGTAAAATGAACCGAGCGATGTAATTTAGTCTTCCTAGGAAACCTCGAACTTCTTTTTGAGTGCGTGGAAGAGGTAATTCTTGTATGGCTTTGACTTTATCTGAGTCAATCCCAATCCTCTTTTCATTGACTACAAATCCTAACAGCTTTCCTAACCTGGCCTTGAAGGTACATTTTGCGAGATTGAGCTTTAGCTGGAACTTTCTTAACCTTAAGAATAGTTTTATCAAGACTTGTACGTGTTCATTTTCTATTCTGGATTTTGCAATCATATCACCGACGTAAACTTTGATCTCCTTGTGCATCATATCATAGAATAGAGTTACCATGACTCTCTGATATGTTGCTCTTGCGTTTTTCAATCCAAATGGCATCACCTTATAACAAAACGTTCCCCATATGGTCACGAATGTGGTCTTTTCCATATCTTCAAGATGCATCTTTATTTGGTTGTATCTCGAGAAGCCATCCATGAAGGAGAAAAGTGAATAACCTACCGTGTTATCCACTAATGTATCAATATAAGGCAACGGGAAATTGTCTTTTGGGCTGGCTTTGTTCAAATCCCTGTAGTCCACGCACGTTCGCACTTTTCTATCTTTTTTAAGAACGGGAACTATATTGGCTACCCATTTTGAGTACTTGACCACCTGCAAGAAACCGGCATTGAATTACTTCTTGACCTCTTCTTTTATATTTAATAGAACATCATGTCTCATCCTTCAGAGTTTCTGTTGAACTGGCTTGCACTCTTCCTTTATAGGGAGTCGGTGTACCATATATTAGTAGGCAACCCAGGCATGTCTTGATATGACCATGCGAAGACATCGTTGAATTCTTGTAGTAACTCAATGAGGTCTAGCTTTGTTTCTGTGGTAATACAAGCTCCAACCTTCACCTCTTTTACCTCTACTAAGCCCACAATTTCCATTGACTTCTTGTGAGGTAAGATTTATTTCTCATCTTGTTCTACCATCCTTAACAAATCAGGAGATAAGTTATAGTTTCGGTCATCTTCAAAATCCTAAGAATCCTCTATACACATATCTTGCTCAAAAGGAGACTCTAAGTCAATAGCAGCGTTACTCATATCATTGATATCTGAAGACCTGTTATAGAGATGAGGAAAGTCCAAAAAAAAAAGAATCTAAGAATATTTATTGGTGGTATGATTATGAATGAAATGGAAAGAATAAAAGAATATTTGCTCATGATGATACGCAAAGATGCATTTTTATTGGAATAACGATATTGGACAAGAGCCTATTTCACAAAAGGATTCTTATTACCCCTAGGCTTAGAGCAATAAGCTTGTTTTGGATATTACTCTGAATTAATTTTAAAAGTTAGAGGGATATCCTCTGCAGTTAAATTGTTCAAAATGCTCCCAGGCAAGTATGGGCAAATGTCTAATTGATCCTCTTCTCTCTTTTCTTCCTCGGATATGGCGTTAATGCTTAAATTTTCCAACATTTCTTCAGCAGACCCTTTCCTTATCGATCTTCTTTTGTAGTAAATAGTCCCTCCCGACGTGAATGTTTTGGATATGTGAGGAAAGGTCATTGGCTCCCATTTAACCTCTTCCTCGCTCAAATGCGTTCTTCTCCTTTCTTATTTCTTCTATTGCTCATTTTTTTTTTTGCTTTACATCTGGCTTGAAACCTGAGTCAAAGAGGTTTCATTTGTCCATGAGCATGGGTGCCCCGATCCTTCCTTGTAGGCTTCTTCCAAGCCCCCTCCCGGGCAAAGCTCCTTTCCTAACTATCAGTTGTAGGCCCATCCTTGTAGTCTTGGAGATTTTGAGCGTGAGGACCTTATTTCCTACGAGAATGAAAGTCGCATTTATAAATTCTAACGATCGAAAGGAACATTCTATTGCTTCATCATCTGTCCCCACATATGGCGCATCTCTGGTAACGAATGCAATGATATCTTCTTCCGCGTTTATAGTCGCCAATCGGCCTTCAGCTATAAATTTGAGCTTTTGATGTAACGATGACGTTACTGCCCCCGCTGAGTGAATCCATGGCCTCCCCAATAAACAATTGTAAGAGGGCTTGATATCCATCACTAAGAAATCCACCTCTACGTGCTTGGACCAATTAAAAGGGGTATTTTAATCCTTCCCATTACTTTTCTTTCGGTGCCGTCAAATACCCTCACTACATTTTGGCATGTCTTCATATGGGAACTATCTACTGGCAACCTATTTAGTGTAGATAGGGGCAGGATGTTTAGTATCGATTCATTATCAATCAATACCCCTGTCAATGTGTATCCTTTGCAACGGGTGGTGATGTGCAGAGCCTTCGTGGATCCCATTTCCCTTGGTGGTATTTCATCTTTGTTGAAAAATATGAAATTTTTAGCACTTATATTATTGACAAGACGGTCCAGCTTGTTGACAGAGATGTCGTCTACGACATAGGTTTCGTTTAGCACTTTCATAACGCGCTCCGATGTGTCTCCGAGCTCAAAAGTAAAGCTAGCACTGAAATACGAGCCAACTACTTATGTAGCTATTCTACAATACTATATTCACTATGCTTTAAAAATTTCAAGAATTCTCTAGCTTCTTTTTTAGTCACTGGCTTGTTAACTAGCGATTCGAGCCTGACCGTTTTCTCCTTCCTTTACTCGACTACTGGGGCTTTTCTTTAACAACTTCAGTTCTTGTACCCGCAGGATCATAACGTCTCCCACTGCGTGTATAGAAACCTACCTCTTAGCTCTTCCCTGAAGCACTAGCCGGATTCTCCTTTCTCGGGATTATCACGTTACAGTCATAATTCCAGTGAACCCTTTTGCTATCATTGTAAGGAAAGGATATGGGTTTCTGAATTATGACTCTTAGCACCATTTGTATTCCTGCTTCATTGTTCTTTGGTCGCAAAATGATCACCACAAGGTGATTAACTCTTTGGACCCATTCTGTTGTTCCCTCCTCTGAAGCGTAAACCTCTCCTTCTTCTGATCCTTTGACTTCTTCATAAAATTCTATTTCTTTATTGTCAATCAGATTTTGTACTATGGCTCTAAACTCATTGCACTCTTGGATGTCATGCCCTCATTGGCATAAAACTCACAGTATTTTCTCGCTTCTCTAGGTCTTTCCCCTAAATGTTGTGTGATCGAACTTCCATCAATCATTTGTTTCCAAACCCAACTCAATGGGGGTTTTTACTTCTACCATGTCGACCTTGATTCTTTTGCTCCCTCTCTCGACTATTACGTTTACCCCTTTATTAGCATAATCGGGTAACAGATTTTCTGCTACGTTGGGTCCTGATGGGTCGTCGAACTTCATGATACCCATTTTGATAAATCTTTCTACCAACTTTTTAAACATAGTGTAGTTCTCAATCGAGTGTCCTGTTAACCCTGCGTGGTACTCACATTGGGCATTTTCATCATACCATTGTGAGAACGAGGGTCTCATAGGCTTCAAGTAATAAGGTGACACCACATGGGTATCGAATAAGCTCTGATACAACTTCCTGTATGACATTGGGATAGGCGTAAACTGGAGCTTCTCTGTATTTGGTCTTGGGTTGGACTCTTGTCTTAGAGAGCTTTGATGGCTAGTAGTCACAGTCTTCGGCTTGCTTACGGTGACTGGCTTGGAATAACTCTTATTGTATACGTTCGCGTTGTTCACCTCATTTTTTTTCCTTCTTGAGCTGATTTCTTGGCACTTCCCCCTGCTTCAATCTTCCTGTATCTTATCGCATTTTCTATCATCTCCCAGACTTTACTATGTCTAAGAAGCTCTTAGTAGCGCTTCCCAGCATGTGGTTGATGAATGGAGCCTTCAGAGTATTGATAAAGAGCATGGTCGTTTTTTTTCCAAAAGAGGTGGTTAGACTTGCGTCGCCACCTCTCTCCATCTTTGGGCGTATTGCTTGAAGCTCTCATTTTGTTTCTTTTCCATGTTTTGTAACGTGATTGGGCGTATTGCTTCATGAAATCTTGTACCAAGTCTTTCCATGAATGGATTTGAGTACGGCTTAGTTGGTTGTACTATTTGGCTACAAACCCAACCAAACTGTCTTAGAAGCAATGGATCAACAGTTGATCATTGTGAATGTACCCTGCCATCCTTCGACAGAACATGTTGATGTGAGCTTCTGGACAACTAGTTCTATTGTATTTTTCAAAATCTGGGGTTTTGAACTTAGGAGGAAGCACTAAATCTGGGATCAAACTTAGGTCATTGGCATCTATTCCGCAATGGTAATCAGTATTCTCCGTTGCTCTGAGTTTTTCTTCTAGCCATCTGTATCGATCCTCTGCTGCTTTGGCGGTCCCACTTTTGTTTTCTCCATATCAACTACATTATCGAGATCAGGAACAACGAGATTGGTTGTGTTATCTCCAGGATTAGAGCCCGAGCCTGTTTGATAGTTCATCGATCTTTGAGGTATCGGTTTGATCTTTGTTGAGGCTGATAATGTGGTACCCTCGTGGGTACACTTCTGGTGGTGTCTGGACATTGATTGGAGTAAAGTCCGGGAGGTAAAAAGGATCCTCATTTCCGTTCGCAGTACTTTTCCCTTTTTCACGTTCTCTGACCAGTACATGCGCCAATTGGCTTATCATATTATTTTGGGACTTTTGCATTTGTTCCCACATATCTTGTTGTATTTTAGCTAATTGTTCTTGCATCTGCGCTTACAATTGCTCTTGCATATCCCTTTGCATTTGTTCTAGTCTTTCTAATCTCTGATCCATTGCTTTAGTTTTGTGACGGATATTGTAGCGGTATTCGGTTGGTTGACTCTTGTTGGTTTCCAAGTTAACAGAAATAATTTGGTTTAATTAGGGTCTCTTCATGAAACTTAATGCATATGATGAAATGTGATGCAGATAAATGAAATGAATGCAAAAAGAGGCGTTGATTCTGATTCAATTTCATTAGAACAACTTTACTAGAAGAAAATTTTCTTTACATAGAGCGGATGATTGCATATACGACTTTGCCCTAATGCCCAAAGCCTTAACCTTCCTAAGAAGCCAAGCTAAGTCTTGGCCTCGATCTGATTCTGATTCGTACTTTAAGCTTAATACGTCAGCTTGAACTGCCAAGGTTTGCAAATAATCAGCTACCTCTCGAACTTGAGCCACAGCTTCGCCCATGACATAATCTCTATTTCTGATATGATCTTGAGAGCGGTGAAGTTGTTCTTTGCAATGTTCATTGTTTGCCTCAAGGAGTTCCACTCGAATTTTGCCATATTGTAGTGCAGTCTCGAGTTCTCAATTTTCCTTTTCAACTCTTTGATCTTGCCTAGACTGGCATTCAATTTAATTACGGAGTTACGGCTACGATGCTGATGTAGTGATTTTTCCAATTCGACCACCCGAGCTCTTAACCTCTTTTTTTTCGCTTTGGCTTTCCAACAAACTTTTTTTCAAAGTGTCCTCCCGCATTCAAACATTTTGAAACTTCTTCTCCCAATGATCAGCTCTGGTATTTTGTTCTTTAATTTCTTGACGCCACTACTCTGACGTTTTACCCAAACCTGTAGTTCTTATCGACATACGCAGCTTCTTGTAATCAATTTTCAGACTATCCAAATTTTCCTCTGCCTTATTTTTTCCCTTCCTCAATTTTTCGGCCTCTTGCTTGTGGATATCGGAGTCTAGTCCCAACTTCCTCTTCTCCTCTTCTAACTGCTCTATCTTCATTCCCAACTCCGAGCTCCTTTTCTCAAAGTCTTACTTGATGATCTCTAACTCAGACGAGACTACTTGTAAATGCTCCTCTATCGACCGAGCGTTTTCTTGACTTGGCATTAGGATATTGTCGTTGATTCTTTTACCCTACCACTATTCATACTCGGGGGTCGTCATTGGACCTGCAGCGAATCCTTTCATCCTACGAATTTGGTTCCAAGCATTCGATATCTCACAGACTCTCTTCCTATAATTATTGTCCTTGTATGAGAACTCGCATTGAGCCAACCCTTGTGTTGCCGGTATGAACTGCCTTGATCGATACTATCTTAACACAAGTAGTGGAACGTATCCAATGGCTCCCCATATCCCAAGCAGAGGGACCCAGTCAAAGTCACCACACCGATATAAAATCTCATCGGGGATCATCCATGGGGCCATCTATTCAACATCTTTAACTTGCAAATTCTGGAGAATCGCTATCTATTTCTCTTCGGGAAGGTCATCCCGCATTGACGTAGCCACTAATTCCTTCAATGGAGAGTAATTCTCAGAAAAAACTCGATATGAGACTTTTTCTACCCTCCAAAAGTGGAAATGGAGCCACAATAACAAAAGTTGCGCACATCCTATAAATCTGCCTCCACTCGATTTCCTGTAAGCATTCAATGATCTAAACGTTTCGACCAAGATCGCAAGGACGTGTGTGACCCCTTTAACAAGTCGATCAAACAGGTCTGAGATTGCTTCATCTACGTGTCCTAATGCCTTGAGAAAGACGACCAAACCGTAAATGCTCAAAGCGAAAATATCAACCCTCTTCTTCATATTCGGGTGTGCCAGAATTAGATCTCTCAAGTTCTTCTAAGGAATACAAGTACTGTCTCCCTTTTGCTTAGTCCGGGCTACAACCCATTGTTCGCTTATCCCTGTGATATTCATCAGTCTCTTTACAAAGGACGGAACGTTAGAAGCTCTGGAATAGGCTTTGTCAACTTTAACCTTTGGGCAGCGAAGTAAGGCCATATACTCTTCCACGGTAGGTACCAAATCAACTCTCCCAAAAGTGAAGCAGCTGTAGGTGGGGTTCCAAAATTGGGCGACAGCTTGGAATAAGCGTTTGTCTACTTTCACCTCGAGTAAATAGGGTAAGTCTCCGTAATTATGATAAAATAACTGCTTAATCTCGTCTTTCCAACCGTTCCATATCTCTTTTAATTCTTGCAGGTTATTCTGAGTCATACTGATGCGAGTAAAATCCCATAATTCCGACTCGTATACCTCAGTCAAACTATCACATTTCTCTTACTGCGTCTTTTCAGACCATATTCGAACGGTCGTATTTTCTTCCACTCTATCAAGAAACTCTTTTTCCATGCTAAGCTTTTCTGTCTAGTAACCAAACGTGAATCAACACCTTTTTATAATGTAATGCCATGCAATAGCAGGAAAACAAAACAAGTCAGTATTATATACAAAAAATAGAACCTTAAAGTAAGCAGGAAATAATTAAGCACCTATTCAGGTAACCGCTAGGGTTTGGCGTGGCTCTATCTAGGGTGGGCTCCTGTGGGTTACTACATGTGGTTTGGTTTTAAAGCAAAGGTATCTGAACTGGCAGATTCCTCGATCCTCACTCTTTATAGGCTCATACGGACCGAGTTCGATTCAGAGGAATACATTTCCCTATGGCTATACGGAGATGAAAATCTCACGAAGACGTAGGTACAGATGTATCCCGAAAGTGATCCACTATCCTATACGGAAGTGAAGACCTCACGAAGGAATAGCTTCTCACACCCACTTAAAAGGGTAAAATCGTCCAATTATGTAATATGATGCGCGAAAGTATACTAAGAAACTCGAACCATAAGCCAATCATACAAAATGACGAAAACCACAAAAATGAAATGCAATGAAGGGATCATAAATTTAAAACGAATTTTCAAATTTCGACAAAGGACAAAAATTAATCAATTTATGGCTCGACTCTCAAAGTCCCCAGTGGAGTCATCAAGCTGTCGAAACCATTTTTTTTTTATAAAGAGTGTCGACTTATTTAAAAACGAAAATGGATGTGAGAGTCGCCACCAATCCTTTTTGTTTAGGTGTGATCAGATCACCTCATAATTTGATTGTTTTAAAATGTTTTGTTTTACTAAAATAGCGATTTTGGTCTACGAAATTCGAGAAAGCGGGTTCGGGAGTTGGTTACTACGAGGAAGGATTAACACCCTCGTAACGCCCAAAATTGGTACCTAATCGATTAATTAACGTCTTAATATCGAAAGTTGAAAAGATTTTAAAATAAATTTTAAAATATGATCCCTTCTAATGAATGCTAATTTTAAAAATGCCTGAATTATGTTGAAACGAGCATCAAAGACTTACTCGTCTTGAGATAGTAAGGTATCACATCCAGTAAGTTAGGACGCGACATTTAAATCTTCGGGAGCAAGTTTGCCTTAAATCTTTACCGAAAGTTTGTGTTTTTTGAAATCTAAAAGGATATTCAGCTTTTTCGGTTTAACAAGAAAATCAAAGCCTAGTAAGTTAGGGTACGATTTCTTGAATTCTCGAAACGCGAAATATTGTCTTACTTCGAATAAAACAAATGCAACATTTAGCAATGTGCGCTTATTTTTCTTTGGAGTAAAATGAAATGATCTATGTTGGATAAATATATGGTCTTTGAAGTGACTTTAATGAAATGAAAATGAATGACGATATCGAACATGGCATAATAATTTGAGAATAAACATTACAATAGTGAATCATAAAAGCATGAAAATATGAATAAAGAATTAAAACACAATGGCAATAATCATACAACACAAGTAATTTTGACACCAACATTAACAATCAAAGAGAAATGAAATGAATGATAAAACAATTCTAAATGGATAATAGGTACAATTCTAAATGGATAATAGGTAGGAAAACTAGTTTAAAATAGATACTATAAAAAACGATTTAAAGTAAATGGGGTAAAACAATTAAAAATCATTAATATTCAAGATAACAAAATAATATATAGGTCAACTTAAAATAAATAATTTATAAAACATTTGAAAATAACATGAAGGAATTTTACATAAATAATATATGAAAAGTAAATTTAAAATAAATAATATATATAAAAGATACATATATATATATATATATAAACAATTTAATATAAGTAATATATGAAATCTTAGAATAAATAATAATAAAGAGGTTTACAATACCTAATAAAACAATTTAAAATAATTAGCGGTGAAATAATGTGATTAAATGACATATAGGAAACTTAAAACAAGTATTATATATAAAATAGTGTAGAATAAATGGTATATGTATGAAACTTCAAATAATAATACGTATGATAGTTTAAAATAAATAATACATAAAAAAATTAAAAGAATAATACTTTAAAATGCACAAAACTAACTCAAAATGCATAATAATGAAGTGATTTAAAATAAGCAGTATATGAAAACAAACTTAAATAAATAAAACTAAAACAATACCTAAAAAAAACTGAATAAACAAATAAATTAATTAATTAACAGATTAGGACTAGGCCGAAATCGAGTTAAAATTTAAGGGATGAGTTGTAAATAAAAAAAGCTATCAAGGATCGAAATGAAACGTGCTTAAAAACTAAGGGATCGAATGGGAAGATATTCCTAGCCCTTATACATTGGGTTTTGCTCGTCTGCCTCTTCAAATGGTCCGAGGACCAAATTGAAACAGAGATAAAATCCTGGGGAAAAAATCAAAATAAAAGGTAACATGGGACCCCAATGAAACACGCTACAAAAGCGGAGGGATCTATTGCGCAAATAGACCATTAGGTTAAAAATGCGCGGATGCGGGTTCTCCGTGGATGCGGGTTGGGTCACGTGGGTTGTAGATGGTCGTTTTGGTGCAACAGGGGCCGAATCTTGGGCGTTGTACGTGCCGAGGAGGCACTTAGGGTGTGCGGCGCTAGGGGAAACTAGGGTTTCCTGCTAGCTGAGACTGGTTTGGGCATTGGGCTAGTGTAATTGGGTATCAATTTTGTAATTTGGACTTTTATACATGGGGACTTTTTATTTATTTATGTGTTTGGGTCTTCTGGTAGGCTGGACAAATTTGGGCCCGTACACCAGTCATAAGTTTTAAGTAGTAGGGACTAAATTGAAAGAATTTCAAAATTAGGATTTTGTGATGAAATTAGGGAGTTGAAATTAGTTTGAAGTGAGAATTGAATGAAAATATGGAATTAGTTTTGAGAAAATAAAGTTAGTATTGGTTAGGGATTAAATTGGAATTTAGGTAAAAGTTGTGTATAAATTGAAATATTGAATGTGGAATTGTGTTGTATTGATAAATTTTAATTGTTTCGATTTTCATAGCTAACGTTGAGCCGGAGACCTCGGCTAAGAAAGAAAAGGAAAAAGTTGACGAGGAGTAACTCGGGAGATTACGGTTTGTATTTCTATAATCCGAATCTAATAATTAATTGTTGTAATTATTATTTAATGTGTATGGTAAGTGAATTGAGGTGAGTACTTGATATTTTGGTATTGAATTGATTTGAATTATGTAACGCCCCAATTTTCGAGAATCCTGTGACTGTTGGCATAGGTTTAATTATGTTAGTGGGCCTCTAGAAAGCCCAAGCTTAAGATAGAACCCGGCAATTTTAGTTAATTTTTGTTCCATAAGAAAAAGGGGGTGAAATTATGAAATAGGACCTATGTGAAAATGTTTGAAAATGCTATAGGCTAAATTGAAGTGACCAAATAAATAGGAGTGCAAAATAGGAGGATTTGCATGACAAACCTCCCATTTACATGAAGTGGCCAGCCATCATGTTGTTGTAGACAAAATGTACACTTGATATCCATAATTTATGGTACAAATTGATACAAATTGATAATAGGTTAGGTAAATGTTCCATGATAATGGGTTAGGTAAATGTTTCATGATAATAGGTTAGGTAAATGTTCCATGATAATGGGTTAGGTAAATGTTTCATGATAATGGGTTAGGTAAATGTTTCATGATAAGAATATCATGTCTTTTGTATTAAAGAATTAAACGGATGAAATATGAAGTTTTATT
This sequence comes from Gossypium arboreum, assembly GCF_025698485.1. Lineage (NCBI taxonomy): Eukaryota > Viridiplantae > Streptophyta > Magnoliopsida > Malvales > Malvaceae > Gossypium > Gossypium arboreum. The sequence goes on along the minus strand of NC_069082.1, from coordinate 6,449,717 downwards.
AAAAGAAAAAGGGGTGAAAAGAACAAAGTTTTGTCCATCTTTGTTCATCATAGCTGAAAGTTAGAAAAGAAAAAGGAGAGGAGAAAGCTCTTGAGTATTCGGTCATTAGGAGGAGGAAAATTGAAGGTAAGTTCTTGGTACCTTGCTTCTATTTTGAGGTTCATGAGTTCTTCTTGATTCTACCTTAACTCTTGAAGTATATTTTGATTTTTAGTTGTGTTGTGAGCATTTGGTCATGAATTAAAATGAAGGAAATGGTTGTTGTTTCATGTTCTTTTGATGAAAAATGGAAGATATGTGAAGTTGAGCCAAACAAATGAGCATGCATGTGCCTTAGATGCTAAAGGGAAAAATCGGCTAACATGTTGTGCTTTGAAATGATGAAATGGAGATTATGTTTAAGTAAAATCATAGATATGTGATGATTGATTGGTGATATACATGTTTAAATAACATGCATGCAAGATAGGTGTATGAAAGAGTGATTTGGTAATAAATCTGCTTGGGACAGCAGCAGTAACGTGACTTTGGAAAATCACCATAAATTGTAGGAGATGAATTAGAAGCTGGATAAATTATGTAATTAAAGATTATTGAGTCTAGTTTCTAATGAAATAAACGAGAACATATTTTGAATTCTGTACAATGAGAAATTTGATTTGTAATGAAGGGTGGTCAGATTAGTCAAACAGTGAAACATGGGAAACTTTGAGAAAATTCTGGTATTGATTGGCTAAACCAAAAATTCTGAAAATTTTATGGATAGAAGATATATGAGTCTATTTTCAGGGAAAATTAACGGAACTTGATTTGGAGTTTCGTAGCTCCAGTTATAAATGATTTAGTGACTGTTGCTCAGGAAGACAGCTTGCAGTGAAATTATGATTATGTGGTAAACATTGACAAAAATTTGTTAATGAGTTGCTTATTGTTTTCTTATAAGCTTACTATGATCTGTAGGTGTGGTTAGCTGAATATTGTAAGGGGTTAATCGTAGTTTGTATTTGAATAGTTAGATTAACGTGTTAGTAATCCAATTGTAGGCGGTTCGTGTGTGGATCTCACATCGATATATCCGCAAAGCAGTGTGTAACTAACACCCTCTTTCTTAGTCTGGATCGGCAAAAGTCGAAAAGTCGAAATGCGAAAACCGGTATTTTGTAGATTCTGAGTGTCACGAATGCTCGTGAGGTAAATCGATTAATGTTTTTGGTAAGCTGCAAAATTTGGACTGCAAAGTGTATGATTTCTGTGCCCTCGATATTTTTGGGCTTAATGGGCCAAAATTGGAATGATGGGCCAACGGGCCCAATTCGGTAAGAACCCTCGGTACGTGATTCTGTTAGTACGTGAAAGGTAGGAATATGCATGAAAAACCCTAAAATAGATAAATTACTGAAATACCTTTAAAAGTGAAAAATTTATAGTTTTACCCTAGGAGATAAATTACCAAATACCCTAGGGTTAAATTGACCTAAATGCATGTTTGATTGTTGCTATTTACTTGCATGCCATGTTGTTATTATCGATGCACGGATGGGATATTGACGGAGGAAGTATCTTGAAAGTGGCTTGTCCACGTCTTGGAGGCTTTACCTCAATTCTATGATAAATCGAGCGGCAAGGCCTGCAAGCTGTGGAGTGTTGGGTTGGGTGGGTTGAGCTATTCCCCACATGGAGTGTATGGCTGGTGCGGGTGGAGTGTAGTGGTTGGTGGGTTGAGTAGTCTCCCAAATGGGCTTGCATATATTTATTGATGTTGCATGTATTTTGAAATGGGCCTATGGGCCATCTTTATTATCTGAGTAAGGGGCTAAGGCCCGGTTTATTATAATCTGAAAAGGGCTCGGTCCAGTACCACTTTATTACCCAAATGGGCTTGCATATGTTATTGATGTTGCATGTATTTTGAAATGGGCCTATGGGCCATCTTGTTATCTCTGAATAAGGGGCTAAGGCCCGTTTATTATAATCTGAAAGGGCTCGCGGCCCGATTACTATTACTGAATGGGTTTAGGCCCAATAGGCTTGAGTGACTTGGACTTTGAATGGGTTTTCCTTACACTTTGAGTTTCCCCAAACTCACCCTTTTATTTTCAACCACGCAGAAATCCCCAACCATAGTGGGCTTGGCGTGTGAGGAATTCGGAGTGACCATCCGCTTCGAAAGTTTGATTTTCTTCGGTGAACTGGACATCCTTTTATTTACGTTTGAAGTTTTGGGCTTTTAAATGTAATAAGGCCACTTAATTATTTTTATGGTTTTAATATGTATTACTAAGATAGGTAATACTTATTTTAACTGTTGAAATTGGATAGCTTTAGGTGCGTTTTCAAAAACAACAATTGATTTCAAAATAACACGACAACAAGCAAAGCTTCCATAATGAAAGTATTTTCCAAAATTAATCACTTTTCTTAAAAATGACTTAATCAAATCGGTTTCCTAGAAATATCCATGACGTTAAGGTGTGGCAATGGAGGTATGCATGTCTAGGATTGGATCCGAAGGGAGCTTGGTACTTAAGCAGTCAGATGGACTCACCACCTCTTTTCCGATTTCCTACGGTGCATGACTTCCATTCACATTAACCCTTAATGAATTAATCTTTTGAACATCAAGTACGATTTTCTGGACTTAGAATGGAAAATTTTTTTTTAACGTTTTTGATGTGGCATGCCGGATCCGGCCATAACTTCTGGGCCGGGTTTGGGGTGCTACAAATTAAATTCATGAGTATATGTGATTATTTGATATTGAATTGAATGTATGTGGATTTATGATTGGTGTAGATTTTGATTGAAATTGAAAAGTGAATTGAAGAACCCTATTAATTGTATCGGGCTGAGTCAGATATAGTTGGCATGTCATAGGATTGGAAGTGTTTAGGGATACTATGACCACGAGCCGATGAGACACTAAGTGTCACTCTATTATTTCAAATTATCCAATGAGGCACTGGGTGCCATACTGATGTGTTTTGGTTGGATCCATGTATCCGCCAAAGTCCGAGTCGTGTTAATAGGGGTAAATAAATGAGTTGGTAATAAGATTGATATTGGATGTGAATTTGAAAATTGATATTGAATTGAATTGTGCAAAAGAAATGCATGAACCAAGGTTCATGAAAAGAGAATTGTTATTGCCAATTGATATATGAATTCAAAGTGAGAAAGCTATTGATGAAAAATGAAAGCAATAATAGATGAATTGATTTATTGTTAGTTAATGTTTATGTATGGTTAAAGTGTATATTTTATACAATGTTATTTATTTAAAGTATTCGGATTATAAAAATACGATTGAGTTTATACTCAGTGTACGATTAGTTTTCCGTGCGCAGGCTAGGTTAAAGTTTAAACGTTGAATCAACATCCAAGGCCGATCCCGAACTCATTGTGGTGAAGTACATTTCTTTTTGGTAAATGGCATGTACGTAGGATGTTGAATTTGTCATTTTGGGATATGGATGTAAATGTTGTTATAATATGATAAGAGTTGAAAATATATATATGTGAACATATATTCTATGTTTAAGAAATTAAGTGATGTGTTTTGGTTGAAATTGGCATAAATTTAGGAATAGTTTAAATGATGTTTAATTGAATTGTTTAGATATTATATGTGAATTACCTATAAGAGTATATTGGTTAAGTACTTAGAATGATTAATTTGACATGTTTTGAATGTATTTGTATGTGTTTTGGATTAGTTGAATGATTGGTTTTTGACTTGCTTGTTATTCAAGATTTGCAGTGTTGGTAAACTTGATGTACAAGGCTCATTTTGAGTCCACATGACCTGGCACACAGGCATGTGACCAGACCGTGTGAGACACACGGCTTATACTTGGGCGTGTGTGCCCTACACCTAGGAAAAATTTTAAGACTTCACGAAAAATTCTCTGAGTTTCCGATTGAGTCCTGATTTGTTTTAAACATGTGATTTGGGTTTCGAGAGCTCAATAAAGGGACATTATGATTAAGGGCTTCTTCTGTAGTGCTTAAAAAAAAGAACTTCTGGCTCCAAAAGTATTTTTGGAAGAAAAGTTGTGCGAAACAAGCTGCTTTTGGCTGAAATTTTTTACTTTTTAGAAGTGTTTTTCAAAAGGATTTCTGAAAAGGAGAAGCTAAAATTTTTAGCTTTTCCTCTCCCAAAAGCACTTTTAGTGCTTAATTAAATTTTCACCCCTCAAATAACATAGTACTTTCCTTTTTTTTCTTGGTGTTTAATTACAAATGTGTTAAATTCATTAATTAAAAATAAAAAATATTTTAAAATAATAATTAAAAATATTTAATGGTTATATTTAAATATTTAAAATATAGTTTATATATTCTAATGAAATTTTATGAATAATTAATATTTATTACTTAAAATATTTAAAATTTATATTTCATATATTAAAATATTAACAACAAGTTATAATAATTTTTTATATTCTTACTAAAATATAATAATATTAACTAATTTAAATATTATTTAAATGCTTATTTGTTACTTGATAATAACATGCCTAAAATGGACATTTTATTTCTCAAAAGCATTTTTGACAACAATGCTAAACACTCAAATATTAAACCAAACTTTTCAAAAGCACTTCTCAAAAGTATTTTTTCCACAGTACTTTTCAAAAATATTGCCAAACTAGCCCTAAATTATTATATGTATATTATATTATTATATGATTATTCGTATTTGTTCTGAAATGTTCGGTAATACTCCGTAATCCTATTCTAGCGACGGATTAGGGTTAAGGGGTGTTACAACAGACTTCGTCCTACTGATTTGGAGGGTAATCCCAAATAGATTTTCAAAGTCTCAGATCATGCTTTAAAGAAGAAGCATCAAATTCCTTTGTTTCGACTCTTAACACTTTACGAGGATGTTTAGTAACTTGAGAAGACTCGATATCTTGTTCAGGAGCTTAGGAAGACTCGGTATCTCGTTTAGGATCTTGAGATTGAGAAGACTTGTTATCTCATTCAAGAGTTTGGGAAGACTCGATGTCACGTTCAGGAGCTTGGGATTTAGAATACCTGATATCTTGTTCAGGAGATTAAAAAGATTCGGTATTTGATTTTTCTCCACCAATAATAGAAGGTTGAGGAACCAATTGATCATTATTGCTTTCTAACACCCTTTTCTTGAAAAAAATATTGATTTTTTTATTGACCATAATTTAATTGAAACCTGAGGATTGTAATAATATATTAAACAATAACATAATAGGAAAAAGAAAAAAATAAGTCAAATAAATAAAGAACATACTTTATATAAAAATATTTATCGAGAGATCTTTTGCATAAGGAGTCAAAAGGGAGATAATTTGTATTTTTTTTACTCTGTGCTCTCAGTCTCGGCATCAAACTCCGTTTTTTTCTCTCGACTGTGTCAATATCGTACCAGATGAATATAATTTCTTAGCAAGACATACAAATCAAAATATAAGAAAGTCACTAACCTAATATGTATGAGTATGTGCCAAATCAATTAACTTTGGAATTTGACTTTAAAGTCCATATTAGACCTCTAAGTTTAGTCTTTTAAGGCCCATCATATATTAATATTTAATTATTATTAAAGTTATATAATTAAAAATTGAAAAATACTTTGTTAATATAAAGTATAACTTTATGACTTAAGGGGACAAATTATATAAAATACAATTTGACCAGGGGGAGAATGTTATACAATGTAGGCACAAAATTTTTAGAATAATTTATATATAAATTTCAAAAATCTAAAAATTTCAAAAGGATTGTTGGGATTGACCCAATTAAGCAACAAGTAAAAAAAGAAAGCGGAATAAATTGAGAAATTGAACACACAAGTTTAACGTGAAAAAACCCTTCCAAAGAGGATAAAAAACCACGGGCAAAAATAATTTTACTATAATGGCAAAAGAATGAATAGTACAAAAAATGGAGATAAAAACTAAACCTTGAAAACCCAAAACAAAGAACCCTCAAAACGTAAACACAAAATTCTCTAAATGTGTTATGAGTTCTAATATCTAAAAGGTGTATTTTCTAATGTTGTAAAAGAGCCTATTTACAGGTTAAATTTATAGGTCAAATAAGAATAAAATAATCTAAACTAATCAGTGTTTGATTGAAACAAATAAATAGAGTTTAACTAGAAGATTATTTCTCAAATTTGACTGAAATAGGAATCATACTTAACAAATCTCTACCTTGACTCATATTTCTACAATGTCATATTTGCCAAAGCCTGCCATGAGCCTATCTTGAACTATGCAGGAAATTAACTAAGTCGAATCTGTGCTTAGAAACTGGAAGACTTCTAGCTTTCGACTTGTACACTGCCAAATCAAAACTAACTTGGATTTGATTTTCACGAACACAATGCCCTAACTTTTCAAAACCTGCATCCAAAAGAGAATCTTTCTTCAACGAAATGGTCATATCTTTTTCCCTCCTATGACCAAGTTGCCTCCGCTTTAAATGAGTTGACTTTAACTCCGTAATGGATGAAGGACGTCCAATTTCACTTATCACTATAGAACCTTCCAAAATATAACAACTACCGGTTCTTTTACCTTTTAACAAAACGAAAACTTCACGAGATACTTTAATATTGCTCGATTCGATGTTGATTCCGCATCCTTTCAAGTCTAAAATACTCAAGGAGATAAGATTCTTTCGTAAATCAGGTACATACTTGACATCTAAGAGTATCCTAATCATCCCATTGTATATCCTAATTTTAACAGTACCAATACCAATTACCTTACTAGATGAATCGTTTCCCATGCGTACAACTCCACCTTCAACCAAACTGTATGTAGAGAACCATTCTCTATTGGGACACATATGGAAAGAACATCCCGAATTTAGGATCCACTCGGATGTGAGCTTGGAGTTATCGCTCATTGACACTAACAAGAAATCATTACCACTTTCATCGGCCAAATTAGCACCAGCTACATCTTTTTCACTACTCTCAGCAGTATTTCGCAGTTTATAATAATTTGTTTTGACATGACCTAACTTTTTACAATAGCAACACCTTTTGTCTCGTTTCTTTGATACTAGCAAAACAGAAACTTGCCTATCTGCCTTGCTATCCAAATGAAACTCATTGTCAAGTTTGTCTTTACTTAACAAATGACCCTTCACATCTTCGAATGAGTGTTTGTCTCTGCCATAAATTAGGGTCTCCCTAAAAGACTTGTATGAAGGGGGTAAATAGCACAATAATAGCATAGTTTGATCTTCATCGTCAATATGAACCTTAATATTCTTTAAATCATTTAAAAGAGTAATGAATTGACTGATGTGATCTTTAAGAAGCTCACCTTCGTTCATGCGAAACGTAAATAGACGTTGTTTCAACACTAAACGGTTATCTAGAGACTTAGTCGAATAAAGAGTTTCTAACCTTTTTCACAAGACAGATGAGGTCTTCTTCATCAATACCTCCTGCAATACCGTATTCGCGAGGCACAATTAGATTGTAGACAAGGCCTTTTCATCAAGCTCTTCCCTTTTTGTTTGATTTAGATTCTCAGGCTTTTTCCCGGTAACAACCTTTTTCAAGCCGGTTTGAATTAGAATTGCCATCATCCGAACTTGCCATATATCGAAATTTGTCTCACCATCGAACTTCTCAATTTCAAATATTATTGCTGTCATCTTTGAACGGGCTGATATATGAAAATTGAACTAGCTCTGATACCACTTGTTGGGATCGACCAGATTAAACAACAAGTAAAAAAAATAGCGAAATAAATTAAGAAATTGAACACATAAATTTAACGTGAAAAAATCCCTCTAAAGAGGATAAAAAACCACAGATAAAAATAATTTTACTATAATAGAAAAAGAACTAACAATACAAAATATGGAGATAAAAACTAAACCCCGAAAATCCAAAAACAAAAAACTGTCAAAACGTAAACACAAAATTCTCTAAATGTATTATGAATTCTAATATTTAATGGGTGTATTTTCTAAAATTGTAAAAGAGCTTATTTATAAACTAAATTCATAGGTCAAATAATAATGAAATAATCTAAACTAATTAGTGTTTAATTGGAACAAATAAACAGAGATTAACTAGAATATTATTTCTCAAATTTGACTGAAATAAGAATCATACATAACAAGAATAACCACTCTGCACCCCCTTGGATCCCTAGTGCAATATACTCCCTTAATAAATAATAAAAGAAATAAAGTTAATAACAAATAAACAAGAAATAAATATTTCTGACTAGTTTAAAGATATTTTATGAACATATATTAAATATTTTTCTAATATATCAAAATATGTCAATAAGTTTTCTGTAGAAAAAAGGATAAATCGATGCCATCACAAAGCTCCTTTTTAAGTTGATGGCACCATCCTTCTCTATGGTAACAGATTTTCAAAAACCCACCATCACTACCTAATTACGTCTTAATTGCATATTGCTTCCTTTTACAACCGAATATGAACTCAATTAAAAATATGTACATAACTTTTAAAGCATAAGTAATACATTAAAAAGGTAACTTAATTCATTTTAGAAATAAAATAAAATAAATTCTCCTAATTATTTGAACTTTGAGTGACCAACACAACCAAAATCAAATCAATAGACTTATTTACATTTTTAATTACTATTGTTTTTCAAAAAAGAAAAAAGAAAAGAGCTGCTAAATTTTTTTTAATTTTAAAGTCCGTTTGTTTACATGTAAAAAAATTTACAAAAAATATTTTCTACATTTTTCTGTGTTTGTTTAACAAAAATTTGACCAACGAAAAATAACTTACAGGTTAAGATAAAATAAGCTCATTTTCCTGTAAAATGACTTACCTTTTAAAAACGTAAGTCAATTTTGAAAAAGAACTCATCAATAGATATATTTATTTTTATATAAAATTAAATTAAATCAAACTTAATATTATTATATTGATAATAAATTTTATTTTATTTTTAAAATATTTAAAATACTATATTTTTTAATATTATTAAACATACATATTTAATTATTTATATTTAGTCATATAATAAATTATTTAATATTTCAATTTTGTTTTAATAATAAATTTTAAAATAATAATTTTAAATAATATTATTCAAAAATATTCAATATTAATATTTTAATAATAAATATTTATTACAATTATAACTATATTAATAATAAATATTTTGTAATATAAAAGTTAAAATATATTATAAGTTTATGTATACTTAACAAATTTATAATTTAATCTTCTTACTTTTATTTTCAAGAATTTAATCCATTTAATTTTCAAATTTAAAAATCAAGTCTAATTATTAACATCGTTAATTTTTTTGTCAATTTTGTTGATGTCACATTATTAAATAAAAAATTCACTTAATAGTCATTTTTATATATGCAAAAACAATGTAAAAACTAAAATTATAGATAAAAATAAATTCAATTAAACAATAAAAACATAAGAAAATCTCAAATATATATTTATTTAATTAAAAACAACTTTTATAAAATATTTTAATAAATTTATCAAACAACAAAAATATTTTACACAAATTCATTCAAACACCAAAAAATATTAAAATTTTCAGAAAAACAAATCATTTTCTAAAAATCATTTTACGAAAGTTATTTTCCAAAAATCATTTTACGAAAATTATTTTCAATGAAACAAAAATACATCCAGGGTCAAAATCATAGTGCATCAAAATCCATTTTTGGAGATCTGTTAGGGTTTGATTTTCATCATTGAAACTAAAACTCAAAGTCTTAACATTTCTACGATACATTTATGACTACCATTGTTGGCTTGAAATTGTAATCCCACCGTCCAAGGCAAAGCATACTAGATATGCCACACTTTACTTGTTATATAGATGAACAAAAGAAAAGATGAAGAATCCTGCCATCTGCATCAAAAACCCATACCAATAAGTTAAAATATATCACCCGCCATTTCTTTCAAGGGAGGAAACCCCAAAGACTCTTCATTTTTCTTAAAGCACTCATGTTTGATGCTTCATCTCCATCACATATTTAGATACCCAGACCATTAAGTATGATCCTCCTAATACATGGAAGAACTTAAAAAAACAAAAAAGTAGGCATATCTATGACGAACATATATCCATATTTGACACTTATTTTTTGAATCCGGATCATATAGAAGAAGTTTGAAAGGAGAGTGTAAGAGTCTTACTGTAGAAAATGCAGCTCCGTAGTAGGGATAAGCAGTTGGTATGAATCTTTCATATTCATTGTGTCTATATGGTCTGACTGGAATCTGCAAAATTCAAAGTTTTGATAGTTTATTTGTAAATAAAAAATTCCATGAGATGTGATAAACCCCAAAAGCAATTACGAAAAACAATATTAGTTAGATGAAAATAACTAGACATAAATCACTATCAGTCACTCTCCTATACTGATTTTTGAGAACTATTTCTATTGCAAGTTTCTTCCAGATAACTAGTAAGAGAAGTCTCAAAGGAGAAATCGTATCCAGAATCATGAGAAACAAAATACAATACCTGCTTTGAAAGGGATAAGCTTGTATACCCAAGCTTTTGGTACTCAACCTTGAACTGGAAAACACCATAAACATCTGGAACCTTAAATGACGCAGAATAGAGACCCTGCAGTACAAGAATGGACCAGTATTTTATGTGGATGACTTCTTACTAAGAGAAGGGTGATTTCACAAACTACATAATCTAAAGAGGCAAATAAAAAACCTTTTTGTCATTCGACAAAGTTTTCAAAATATAGGGGCTCATCATGTAAAACTGGACTTGGACATCGTCAGTAACGTATGGCTCCCAGCTAGTTCCAGACCACTCATAGATCTCAACTGAGTATTCCTTCATAAAATCACATCCATTTCTTTTCAGTTAAATTTCAGCAAAATGGTTTTTACATTAAACAAAACATACAGGGAGGAAGAATTACCAACTCATCATTAATCCTGTACAAAGCAGGTTCATCTGTTTCTACGACTTTGTGGTGTTTTACATTCACAGCCTAAAGTCAAAATGAGTTAAATCAGCACCACATATACCCATAATTTTTTTACAAGAAACAGATATTTACAATGACAAAGTTGATCAATATGCCTACCTTAAGATGACCTCTTTCATGGAAAATCCATTTGCTAAGTTCGGTCAAAAATTGCTCATTACCTGATTTCTCATATCTGCCATCAGAAAGAACATTTTTCACAAGCACGTCAGTTAGTAAACAACAACTAGCATGCACTTAAGTGCAAGGGCAAAGGCATAAAATTGAGTATAAACTTGGAAATGCATCTGGTTCCCTCCTTCAAGGAATAAGAAGATACATATAAAGGATAAAGGTTTAACATGGACTTCAGTTGATGGTTTCAGGACCTAAAAACTTGTTTAGCTTTAGCTGTTTCCTTCTATGTATTGAAAATCAGTTGCTGCTGACTTGTTTTAACATTTCCAAGGTCTTATATTGAAAGGGAAGTTTAGAGAGTTAGAATTTCACTCACTTGGTTGAGCTCCCAGATTTCTGGACACCAGATCTAAAAAATCTGAAAATATTTTAACAATTTATCAAGACATGTGACATGTTTATAAAGTTTAAAATCAAAAGGAAACAAATTCATCAAGGAAGCTCGGTTAACTTGAAATGTTAATATACCACATACCGATTGCTGAACATACTTAGTGAACCAGTAATCAGAATTCGTGCATTGTTCCTTGCCTACAAAATAAAATTAAAAAAAAAAAGAAAAAAGAAAAGCCATCACAGAAAAATAAGATTCTTTTATTCATGCAAAACTAATTTAAAATAAGATGGAACAGACAGAGGTACATGATCTGGACGTGCAGAAGATATATGAACAGTTGTTTGTACCTGGACAACTGAAACCAAGGAGATTGCAGAACCCGTCAATGATGGTGGAGTTGACAGCTTGGATAAGGGATTAGCTGAATAGGCAGATGGAGAAGCTGAGAGAACCTTTAACACCTAAACATAGGGCACATTTTAAAGGGATCAAAAAGAAGCTTCTGGTTTTAATAATTGAAATACATGTTCCTTAAATTCTTTGAAACCGGATGCAGGCAGCTTACCAAGCTATTGACAGGATTCAGTGAATGGCCAATGCCCTGGAAAAGTACAGGAGCCTGTGGCAAATTTATTAAAACTATTGTCACTGTAATCACAACCACTGAATAACATACATTGAGCTTCGAACAACTTATCAGAATTCAATATAAGCCAGTAAAATGTGTGGCTAGCTCATATATCAGAGAAATAACAAGCATTACAACCTAAAAAACGTCTAAAGAAAAGTGAACTGATATGTACTACCTTATAATGATCTGAACAACCTCGAATTAGCAGATCAAGACCAATACCCTAATGAGCAGAGTAAGACTGAAAATGCAGGCATTAATACTTACCTCAATTTTCTTGCTTCCTATAATCACATCAGATTTAATAAAATCATCAGATGCAATCAAAGTATGATCTCCTTCTGTTTCCGAAACTGCATAGCCAGTGTGATCGATAACCATAGCCGAAGGATCCTACTCATCGAACAAGGAAAGATTCTATACACAATAAAGTTAAGCAATAACATAACACGAAAGCATCAAATTAGAGAATACAAACAACATCTGACCTCATCGAAATCAACTCCACATTCGGTGGCAACTTCCCGGATCAAATCAGAAGCATTAACATCCGCCGCAATAATTAAATCATGACCAGAATCAACAAAATTGATAATGGCAGCAACATCAACAGATCCTCCAAATCCTATTTAAAACAAAAAAATATTAATTACTACTTCAACGAAAAACGCGTTAACAAAACAAAGAAGAGCAAATGACAATAATTCATTTAAAATGTGAAATAACTGACGTTCAACAGAGGGGCAGAATAGGATCAAGGCATCGTAGAGATACTGGCCGTAGCGCTGCAAGGCGATCTTAGGATCGTCGGCGAGTTTGAAGTCAAGGTCAAAGCCGCGTAATTTGAGAGAGTTGAAGTATGAGGAGTGGGACGACTTGACGGCGAAATCGTCGAGGAGAACCAGGACTCGGCGATCGGTAGGAGTCTCGGGAGAGAAAGAATTGCATAGAAATGGAAGAAGGATCGAGATCGAAGCAACAAAAATCACCCAAAATTTGCCCATTTTTGGGGATTAGGGTTTTAGAGTTGAAATAACTGAGGATTTGGGAGACTCAAGGTATCTACTATCTAATATCACACTAGTATTCCCCACTGAGCGAGCCGGCCCTTGAAGTACGTTATAGAAGTATATGGTCCGAATCGGATCCCTCGGTCGAAACTTGATTTTACAACGGTTAAAAAGCGTTTACCATCGAAATTTAAATTATGATTTGGGTTAAAAAATATTCGTTCTGATTATAGAATAAATTTAAAATTTATAATTATTATCTACCTTTTAATAGATTTACCAAATACAAAAGATTAATCATTAAACTCACTTTAGTGGTTATCTTAGAAAAGTAAAAATAAATAAATAAAGAGACAAAAGTAAAATTAATTACAACTTACAATAAGAAAAGTGAATAAGGCTAAATTTAAAATAAATTTAGCATAATATGTTTAATAAACTAAATAAATTTATGAGAAAAGAATATCGTAATTTTACTTTGTCATCGATTAAAATGATTTTTATATTTTTCGGTAATATTGTCCTCTGAATATAACTTGAAAATTCCTCTTTGAGAAGCCAATACTTAATAATCTCTATTTTTTGTAGTATTATTTAGATGCTATTTGTTTGAAAATTCTTTAGTGCCGAACAATATTGTTTGAATCGGACTAGTTAGTTGGACTGATTGAACTGAACAAAAATCGGTTGAACTAGGCTATTGGTTTGTAATTTTTTTGATTATTTTCAAAAATTTTAATATTTTTTAATTAGATGGTTGGACCAATGAACCAATAGCCTGATTAGTTCAGTCACAGCTCCATTTAAAAAAAATTGGTGTTCAATGCTATTTATAATGATAAATCTTAATTTTAATTGGTATATAATTGTAACACTAATTAAATGAAAATTAATTTAAAATAATATATACTAATAATTAATTAACATACTTAATTGTGTAGTTGAATCTAATAAAAAATTTATGTGAAAAATAAAATTGTTATTAATAAGATTTTTCTATTATTAATAATTAATAATATTTATTTTTAATACGTTAAATTGTGAAAAATAAAATAGAATAAATAAATAAAATAAAGAACACATAAATTTTACGTGGAAACCCTTTCGGAAAAAACCACGGGCGAGGAGAAGAAAATTCACTATGTCGAAAAATTTTTACTCAAATACAAGAGGAATAGACTATGTCTATTTATAGGCTTGCAAAGCCATATTCTAGTAGGATTGAAACACCTTATCCTAATCAATATAAAATAGATGGAGTTTAATAAGGTTTAAAACCTTATTCTAAAATAAAATAAAAGAAGTTTAGTTCTATATGGATTTTACTTTTATTTTATTTTCCATCGTATTTTATTTAAATAAAATTTGGGTCACTTAATTCTAACAATCTCCACCTTGACACAAATTCTCAATGAACAAGTTCTTCATCGCGAACTTTCAATAAACAAGTTCTTCACCTCTTCCAAAAACCCTTAAGGGTTTAACTTCAACAATGAACACCAACCAAGTCTAAGCAATGCTCAAACTTGGTTATAGGAAGTGACTTAGTCATCATATCTGCGGGATTTTCATGAGTGCTAATTTTGCTCACAACAATATCACCACGGCAATAATATCACGAACAAAATGATACCGAATATCAATGTGTTTTGTTCTCTCATGAAACATTTGATCTTTTGTAAGAAAGATGGCACTCTGTTGTCACAAAATCTTGTCTTGATTTGAAGGTCTTCATTGAGTTCACTAAATAGTCCCTTCAACCAAATAGCTTCTTTACAAGCCTCATTAATCGCCATGTACTCAACTTCCGGTGGTAGACAAAGCGATGTAGTTTGCAAAGTGGCTTTCCAACTAATTGCACAACCTCCGATTGTAAAGACGTAACTTTGAGAGATCTTCTTCTATCAAGGTCTCCAGCAAAATCAGCATCAACATACCCTATAACTCCATCTTTAGTTCTTCCAAACTGTAAGCAAACATTAGTAGTGCCTCGTAAGTATCTTAAAATCCATTGAATCGCTTTCCGGTGTTCTTTACGAGGATTCGCCATGTATCGCTAAGCTGCCTTGATGCATATGATAAATCGGGCGTGAACAAACCATAGCATACATGAGAGATCCTCTTGCACTAGAGTATGGAACATGTGACACGTACTCAATCTCATTATCGATTGAGGAGATAAGGCCGATGAAAGTCTGAAATGGGTGCTAAAGGAGTACTAACGAGCTTAGCACTCTGCATATTGAACACGCAAGAACTTTCTCAATGTACCCTTCCGACTTAGGTACAATTTACTTGCTTTTCTATCTCGAGAATCTCCATACCAAGTATCTTCTTTGCTGGTCCTAAATCTTTCATCTCAAATTCTTCACTTAGTTGGGCTTTAACCTTTCTTATCTCTCTTTATCTTTTCTTGCTATCAACATGTCATCAACATAAAGAAGTAGATACACAAAAGAACCATCAACATTTTCTTAAAGTAGACACAACTGTCAAAACTACTTCTTTTGAAATCATGAGAAGTCATAAAGGAATCAAACCTCTTGTACCCTTGTCTTGGTGATTGTTTCAAACCGTAAAGGGACTTTTTCACAAGCAAACATAGTCCTCTTTTTACGAGACTATAAAACCCTCTGGTTGTTGCATGTAAATATCTTCCTCAAGTTCTCCATGCAAAATGCGTTTTACATCTAACCGCTCAAGCTCCAAATCATGCATGGCCACAATACCAAGCAAAGCTCGAATCGAACTATGCTTAACAACCGGAGAGAACACATCTGAAGTCCACTCGAATTTGATGTAACCCTTTGCAACAAGCCTTGCTTTATATCCGGGTTCTTCAACTCCAGAGTCCCTTCTTTCTTTTAAACACCCATTTACAACGAACAACCTTTTTACCTTTAGGAAGTTTTACAAGATCCCATGTTCTGTTTTTTGTGGAGTGATTCCATCTCCTCTTGCATAGCAAACATCCACTTTTACGAGTCTTCACACTAATCGCCTCAGAATAATTAAATGGCTCTTGATTCGCATCTATATCTTCACCACATTTAAAGCATAAGCAACTAGATCAACCTCGGCATACTTCTTTGGAGGTTTAATTTCTCTTCTTGTCCTGTTTTTGGCGATAGAGTATTGCGGTGAAGAAGCAACTCTATTCTCAATTTTTGTCTTGGCTTGAGGAGTTGATTCGGATTAATCGATGCTCCACCGCTTTTGGTTTTCTTTATTGGAAGAGTCTTTAATAGATAAGTTAGGTAGCATAGCGGTTTCATCAAAAACAACATCTCTGCTAATCACAACTTTTCTATTTTCAGGACACCATAACTTATAGCCTTTTACACCACTTTATAACCAAGAAAACGCATTTAATGGATCTCGGTTCCAATTTTCCATTATCAACATGAGCATACGCAGACACCCAAAAATCTTTAAATCGAATAATTAGCGGGATTACGGACCATACCTCTTGTGGAGTCTTTTTCTCAATGGCAGCGGATGGAGATCGGTTGATCAAAAACATGCACGATGAGGTCTTACGCTTAAAATGACTTGTAAGTTGGCATTTGACAACATACATCGAACCTTCTCCATGATCGTTCGTTCATTCGTTCTGCAACGCCGCTTTTTCTTTGTGGAGTATGATGAATCGTCAAGTGTCTCATGATCCCTTCGACTTGCACAATCTATTAAACTCATCGAGCGAACTCTAAGCCATTGTGCATGCGGAGGTATTTTATCTGTTTTCCGTCTTTTTCAATCATAATTTTCCAAGACTTAAATGTGGAAAACACATCGCTTTTACGCTTGGGAAGAACGCCCAAACTTTTCGGAAAAATCATCAATAAAGGTTAGCATATAATTAGCTCCACCTCTCGAAGGCACTCGGGCGACCCCACGGATCGAAATGGATATACTCCAACGTTTCCTTCGTGTTATGGATTCCTCTAGTGAATCGAACTCTCTTTGCTTCCCAAAAACACAGTGCTCACGAAATTCAGTTTGCAAATTCCTTGCCCATTAAGAAGTCCTCTTTTGCTTAATTCGCCATGCCATTCTCACTCATATGCCCTAGGCGCATATGCCAAAGTTTAATAATATCATCATCGACAAGGAAGAGGAAGCGGCAATTTGCATCACCGATATGATAGAACCACAGAAAACATATAACTTGGCAATCTTTCTTTGCCCTTTCATCACAACAAGGACCCTTTGAAATCTTTAAAACCCCACTTTCATTTGTGTATCATACCCTTTTGAATCAAGAGTACTCAACGAAATTAAATTTCTTTTCAATTCGGAACATGCCGCACGTCACTAAGTGTTCGACAACTCCATCAAACATCTTAACTTTAATTGTTCCAACACTGCGATTTTACATGAAGCATTATTTCCCATCAAAACAACACCTTGAGATCTTGTTTCATAAGTTGTAAACCAATCCCGATTGGGACTCATGTGGAAGGTGCAGACTGAATCAAGTATCCACTCCTCGCTTACTTTAGAATCATTGATGAAGCAACTAGAAGTTCACCATCGCCGTAGTCTTCTACAACATCGCCTTCACCGGAATTTTAATTTGTTTTCCTTTTGATTCGCACCTCCCTTTTAATCTTATTTTGTAGCTTATAGCACTCAGATTTAATGTGCCCTTTCTTCTTGCGAAGTTGCAAGTTTTACCTCTGTTTGAAGATTTCGATCTACCCTTAGATTTACCACGAGGATTCCGTTCTGTGTTCTACCACGATCATCATCAACATTCGGTCTTGTCTCCCACGAACAATGAGACCCTCTCCACGAGAGTTGGGTTTAACCACAAGATGCTTCATCTTATCATACGAGGTTAAAGAATCATAAACCTCATCAACTGTGAGAGACTCATGGCTATATAAAATCGTGTCTCTAAAGGTTGAATAAGGCAGGGCAACGAACAAAGTAGAATCAACCCTAGATCTTCCTTATCATCTTGAACCTCCATGGCCTCCAAGTTTGAGAGAATTTCTTTAAACACTGTTAAGTGTTCGGTATCTGACGCACCTTCCTCCAAACGATGAGCATAAAGACGCCGCTTCATATGCAACTTGCTTGTTAGAGTTTTCGACATACATATTTGTTCTAGCCTCTTCCATAATGCAATGGCGGTTTTCTCTTTCATCACATCCTGCAAAATTTCGTTGGACAAATGCGGATGTAATTGTGTTAATGCCTTTCGATCCTTACGCTTCTTCTCTTCATCTGTTAATGTCGAAGGCATCTTATCTATCCTAGCAGGGCATCCTCTAGATCCATCGTGCAAGAAGCGCTTGCATCTTAATTTGCCACAACGCAAATCTGGTGTTGCGTCCAACAATGAATTTCATACTTCAAAGACGCCATTACCGTGATCGAGATGAATAACCGGAAGCTCGATACCAATTTGTGAAAAATAAAATAGAATAAAATAAATAAAAATAAAGAACACATAAATTTTACGTGGAAACCCTTTGGGAAAAAAACCACAGGCGGAGGAGAAGAAAATTCACTATGTCGAAAAATTTTTACTCAAATACAAGAGGAATAGACTATGTCTATTTATAGGCTTGCAAAGCCATATTCTAGTAGGATTGAAACACCTTATCCTAATCAATATAAAATAGATGGAGTTTAATAAGGTTTAAAACCTTATTCTAAAATAAAATAAAAGAAGTTTAGTTCTATATGGATTTTACTTTTATTTTATTTTCCATCGTATTTTATTTAAATAAGAATTTGGTCACTTAATTCTAACATAAATTAAACTTCAACTCAATTATATAGTTGGTTAAAATTCTATTATTTAAATAAAAATATTTTTATTATTTTGAACAATAAATTGAGTTGGCACGATGTTAAAAATAAGTCAAAATCCACTCAACGTAGGCTAGACTAACCTAGTTGTACAGATCCTCGACACATTAATACTTCTAATTTAGTTGTTTAGTTTAAATTTTTATATTTTATATACTAATTTTTTAATAAAATATTTTGGTAGAAAATAATAAAATATCATAAATATATATATATCAAGTATCTATGAATATATTTATATGGAAATATAAATTTTAAAATAATTAAGTATAATTATGAATTTCAATTCTTATATTTTACAAAAACTAAGAAGCTGCTCACTATATTATAATTTATTAAAATTAATCAGCTAATTTAGTCATTAGTAAACAGATGAACTTTAGCTATTTTTGCTAATACATTCCATATAAATTAGAGAACTGTTGGTTCTACTACATAAATTATTAAGCTGTTGATTTTAAGTTTTGCGATTAATAGTGTTATCCAATTGGATTAACTTTCTCGTAAATTATGAAAATAGCTCAATGCCTTCTAAACAATTAACCGGAAAAAGTCCGGTGGCTCAGTTGTTTCCGTACAGACTTTGCATGGGCAACATCTGCAACACCAGAATCAATCAGACATAATAAATACATTAACATCAACAACAAGCTACTCCACAAGCGTAGTTAAGAATGCAGGGAAGGAAAAGAGCAAACTTGTAAAGATTTTGCCCCTTCAAGCGACTTGGATGATCCGGTGCTTCAACACCATGAAGGGGACAAACAACATTACGTTTTCACCGTGGAAAAGAGATAATGAAGTTATAAGCCTGTCTTACAGTTGCTTCAACGTGCAGCTTTTCGATCGCTTCAGTTCCCATGGCGGTAAACAGCCTTTATAGTGAGAGTGCAAAAAGAGTGAAGACATTGATACTTCCCTCTGAGGTATTGAGATCGACGATAGGCAACTGAACGCACTTCTCAGCCTCTTCTTTTCATTATCAGCTTGGAAGTTGGGATCATGGCGGACCGCAGTAGCTTTGAGTGCCTCCGGAAGTATGCAGTTACATAATGAACCTACAAAGAAGATAAATGGGCGTTGAAGTAGCGTTCAGTACTTCAGTGCGTGTCTTAAAGCATCGGAAGTGAAGTTAGGGACAGTGATGAACTAAATGACATCGATACTTAGGAATCCAAGAAAAGCTAGACCTAAAAGAACTTTAAGCTCAATAAAGCACATATGGGCTATAATACCAATTCTTGCAAGTCGATTGACCCATTTTGGCATCCGGTTCCCGGTTAACTTGTAACATATATCCTCGCAGAAATGGTTGCAGTTCTTAAAAATCAAGTGGTATGTATCACCATTGTAACTCCCAGATTGCCGTTCTATGAACTCTCTTAGCTGGGCAGGGTCCAAGCATGTAATCCCCATGAAAATTGATTTCCTAAACTTGAAGCCAGGGCACCGTCGAGGTTCGACCTCAAAGACACCGCTTGTTGGGTAGTCATGAGCTCCAAAGGCATACTCTACACCATGAACTGTAAAGCAATGCAATGAACTGTCAAATGTGCTTCGATTTTCATGAAAATTGCTCTCAAGGAAAGAAACTCATCTAACCTTCCACTCCAGAGTGAAATATACCAAGACCTGCCCAATAAACATAGCCATTAGCATTTGTCAAGTCATAGACATTTAGGTAAACCGGAGCTTCACACGAACTGCAGCCCGCGGACTTTACTTTCGGAAACATGCAAAAGTTAGCGGCTGGATTCCGAGACCGAAGAGGCTTAATCGAGTGACTGCCGTTCTTTGGTTTCATCATCAATGATACCGGAAAAACTCAGTTAATACCTATCTCCAGCCTGCGAAAGATCAATATAGGATCACACATATATTATGCACAGATAGTTACACATTTGCAAAAGGGAATTTAGTTCATAAAATTCAGTCTCGTTGTAGAATACTTGTTCAATAGGATCCAATAATCTCTCATCGAGATATTAAAACTATGTTGCACAAACTTTTTATTTTTCTTGAAGTATTCGTGTCCAACATTCATATCCAGCATATGGATACGGAAATATGCTTTCAAGGATCCTTAAAATACCTGAAAATCCTTACAAAATTCAAATTATAGACTCATATCCGACACTCACACCCAAGTCCCAGCAACGTAGTATTAAAATACTTAGTTGAATGCAGCAACCAAAATAATTATTAGTCTAAAAATATATATACAATCCCCAAGTTAGAAACCCAGACTCCTTAGCAAATTAGACATGTCAATTTTGACTGGAACCTGAAAACCTGAATTGATAAACTTGAATCCGACCTTGACACTACTTGATTTGATCATGACAAGCCAGCAACTCAAATCAGAATTGACCTGAACTTAAAATGATGTAATAATAGAGTAATCTACCAAGTAAACTTACATAAAGTTACACTGAGGAGCAGTGTAGGTATAGTTCCAGGTAAAGATGCCAAAAGAAATCAACAACTGCAAAAAAGGAACATGAGAAAGTGAGCCAAACCCATGTAAGAAAACATCCAAAATAAGCACACATTGTAGGGGAAAAAATGTACCAAATTGAACACAATGATATCATGGGGCTCTCACCCATCAGTGGCCAAAATGCAGGGCAAAGATATTGTGATTTCCCAGAGTTAAAGAAAGGAGCTGAGAGTGAAGGAGCCTGTGCTATGGCTGATAGCCTGAAAACCCACACATTTGACTCTGTTTGTTCTGCTTTTTGTTTTGTTTGTCTGTTCCTTTTTTTACTGACAACAATGAAAGCTGGAGCTGGAGTAAAGAATCAAGCTCTTCTTTCTTGGAAGACTGATTGAGAATTATAATTATATTAAGTAAAGAACAAAGGGTTAATTTAACTGTAAGTCCTTAAACATGCTTAAATTCTAAATTAGTCACCAAACTTTGAAATATCAAATCAAACTGTAAACATGTATGTACTTATATACTGTTTAAATATGATATGTTAAAATAAAAGAAATACTCCTCTTATATTTTAATAATATTGTCTAATTTTAACACGTTACATTTTATCCATCTATAGAATAGATATACATGTGTTACAACAATTTGATTCACGTATTTTAAAAATGTTTCACATCATATTCAAATTGATATTTAACATCTGAACTGATGGTTAGGTTGACGAAAGAACATTATTGATATAATATTGATTCTCTAAGGACTTAATTATAATGTTTTGAAGCTTTAAAACCAATTGAAAATTTCAAAAATAGTTTAGGATTGTTTGACGTAATTAATCCCAAAAGTTAACAGTAAACTTGTAGTAAAATCATGTTTTGTTAAAGACAGGAAAAGGAAAAGTTAAAAAGAAAAATGTGGGACTGGTATGCTTAATTGCTTATTGACTCACTTTAGACTTCAAAAATTAATAAAGAAAAGAGAATATAAAAGAAAAAAATCTGTACAAATTATTTATTTATTGGGGGTAATTATTACTATTTAAATAAATTATTTGAAATAATAGGAAAAATATTAAAATTTAAATAGTATTAAAAACTATTTTATATGAGATGATCATGTATGTTAATTAAAATATATTTAATTTTTATTAATATTTTAATAAAAATATAAATATATATTAAAAATTATTTAATGTGTGATAAAATTATTAAAGTTAAGAAAGTATTGTAAAAAATAATATATATTTTTAATTTTCATGTAAAATTTATAAATATACTAAAATTTAAATAGCATTAAATTCTTTTTGTACTAATAATATATATAAGTTATAAAATAAATAAATTTATATAAAGTTTAAGCAAAAATTAATAATATAAGTTCTATATTAGAAAATTATTTAATTTCAGTCAAATAATGCTTAAATAAATTAAAATATTATATAAAATATAAAATTTAGACACTATTCAGACAATCATTATAATTTTAATAAATTATTTAAAATATTTAAATTTGGTGGATTATTTTCAACTTTAACTATAGTTGATGATATCGTTTAAATATATATATATAATATTTATATTTAAAAGATATTTTTATAAAATTTTTAAAAAAATAGATTATTATATATGATCGCTAGTTGTGATTATATTATTTTACGATTTATGATAAGATTTTATTTTTAAATTTAAATTATAATTTAATGCGTAATGTTTAAATATATTTATTATTTAAAATATTATTACTAAAGAAAATTATATTTAAAATTTAATTTAAAAGACGAGACTCACTTTAAATGTAATTAAAAATTAAATATTTTAGAACATTAAAAACTATCTTACAACTGAAAATTTTTATATATATTTTCGTACCTTCTTTTATATAATATATATGATATATATATATATATATATATATATATATATATATATATATTTTCTCATAATAAAAGTTTTGATCAAATTCAGAATTGAGTTGAATCGAATTTTATTTTAGAGAATAAACTATCTTAAATCTTTATTTATCTTATTATATAAAGTATTTGATTGAGTTAGTGTTACAAATTATAAAACACTAACTCGATTAATAAAAGACTAAAATCAATATTTTTAAAAAGTAAAAATATATTTATAAAATATATTTACCCTTTTATATTTTAAAATTTTAAACTCAAAATAATTTGAAAAAAACCTAATAGAATTTAAATTTAAGATACTTAAAAAAGACTTCATTAAAATTTTAAAAAATTAAATTGTAAACTGGCACAATTATATATATATAATTTCTTTTAACTGTTGGTCAACTGTTCCCCACTTCCCCTACTGTTTTAAGTTGCAAGATTATGTTCTCCTTTCCTTGTGACATGCCACCTTTTATTTTATCAAAAAGAGAAAGAGACTAAATTACTATCTAGTTTAATCATTTAATTTAAAAATAATTAAAAGTAACACGGAAAATTTATAGTTACGATAATACATCATCTAGATTAGAGGTGATCATAGGCCTAATTAGACTTAAGCATGATATTGATTGCTTTATGTTTGTCCAAGTTTTGCTCAATTTCAAATATAAGCCTAAAATTTTATTCAAATTCACTCATGTTTACAAAAGATTAATCTAAACTCATTTTAAGCCCACACATTTTATTTTTTTAATATTTAATAATTTTATATAATTTTAGTTATTAAATTTTTTATATAATCATCTTAACATTATTTTAATGTTTATATTAGAGTAATATTATATATTTAGTATAATTTTTTAATGTATTCTAAATTACATAATATATAAAAATAACACAATATATAGTATTATAAACTTAAAGCTGTAATATTCAAGTCCGAAACCAACTCATATTTTAAATAGGCTTAATAGTTTTGCCCAAACTTATTTTTTCGAGTCTAATATTTTTGTTTAAACTCTTCTAAATTTCGAACAAGCCTTCAAGTCTAAATAGATAGCTTAATCTATGAACAGGTCTAATCTAAATTTATTCTTGAGTCATTCAATCTGATTCATTAAGTGTGACCAATGTAGTTCAATTTGGAATAATATTTTTAAGTTTAATTTTGTTATTAATGAATCTATTTTAATTTAGTCATTTTAATATAAAATAAATATTAAAATTATATATAAATTTTAAAAATTCACTTTGATAATAATTATTTTTGTAATGTGTAAAAATAAATACAAATATTTAATTTTATATTAAACTGATAGAATTATTTATGTATATAATATATATTCGTAAGCTAATTGAATAATAGTTTTCATATATAATACATATTTAATTTTAAGAAAAACTAGACGGAGAAGATTTACCTATAGTATTTTTTAACAAAAAATAAAATAAAATAAACAACACCAAGGCAAAAACAATGTTTTTCATTAGTTCTTTCTTACACGTTTCTGTTCACCAGGTCACAGTTTTTAAACTGCTTCCTCTCTACTTTCCGTCCTCTTTTCCGATCTCCAAAATTTATTTTAATCTGTTCTTCTTCTTTTTTTCTTTTTCTTTTTTTAATTTCTCGAAACCCCTTTTTTCTCGATTATGTTTAAATGTAAGTTGTTATTCCACTTCCTCAAGCGGTTCCCTTCCCTATCAAACAATTTACTTTTCTTTTTCTTTTCTTTTCTTTTTTTTGTTTACTGATTGAGTTTTCTTCGTTTTCAGAGATCAATGGATTTCGCCAAGCTAAAGCGGATGTTGTATTACTGGATTCATCAAGTACGTGATGTCTGATGTTGGGTTTTTCTTTTCTTTTGAAAATGTTTCACTCTTGAATTTTCAGTAAATAATTTATATGCAATAATTACTCGTGGATTGTTGAATACCCAATACTTTCTAATTGTTTAATGTTATGAATTGTTTACGTTGGATGGGATTTTAGCTCTGCTCGGACTGACTGTAAGTGTCCAATGGGGTATGGTGTTTATACTAGTTTGGAGTTAGGAGTTTGGGGACGGTTCAGGGCCATAAGACCGAATAGTGTTGGAAGTATGGTGGAAAAGGGTTGAAGTTTGTAGGAGAAGATGGGTTCTTTTTGGTGTTCATGAAATCCCAAAAATGGGGTTCTTCCATGTTGGAAAGTGAGAGAAGGGTGGGTCCTCTCTTTCTTTAAGTGCGCCTCTTGCTATTATGCCTTATTACTTATAGGTGGCGATATGGTATATGGAGGATGTGATAGATGAGACTTAGAGGTATTTATGTATAAACATATGGTTAGATTTCTTAAAGTTTTTCCGAGGATTTCTAGAGTTCATATCCCTATATCCATGGGTTGGAAGAATAAAGAGACCGAATAATTTAGTGAATTAATATTTTTTTTCAGTGGAATTTAATTTTAAACTAAGGGTTTTAAAGATTACTAGTGATGGATTTGCTGTTGAATTATCATGGCTGATGTGGTGAGTGAAGTTTATCTCTTTGAATTAAATTAGATTTTCATTTTGGGTTTAAGGTTTTGTGCAGATTGTGAATATCCTACTTCGGTTAACCTGGCATCTCTTACATGTTACTATCCACTTATTCTACTTTGCGATCAATATTGCAAATGCGCTCGAAAGCCATCTTATATCCAAGGGATTACTTAGGAGATACAAATCCCTCCATATATCCAAGCTTCAGTATCTGGCTATTGTGATAGAAAGCGAAGATTGCCGAACTTCGAATGTTATCGAGCTTTTGCAATGGCTGGCAGATCTTGGTGTCAAACATGTTTGCCTTTATGATAAGGAAGGTAAGAATTCTGGATTCAAACTGTTGCTAGATTGATTGGGTGAAGATGTATCCGCATTTTTTGTGGTATTGGATACTGGTTTTTCTGTTGTAGGAATACTGAAGAAATCAAAGGACTTCATCTTGGAGAAGTTCGATGGTGCAACATTGTTTCAGGTACTATCCTTTCTGCTTGTGGCCGAATTAGAGTTTTTCATAGTTCACCGTGACTAGATTACGTCATATACTCGGATAGAAATTGGCTAAAAGGCTGTCAGTAGCCAAAATCAAACTATCATGTGGCTCTGCATCGAATTTGATCTTTTATAATTTAAGGCTCTTTATGGTAGTATGCAATCAAAATATTGTATTTACATTACTAAACCTTGAGACTCCTATAAAAAGTATGATACAATGTATTGGTCTCATTCTCGACTGCTTGTACATGTTTTATTTTGTTTTGTTTTTTCACAAAACCTTAGTGTATGGAGCTATTCTATGCACCATATCTCCGCTTAGGGTCCAATTATGTGTTGAGTCATTGGATTATTTTTGTGACGTAAATTGATACAAGTAGAACGGTATCGAATGTGCTAAACTACTAGCAAACTTTTGCTCAGGAAAATGATGTGCTACTAGATCAACCACTTATGACTCTGGAGTTTGCATCGTTTTCCGATGGGAAAGAAGCGGTGGCAAAAGCAGCTAATGTGCTTTTTATGAAGTACTTGAAATCAGGTTCCACCAGCTCATATCAGGGAGAGCAAATCTTCACCGAGTCTCAAATGGGGGAGGCACTCAAAACCGTTGGTTTGTGTTACTTGTCTGATCTACTCGGTATTCATTATCACCAGTCTTGCTTGCTATGTTAATTTGACTTTTGGTAATTGATTTCTCTTCAAGTAGGCGGCAACGGGCCAGAACCTGATCTTTTATTAGTATATGGACCTGCCAGGTGCCACTTAGGTTTCCCTGCCTGGAGAATTCGATATACCGAGATTCAGTGAGTATTCTCTTGACCTAAATTCTTCAGAATCAAGGAAAATACCTTGTTGTTTCGTCATCTGCCAAAGGTGATAATTCGGGATTCTGATGAAAGACTTTACAACTTTCTAAATGGTCCATTCTTCTGTATACCACACAGCAAAAGCTAATTCACGCTTAGAGAATTTTCAAAATTCTGTCTTGAGTGCTGATTGCCGATGTAGTGTTTGCGTAGATTCCACTTTGTTAAGAGCTGAAAGTTAACAGTAACCGCCATACTTTAGACCCTTTTTTCGTGTGAATAAATCTGCTATAATGCACTGAGTTATGTATTTCTTGTCATTCTCTTTTGCAGACATATGGGACCCTTGAAGTCTATGAAATATGGGTCACTAATTAAGGCAATTTACAAATTCACAATGGTGCAGCAAAACCACGGTAAGTAGTTTAGCATTTGACTTGCACTCCCTGTTTTTCTCAAGTACCAATATGCAAGTTAAAGTTTGGAAAAAGAACGAACCAAAATGTTTTTGATAGTAAAAGAAGAAAGGAAAGGGAAGGCAATGGAGTGGGGCAGGACGGGGGTAGATATTGCCAAATCTACCACCGCTCCACTATTGGCATGTTTTGCCCCCCGCTTCGGTGAGTGTTTAAAATTGATTGTTGCTACCAATTCCATGGATTTTGGTTACATCTATAACCACTCCACCCCATCCATTTGATTTATTAGCTCTTTCTAAAAAATTTTGTGTGCATTTGACAGAGAAAAATTTATAAATATTTCACTTAAATATTTTAAATTTTATTGTATAGGGTAAGCTAATTGATAGAAATACTCCATACCCGTCTTAAAAAAAGAAACAAAAAAGTTTTAAAATCCATTGGAGAGTTGGGGTTTTCCCATCCCTGCTGCTACTATCTGTAAAGCTCCAAGTTTGTTTCTCTCTGTTCTATCATAATCTGCTTCACAGGTAGTGTTGTTCAAGAACTAACCTAGTTGTCCTTTTATTTAATTAATAACTGAGCTATTCAAATCAATCTAATG
This sequence comes from Gossypium arboreum, assembly GCF_025698485.1. NCBI lineage: Eukaryota > Viridiplantae > Streptophyta > Magnoliopsida > Malvales > Malvaceae > Gossypium > Gossypium arboreum. The sequence continues at coordinate 6,421,564 of NC_069082.1, read as the reverse complement.
ATATGATTTTGTGTTGATGAAACTGGTAAGAGGTTCTTGGTAATGTTTTTTGGCAAATAAATGTGATTAAAAAACAATTTACATAATGGTGAATCTGATCCTGAATTTTTCATATTCCGACAGGCAAATGAGAGGCTGCAATTGAAGATCATTTTCCTAGACAAATTGAGCCATAAACTATATATAGAATAAGTTTTACTGTTTCAAGTTTGGTCAGCATTAACTTAAACATGATCTATATACAACATAAATAGCTGATAATTTTCTTGATGCAGTAAAGGATTTTCTCCAGAGTTATTTATTTGTAGAATCATCAGTGTTTGTTAGTTACAGTAGAACTTTTATTATTATTATTATTATTATTATTATTATGGCCCAATCTGGTGATTCTATTTATGGAAAAACTGTGAACTTGAGAAATATCAAGTGGAAATCAAATGAAACCTTCATTCATGGAGGTTAATAAGGCAAAAAGAAAATATATGTGACCTAAGATTCTTCCATTTTGGTTTTTCATATTTTATAATTTAGTCTAAACCAACCAGTGAAGAATTAAGCAACAATTTTCAGTCATCCTTTAATTGTGATATTAGTGAAGAGAAAACTAAAGAAAATCATTGACCATCAACAGAGATTAGGAACAATCAGGAGCAGATCATATCTCAGTTTAGCACTAATTAGTGACTAACATATTGCACATATATTTTATCAAACATTCCCTCAACATATGAATTTCCAGGGTTTATATAGTGATTGCTTTGAGAAAATTAAAAAAGTGTCTTCTTAACGGTTTGTAAAAGTGTTGACTCATATTTTTGGTTAAAAATATTTAATGGTGATTGTATAAATGACTTAATTTGAATGATGTAATTTAATGATCTAAAATGTAAATTACCCTATATTTTTATTAGTATTTAATTTTTTTCCAGATATAAAATATTTACTTTATGTTATAAAAATAAAATTTATTATAAGTTAAATAAATTTATTCAATTTTATTAGAATAATTAGGATTTTAATGGAAAATTTATTAATTGTTCAATGAATGAGAACATATAATTTGAGAAAAAAAACACCCGTTATCGACAGTGAAGGACAAGCTCCATCAACACAACAAAGGCTTCAGCTTTAGTATGAAAAGAACATTATGGTACGCTAACAACTAGCTCTGTCACAACTCAAATACGACATATCTGGAGTGATTGCAAGCATTTAACACGACAAGAAAATCAACTCAGATGGTCCAAAGCGATAGACAAAATCCGCAATAGAACTAAATATTCACCAAATTAGAGAGGACGACAACAAAGCCATCTCTAAAATCATTTGCAGAAGTAAGACTACATGCATAAGCAAGATTAAAAAACTTGTACAAAATAAGATAAAAATTTTCAAAAGTGAAGTATTATTAAACAATGTAAAATAAACAAAAAAAAAACATATAATACTTAAAACAACACGGTCCAAATAGACTCATAAAATTATTTATTATTATAAAATATTCTCAAAATAGATATAAATTAAAAAGTCAATGAAAAGCCACCATTCTGAGTATTTACGACCAACCCACCTTCCAAGAGAAATTGTTAGTGGTCGGTAGAGGTTTAGCTACAACAGGTTTCATTATCTATCATTCATAACTTGTTAAGATAGTGAATATATCCCTAAAATGAAGGCGGAGTGAACAAGGAGAACAAAGAAAGAGAGGGTTAGTGGGAGGAAGGTAGAAAAAGATGAATAAAAATAACTTGAAAGCTAACACTATCACTGGACAAAACAAGAAAGAAAAGAAAAGAAAAATTAGAATTTTTTTTTGAAAAATTAAGATTTTTAAATTTGTGAATTACACACTTGAACCAAAATTGATTTGAATAATATGATTGGAATTAATTTTTTATTTTATTGTTGAGACTTATTCATCGATTTTTCTTATTGTAAGTTAATATTAGATATTAAACACCTTATTAAGTTTACATCATAAATCAATTCAGTTTAATGACGAAAATTTGAACCTTAATCATGGATGTAATTACGAGCTACCCACGGTTGACTTCAGCTTCTAAAAGGCATGATAAATAAACATAAATGATCTCAAGTGTCAATAGGCCCAATACCATTACCATTATACAGTCCATTGTAGCTTCTCGGAATGTTTTTTCACAATGGTTCTGTTTGGCAATTAGCTAATAGTTGATTGCAGTGATTGGTTTGACCAACTGATTCTATTAACTGTTTATTTAAAAGTATTTGGTAAAACTTAGTTGATAGTTGAAAGTTGATATGTATAAAATGACAAATAAGGGCATGATAAATTTTATTGTTAAGTATTTATTTATTTATAATACTTTAGTCTTTATTGGCTTTTTTACCCTAATAATACTAAAAAAAAATTAAATATCAAAATGATACCTCATGACATTATTTACCAAAATGGTATGAAATGAACAATGTCGAGGGGTGGTGCCTCACAAAATGGCGGCATCACCTATTTTTTCTGAACCCACAACTTTTTTTAAAAAAAATAATATTTAAATGGTGGAGAGGTCTTTACAGCGGCATCGATATGATTCAACGAGATAAACAATGTCAAAATATGGGTTTTATACGGGTAAAAAAATAATTTTTTAATCGATGGAAGATGGTTCATTAGAGACCCCCGTGACCGGACAATCATGAGGGATCTCTTTTCTAATTCTCACTCACGGGACCCCAAACTCCATTTTCATTCCCCTCCCCTCCGGTTATTCCTATATAAAACAAGATGGGATGGATTGGGGACCAATTATTGTTTGAGGAAGGAAAAAAAAATTGTTAAGGTTGAAAAGAAGAGGAGACAGAAGGTGTGTTTAGGGTTTTAATTTTTTGTAGTATTATTTATTTGTATGTTTGTCACTTAATTAGTATAAAAACTAAATAAATACTGAAATGATATATTTGAGAATTTTTTTGTATTATTATTTATCTGTATGCTTCTTACTTAATTATTATAAAAATTAATTAAATATTAAAATGGTATGTTTGAGGTTTTTAGGGTTTTTTTAATTTTTACTTATTTGAGTTTTGCAGCATTAATTTTATGTATTTTAAATATTTTTGTGTTGAAAACTTATTGTGTGATGTTATTTGAATGCATTAGAGATATATATTGAAAGAAATATATTTAAAGATATATTGTTTGAGATATATGTTATTTGATGTTAATTTTTATGTATAATAAAATAATAATTTTGATCTATATAATAATTTTTTTGTGAAAAAATAATTTATTATTTTTGGGAGAAAAGTTTGAGTTGAAAGGAATTATCAGTAAATAGGTATGTGTTTATATATTATTTTGAAATTTTGATTTATATATGTACATCTACATGCTTTGCATTTGTAATTAATTTATTGTTATTATTAAGATAAAAAGTTGTTTCAGAATAAACAATTTTAAGTTCTTTATTAAAAAAAAACTATATATGTACATGCATGCTCTTGTATGCATTTTTGTGATATATCATCTTTATATATTCGTTGTTAATGAGTGAAAATGTTTTTTTTTATGTAATTAGAGATTCTAACTAATTTTATGTTGGTTGTTAAATTACAAATAAATTATAAATGGTAGAAAATGTTTTTCGTTATTTGTATATTGTTTATCTGTTTAGTTGATGATTAAATTTTATTTTTAAAACTGCAGATATCCAAATGGGTTCTTTGATTAGAGAAGACAATCACACACCAAATATGATTAATAAGCTGGTAAAAGAATTGTTATTTATTATTCACGGGTCCCCTTATAAAGTTGCATGTCATTTTTTATTTAATTAGGAGATTTTAACTAATGTGGTATTTTAATATGGTTAATGTGAGTACCGTGTGTCGAGGGTTCGTGTCAACGGTTTGAACTATCGGCCAGGTGAACGTATTATGCTATACTTGGAGGAATTTGAATTCGGATCAATAGCATTGATCTGCATGTTCAATTTGATGGTTGACTTGATATTTGCTTTGGTTGAGCAGTGGTGCCCGAAGACCCACACATTTCATTTACCCTGTTGGGAGTGCACCATCACTCTGAAAGATGTGGAACTATAATTCGGGCTCTCAATCGACAGTAGTGCGGTCACAGGTATGAGTAAAGTGTCTAAACCGGTGACACTTTGTTGTCACTTACTAGGATGCTCGTCTGATGATGCTGGAGATGATTTTACGAGTTTGAGATTTTCATGGTTGAATGCAAATTTCGAAACTTTACCAAGTAGTGCCGAAACTTTACCAAATAGTGCCACTGAGCAGGAGATGATGTGTGCTGCTTGAGCATATATCATGCATATGATAGAAGGTATATTCATGCCAGATGCAAATAAAAATAAGGTCCACTTGATGTATTTGCCACTGTTATCTAATTTGATGCCCACTTGTTTGTATAGTTATGGCTCAACAATATTAGCAACATTGTATCGTGAGCTTTGTCGGGCAACAAAGCACGTAACACAAGACATAGGCGGGTGCCTGATATTGTTGCAGTCCTAGGCATTGTACAAGATGTCATTTTTGGCATCAGTTAGTCACCAAACTCATGTCTTCCCATTTGTAAATAGGTAATAAAATTGTAGCATTACATAAAGAATTTTGTTTTGTTTTATGAAAATTTGTTCTAACAAGTTTAATTTTGTTGTAGATGGTATACTTGTCCGGGTATCTAGATGTCTTATACGCTTGCGATTTACCGATAGATGATTAAAACACACGCCGAGGAAGGGGTAAATTTTCCTAATATTCATGTCAGATAATTACTTTATTTATGTTATTTGACTCCTGTTATTATGACCATATTATTAATTGCACAGTTCGTCTAGATGTCATATTTCGCCCCAGACATTGCGGTTGTTATTCCTCCATCTACTTGTATCCACTCACACTTGTGGTGCACTAACGCATCCTTGTTGAATTTCTCAATAGTAGAGTGGTACAACAGGGATCAAGTTCTGCGACAGTTCAGGTGCAAACAAGATGATCCGAATGTTCTACAGAATTTTGACAGTGTCCATGGAATTAACAAAAGGGGGAAAGAATAAAATAATTAGGTGTACCGCCCCTCACCCGTATTCAACACCGAAATAGGGTTACGGAGCATTACTGAACTTATAACACATTTATACATACTTTTCACATACATTTAAATCAATTCATACAATCATTATTCAATCTCAATCAATTTGTCCCTAATACGAGCTTACGAGGCCCTAAACATGCTTTGGGAATAGTTTGGGACTAAATCGATAACATAAGAAACTTTTACGAAACTTTGAAATTTTTTCTTCAAATAGGGGACACACGCTCGTATGGCCAGGCAGTGTATCTCACACGGCTACCAGACATGCCCGTGTCACAGGCCGTGTGGACATTCGAAATGGGAGCACATGGTCGTGTCCCAGCCTGTGTCCTATCCCATGTCCAAACAAGTAAGCTTACTGACTTGGGTTACACTGCCAACCACACGCCCGTGTGTATAGCTTGTGTGCCTTTCGAAGTAGCCATACACGCCCGTGTGCTAGGCCGTGTGCTAGGTCGTGCCAAACTTGTAGGTATACTGACTTATACCACACGGCCAAGTCACACGCCAGTGTGTGAGGTCGTGTGGAACATACTGACTTGATTTCAAATTTAACACCAGGGGACACACAGCTGTGTACTTAACCGTGTGTCACACATGGCTGAGACACACGCCCGTGTGGACAAAAATAGGCTATTTACCAAGCCAATTTGCCACCCAAACTTATGCTCACCTACATCAACTCAATGACACCAATATATAGCATCAATAGGCATTTTAAAACAATCAATTCAAGCCTAGTTCATGCATGATCTAAACCAATTTTATTATACACAAATCTTAAAATATATCATACCATTTGTACTAAAATTTCACATACAATTCAACTAACTAAACCTTTCTCAAACATATATCATTTTGCACCAAATCACAAGCATGATTCATATCTAACATCAATTATTCAACATCTACCATATTAATATCCACATGTATCAGAATATAAGTCATTCACATATCCATCCATGAACTCACCATACCAACCATATGTGCACATAACTAAATCTACCAAATTAAGCCAACTCTCATGGATATATTTACAAATCAAAGCATATACATTTACAAGCCATTAAAAATTACCAAAATCATTATCAACCCATAATCAAAATGACTCAAAATACCTATACATGCTATATACTTAAAACACCAAAGTTCATAGGTACTAAGAGATAGGTGGATAGTGTGATGCGATCTCCGACGATCCCTATGTCTGAGCTAGCTTTGAAAACTATAAAACACAGAGAAATACACTAAGTAAGCTTTATAGCTTAGTAAGCTCGTATGAAATAACTTTATTGCAATCACATAAATATAATTCAATAATTTGAATACACCAACATGTAGCTTACATTAGCAAACAAACTTTTCGAATACTCTATTGTGAAATTATACACTACCTTCACAAGTTTTTTCGATTTGAAACTTATATAATTCATGTACGTACCTGTATCATTTAACATCAAACTCACATGTACATACCTATATCATTTAACATCAAACTCATACACATTCACCTCTTTCGTTTACCCATTGAACCATTCAGAATAGAAGTCGAATATTGAAGAGTCTCGCACAATAAGCACCTATACCATAGCTCGAAACCAAATCAAGGTAGCTTATATCCGAAATATTGATATCATGGCCCGAAGCCAAATCAGCCGATATTCATAGCCCGAATCCACATCGGTATATCTTACACCCAAAGTGTTAATATCATGGCCCGAAGCCAAATCAATGAAGCTCTTAATAACATGTCACTGATAAACCGTAATTTATACATATTTTTACCCCTTGCTTAACACATTTTATCGATTTTTTTTCCTTAGAATTGGTGAATTCGATGCTCCTAATGCTTTAATTTCATGTTTTATACTTAGGTGAGCATAGGAGAGCGAAAGAAACGAGAAACGGACCAAAAAAGGAGAAAATGGACCAACGTACGAAATCAACACGGCCTGGACTTCCTCACACGGGCAGACCACACGGCCGTGTCAATTTGGAAAAATTGAAGCACGGCTCACACGGGTAAAACACACGCCCGTGCTATTCTAACAGGCTCGAGCACGGCCTAAAGTAATCGCACACGGGCGTGTCACATGGGCGTGTCCTTGTCGAGCCCAAGTTGAGTCCAATTCAGAAAAGGCCAATTTTGAGGGTTCTTAGGCATTCCAAAGCCTATAAATACATATTAAATGAGGAGGAAAATGGAGGAGGCATAGGGGGGAAGGAATGAATTACTCGAAGGAAGCCGATTGATCCATCTCAGAAGTTAGATTCATCATCAAGACTGAAGATCTCCCCTCAATTTCCCTTCAGGAGTTTTAGGTTTTCTTTATGTTTTTTATTCATTATTCTTCTGAAATGTTTTCCTTTTTAGTTATGAACTAAATCCCCTAAATACCTAAGGGGAATGAAACCTAGACGAATCTTGTTATTATTTTCTGAATTGTATGATAAATATTTGGCTTGTTCTTAATTATGTGTTCTTAATTCTTTTTTTGATATTCCAAGATATTGATTCAAGTTAAGCTCTTATTCAGGGGAGGAACAGACCCTGTCTAAGAGTACAATTATCATAATTAAACGGAGTTAAATCATAATTAAGCGGAGTTAATTGCGAGGCTAGAGATAGGGTGACAAGATTTTACCGGATAAGGGTGAAACCTAATAAGGGGATCCATAGATTGAGTTAATGCAACCCTAGGAAGTTAATTAGAAAGAGATTTCAATTATTCAACCTAGGGTTGACGTTGTTAGTCTCGAGAGAGATAATAATATAACTTAGGGATTTCTATGGATCAAGTCAAATGAATAAATCGTCCGATTCAGAGTCAAATAATAAGTGAAGTCTAGGTGAATTTTTCCTTAGGTATTGTCTTAATTCAATCGTTTTTCCAAAAGTAATTCCTAATTCTATTTCCTATGAATTCTTAATTTAGTTAATTAGTTAGTTAAAACAAACCCCATTATTCTTAGGCTAGATAATAAAGATGCAGTCATTACTAGTACTTTTAGTTCCTTTGGGTTTGACAATCCGGTCTTGCTAAAATTATACTACTGTTCGATAGGTACACTTGCCTTCATCGTGATAATAGTTAGTTTCAAGAATGATTTATTATAAATTTATAAAGCTTATCACACAAAATCACGATCAGTCACTAGTATCCTAAACTATTCCTAAGGTTCAACCAGGATTTCAAATGCCAAATTTCCATCGAGTTAATGTCGAACTTATCTGAAGTCTCATATTCACAAATTGTACAATATCAAAGCATTTAAAATACACTTATAATGAAATTTATCACATACGAACTTATTTCGGGTTTAAAAACGATGAAATTGGTCGATTAATCGAGTACTTTATCTTTCCCTAGATCTAGACCTAGATTCTGCTTTTCTTGATCTAAATATATTCAAAATTAACTCATTTAATAATCTCTCTATTCAATTTAATCCAAAACACACTTTAAAGCACATTTACACTTTTGCCCCTAATATTTCACATTTTTCACAATTTAGTCCTTATTTCGTAAAAATCACAAATTAATGAAATTCAAAATAAAATGAAATTAAAAATAAACACATGCTAGCCAAATTACTATTATGCCCTTATCAGCCCATATTTTTCATTTAATTCACATTTTAACCACATATTTTCAACATTTCTCAATGTAATCCCTATTTTGCATTTTCACTAAAAATCACTTAACAAAGCTTGTATAACTCATAACAAATATTCATAATATATCATCAAACATCAAAACAAACATGTATTCATCAATAGAATCATTCAAAATCTTTAACAGTTTTGCAAAATAGTCCCTAGGCTAGCTAGTACTAGATGCAACGATTACAAAAATATAGAAATAATCAAAAACGGGACAAAAAAAGACTTACAATTGAAACTTGAAGTAGCTGAATGTTTCAAGCCCTAAAATGGCTTTCTTCCTTGCTATGTACGGTTAAGAAAGATGAATGAAACTCATATTCATGTTTTTGTTTTATTAATTAACCTTTATTTTATAAATTATTATATTAACCTTATTATAGAACCATTTAAAACACCTTAATATATGTCCATAGATGTCCAATCATGCTATTAATGGTCTAATTACAATATAAGGACCTTTACTTTAAGGTTCTATAGCTATTAGATACTTTTAGCTAATAGAACTTCATTTTTACACATTACGCGATTTAGTCTTTTTTCTCAAATTGACCATTTAAACGATAAAATTTCTTAACGAAATTTTCACATAATCATCATACCATGTTATAAAAATTAAAATAATAATGAAACAAATATTTTGACCTCAGATTTATGGTCCCAAAACCACTGTTCCGATTTGACCAAAAACAAGCTGTTACTTTGGGTATTAGAGTATCAACAATATCTTACATTGTGGAACGCCTGGATGGAGCAAAGACCTCAGATGGATTTTGATCTTAATTTGTGACCCTCAGTCAAGTACCAACTTTGGTACATCAAAAATGGGAAACCGTTTTTATATGGTGGGCAATTGATGGTAGTCCCTCCACACATGCATCGACGAATGCACCAACACCATTGATGAGGTCATCTGCCTCTTGCACTGCAACCCGAGCCCAAACCTAATCTGTCTTATACACAGTATGGGGGTAGTTCTTATCATTCAAATTTGGGGATAGATAATTATTTTTTGGGGTCGTCTAACCACGCATATGGGTCAGAGATTCTCGGTTCCAGTTCTAATCATCCGGATCCGAGATCATCAATGATGTTTGATATCTTCAGCCCATTATCACCCCAGTACTCCACCCCTCCTAGGAAAACCTTTGGAACATTTGATTTTTCGAGTATGTTTAGCACACCCCAAGTTTCGCCGATGAATGCTATGAATGATGTGTCAGGTGAGGGTAACAATGACCGTCGCGAGTACCCTCAACGCCAATGTTGGGCACCAAAACGGTTTACCCCACGGACAACACCATCAAACCATTAATTTTAGCACGTGTAACATTATCTTTATTGCATGTGTTTTGTAACCGTAATTCAAATTTTCAAGTTTGTATAATATATAGCTCAAACATTTTCTCCGTATTCCAATTAATATTCATTGAAGTGCAATCTTTTTATTTTATAGTTGAACATGTTTAAGCAATAACAAAATTCTATCATAATTAAAATTTTTTTAATAAAACTAAAAGTATACACAAATTGTAAAATGAAATATTACTTCAATTGATAACAACATTTCATATACATTTGAACATGGAGTACATTAATTCATATTCCACTCGATCAAGACGGTTGTCTAATGTGGCAGGTTCGATGCGGGCATTTAGTTCGATTATGAACAACTATTCTGTACAGACCATAAAGCTTAGGGGTCAGTTTTCTCTCTCATATCATTTCACCATGGATCCTGGTTACGTGCAGGTGACTTTTCGACTTCCTATGTAACCCCTTGTCTGGGACAAGCTCGAAAGTGGACGAAAGCACTTTCCATGTAGACAAATTACGCAAGATGGGGAACTCGTTTCCCCAAATATGTAATGTGCATTCCAAAGTGTACATCTCATCAATATATTATTTAACATTGATTGAGACACGAGCACAAGCTGCAATGATATGTGTACAAAGGTAACAAAGTGTTTGGAACTTCCCGCAATCGCACTGTTTGTTTCAAAAATCAACTCCGTTGGACCTAAGTGGGATATCGGGTCGACGATTGATAAACTCCGTAACTCGAAAAGTTTCTATTTGTTGAGAATATATTTCTACATTCATCAACCTCGCTCTTTGATTGTTCACATCTATTCCCTTCCTGACCTCCTCGACAAGCACATATTCTGCCTTTATCTGGATTACTTGTTTCGACCCCATACTTGGCATCAAGGTTGCCAGCCTGTAAAACGTAACTAAAAAAACAGATGAAATAGGAAGATATTGTGTTTGCTTCAAGATAGAGTTAACCGCATCTGCCAAGTTGGTGGTCAAATGACCATAATGAGACTCGTCATTGAAACTCTAAGCTCATTGCCACAAGTCCATGGTACCCAACTATTCTCAGAAAGACGTATTTGTTTCATCGTGCATATCACCCTCAAGCCTGGTCAAGTTTTGCCTGAAACGGTGTTGTTTTAGCTCGTACGCTGCGTATGTATTCCAAAAATACACATTACCTTTTCGAATTAATTTGTGGAAGTATTAAGAATATTTAAAAAATATGTTGAAGCCAAAATTTACCTATGTTCACTACTTGTTTTTGCTAGTCTGCATTTTTGTAATAGAAGTTGGCAGCGATATGCCGAATGCAGTAAAGGAATCTCCACGGAACATCAGAACACCTAATCGCGCTAGTTACTCCTATCAATCTATTAGATATGATACAAATATTATTGTCTCTAACAACATACATCCGAAAGTTTGTTAGGAAGAATTCTCATGATTCCATGTTCTCCAACTCTACAATGGCAAATACACAATATTTTTTGTCGTGAATTTTTGGCCCACGAACAACTTCTCACATTTGGGATCTGTGGTCAATTGGTGAGTAGGTAGTATATCGGGATACTTAGGGAACTCGGATGCATGCGACACATCGAGATCTACGATCGACATGTGGGCCCTAAGTTCATTGTGTATGATAATTCCTCGACTCAGGTTCCTAACTGAAGATGCGTAACATTTTCATTGTCATTCGCACCTTCATCATCGATATCATTCGATACCTCATCTAGATCGGAATTACTATAATCTTCAACCTCGCAGTCAGAAGGACCGTTATTATCATATTCATCTTCACTATTTGCATCGATCTCAATCATCACCAGATGTATTTGTAAACAAGGACCTGGGCTAAGGTTCTCAAACACAAGTGGAGCATTAAGATCGATGTCGAACCCACGTACAGACGATCATCTATCAATAGACGCTCTTGGAACCTCTGTACACATATCTTGAACTCCATGTTGTTCACTTAATGGAGCGAAATCTTTAGCTGGCTCCACATCAGCTAACTTAACAAATAATTGAATCAATTTAGTATGACCACTCTGATTCTGGCAATAAAGTGCAACCATTGTCTCCACGTCTTCATTGTCTACTAGTTCCATCTCAGTGAATTTAATGAGATTTGATGAAACTGAGAATTTATAGAATAGTTTCAAGATCCTCCTCTCACAATGTTTAACAATTTTTGGACTAATCTTTTCTTTCATATCATCAATCAACACATTTCTATTAAATCTCATTACAATTTGTTGGCGACATTTAAATATACAACCAATTTTTGTTAAAATTACTCTATCGAAATAAACACATACGAAGAATTGATTATCCATTTTAATACTAAATCTATAAAAATAATTAAACATAATTAAATTTCTCAATAGTTATTTGAAAAACAAAATATAATAACAAAAATTAATCCTTTGTACAAATCTTACAAATTTTTTGACTTTTCTTATTTGTTTTTCCTCTTCAACAAAAAAATTTCTTTACTTCCTTCCTATCAGTTAGCTATTACAACCATTCAACAAAACACAAAAATTACTACAACAATTCAAGAAAACACACAAATTGTTACAATCATTCAACTCAAAGTTATAATGGTCCGGTGCCACCTGATAGTGTCCCTCCTTCTACTGGTGCCGCCTGACATGTGCCCTCCAACCTTGGTGCTGCCAGTGAATGCCCCTCCACCCTTTTTTACCTGTAGAAGCCCGTATTGGAAACCCATATTTTGCTCGGTATAAGTGCATGATACCGGTGCCACCGTATATGACCTTTCTACCATTTAAATATTATTATTTTTAAATAAATTATATGCTAATGATGGCTATATGATTGGGCAAAAAAATGGGTAGTGCTGCCACCTTGTCAGGCACCATCTCTCAGCATTGTTCATTTCATACTATTTTGGTATTTAATTATTTTTTAATATTATTAAGGTGAAAAAGTCGTCTTTATTGAATAAAATTATTGAAATAAGACACTAATACCAAAGAATTAAAACATCAATTATGTAAATTAATTAGTGAATATTTTTAAATTTTGAATAAACATATTTTTAAGTTCCTTATTTGTAAATATTAACCTTGTAAAATTGATAAATATTAATCGTGTATTAATATAATTGTAAACTATATTCTTAGTAATAATTATACCATGTTCTTAGTATGTAAATTAATGATAGATATGTCACACTCTGAATAAATTTGTCAAGTAGCATATTTCAATTAATATAAAGTTACATAAGAAATTATTTTACACAAGTAAATTAAAAATAAATTAAGAGTACATGAATATTCAAGAAATAGATACATGTGGCAAAGAGAGTAATTTTTTAGCAAACATGTGATAAAGAAAGTAATTTTTTAGTAAATATGGTCAGATATGTCATCCCACATATCTCATTTTCAATCAGCCAAGGAGGTCAACCTCTTTCAAATATACAACACGAATTCTGGCAATGCAATGAAGTTGGGCTTTCATATGAATCTGAATGAATCATCTTTTTCACGGAGGTAAATCCTTGCCCGCTAAGTAAGAGGATAACAAGTTACAATTTCTATTTTAGTAGGACATGTATTTCTATTATTATAAAATTCATAAATAAAATAATTAATTGTGAGGGTACTATTATCCTATTTATAGTGATGAATTTTGCATGGTTACTAAAAAAGAAAAAAAATCACTCATCCTAATAATTTTTTATTTTGGAAATTTGAGTTAAAGATTTGACTACCCAATCTCTCGTGAATGCTCAAATCAATTAAAAAAAAAGAACAAAACTCTATTAAGGAAACACCCATCATAAAACAAACCTACTAAATCAGATTTACAACATAATTATTATTAAACCAAAGAACACAAAACAACGACACCACAAAAGTAAAACAGTCACCGGAAAGTTCATTACACGGCAGAGACACCACCACCGGAGGTTTGCTGCTGAATCCAAACAATATCACCTTGTCGAAAAACATGGCAATAAGAGCTCCCTTTCTCGACACCCAACATTCGAAACACCAAATGATCAGAGCTCAAATTCTTGGAATCCAAATGACAAACGACGACAGCCTCCACTTCGTCCTCACTGCCGTCGCCGACAAGCCGGAGTCTAAAAGCTCTGGTTTCATAGTTTAAATCCGTATGGCAAAAATAAACGGCATAAAAAAAGGGGAACGGATGGCAAGGCACTTTCTTCACCGAAACAATCTCCAACGGAGGTCCCAAAACGGTGTAGTTCTGGAACACCGGAGTCGTTAACGTCGGGTGGGTCGTGGTGATGAACTTGAAATCAACGTCGGGCCCGAAAGCTTTTTTAACGAAACCGAGCATGGAGTCCAAAGAGGTGGCGCAGATTTTGGTGGTTTCGCCATTGATGGAATCGCATGAGTATAAAGTACCCAAAAAGGCTTTACCTTTTGGGGAAGACGGTGGGACCTTGAAGAGGTTGAACATGGCAGCGGGTTTTATGAAAGGGATGATATTTTGGTATTTTGGGGGCAAAAAGAAAGGTGGGTACAGTGAGAGGTTTCTGATGGGGAAGAAGATGGGGAGTTTTTGACCAACGTGAAAATTAAGGAGTTCATCCATGGTGAATAACCCAACCTCTGCGCTTCTAATGTGATGGGAAATTTTCGTTTCATTTTCCAGGAAAATTTCGTCCTTCACTGCATATCCCCAGCGGCCATGCTGTATGGATGCACACATTTAAAGAGACCATAGTCGTTAGTTTCTGAAGTACAGTTAACTTGACCAAAAGAAGAAGAAGAAGAAGACGAAGAAGAAAAATTACCATTAAAATCAATATACATAACAGGACTGGATAAGTGTATCGAAGAACCATCTTTTTCTTTTCTTTTGTGAATTCTCCCCTCCTACAAACTTCTGTTGATATTAAGGCTGAATTTTACTTGGATGGCGGGTGCGTGTTTGTATAATTGTATTGGTGTTGAAAAAGGTTTTTCTTTCTCCTAGTGTTACTTTTGTTCTTTATTTGAAAATTAAGTCTGCTTTTTCTTAGTTTATTTTAATATTTCAACTAATTAAGTTAATTTCAGTGTGTGAACTTGATTTTATCACCACCTAAAAATTAAAATATATGTATCAAAGTAGCATAACACAATCTTAAAACAATCTCAAATGTCATGTCATCAAAACTTTTTATTTGTCAAGTTGAAGGATAAAAAGGACTTAGTTATTAAGTTTATGTATCGGAATGGACAAAAAATATAAATACCGCAATGGACCTTTCACGGGCTGCAAACCAAAACCTATGGTAAATGTATACAAATCGTCCCATAGAGATCAACTAATCAAATGGAGCTCATTTAATCCACTTAAACTAACTTCATTCGTGGAACATAAAAAGAAACCCATCTATTTGAAATCTTGGTGGTCTAATTAAACACTCCAACTAAACTAAAGTTATCATGGTGAATATTGTAAATCCTAAGAGGTAAGATTCTATAGAGTTTAAATCCCTTAAGACTTCCATCTTGTAGATAAACTTTAATCTTGACCGTCGAAGTAATTTAAACTATATCATTGGATTTAGGAGAGTTTACCTATAAATAGAGGCCTTCCTCCCTCTCATTTATAATCATCTATTCTATTACATTCAAATTTATTAAAATATTTTAGAGCATTTACTCAAACACTTGGTGTACTATTATTTTCGTATGGCTTTTCTATTTGATTCGAGTTTCTTTGTCTTTTGAGTTTGCTTCCACTTTATTTTGCTACCTTAGAGAATTTCCCTTGTGAATTCTCATTTTTCAAGAGTTAGGCTAACTTAGGCAGATTTGAAATAAAAAAATGGCCTAAGGTTGAGTAGTTTGCTAGACTAAAGTTCTAGCCCTGTGATAGTTGGTATACGAGTTAAAGTTCGAAGGTGCTAGTCGAAATGACGAAATGAGTAAACGATTAGATTAAACCTATAAAGACCTGTGGGAGGGCCAGAAAAGCTAGAAAATTGAAGGATATGTTGTTGACTTTGAAAAGTCGAGTGATCAATCTTGAAGAACCCATGGGGGATATGAAGGACACACTTAAGGTAGTTGAAGGATGCATCGATGAGCTAGACTCAATGATCGAGCAACTCAAGGAATTTGTGATAGAATCTATTAGTTATAATGTGAAAGCGATGCAAGAGATGCTCAATTCCACTGTGGATAAGCTAACAGTGAGAGATGATGCTCTCGGAGCCACGATGACAACCTTGAAGGAACAGATTGATGAGCTCAAGGGGGAGCTCACTATCTACAAGGTTGCTGTGGGTAATGGAATGTTGGATGTGGTTTCATAGAAACAAAAAATAGATGTTCCTAAATTGAAAGAGTTTAAGGGGGCGAGGTTTGCAAGGGATGAGGACAATTTTCTCTAGGGGATGGAATAAAACTTTCGTGTGATGCGTATTAAGAATGATGTCACTAAGGTAAACACTGCTTCAATTTATTTTACTCATATAGCTCTGTTATGGTGGTGTTGTAGGTCCACAAATAAGAGATGAGGTTGTATTGAGATTTGGGTGGAGTTCCAAAATGAATTTAAGAAGCAATTTTACGTACAATATGTCGAGGAGAAGGATTGAGCTAAGTTGTGTCGACTTACGCAACAAGGCACTATTTAAGAATATGTTCGGGAGTTCACTGATTTGTTACTCCAAATCATTGATTTGAGTGAGAATGAGGCATTCTACTAGTTCAAGATCGGTTGAAGCCTTAGGCGAAGTAGGAGTTGTACCGACAAGGCATCATTGAACTTATTGTAGCCATGGTCGAGGCGGAGTCCTTCGTTGAGCTTGGTCCAAGAAAAGACAAGTTTGAGCCTTCCCAACCTAAAAAGATAAGGAATGGTGGGGGAGACCATGAGGAAGAATAAGGTAACAATGGCAATAGTGACAATGGTAAGAATGGTGGTAATGAGAAACCATAGAATAGGAAAAAAAAACCCAACAATCATCTGAGGGTTAAAGAGAATGAAAAGAAGTCAGTGAAATGGTTCTTGTGTTGTGGTCTGCATAGGATATGAGACTATCCAGAACGATCCAAGTTGTCTAGGACCATTAAAAATGAGAAAGCAGAGCCTGATGAGGAAAGGGTATTAATGCTTAGATCAATGATACTTAATTCTGTGAAAGCAAAAAAGGCTCGTAAGTAAAAAGGGTTGATATTTGTGGACACCAACATTGCAAGCCGAAGGAAAAGTTCTCTTGTTGATACAAGGGCATCCGATTTGTTCATATTGGAGAAAGTCGTGGGTAAACTTAGTCTCTTAGTTAGCAAATCAACTAAGAAGATCAAAACTGTAAATTCCAAAGAGGTCTTAACTATGGGAGTAGCATAAGGAGTTGAGCTACAGATTGTTTTGTGGAAAGGAAATGAAGACTTTGAGGTAATTTATTTAGATGATTACAACTTTACTCTTGGCTTGAATTCTCTTAACAATAGTAATACTTTATTGGTTTCTTTTTTCGATTGCATATGTATATTGGATACTCATCAATGACAATGTGTTGTGCCAATGAGTCGTGACGAGAAAGGTGGAACCAAGGTATGGCAATTTAGCTAGCAAAGGATGTTTATTGTCATAAGTGTTGAATCCGGTGCCCTGAGTGTAGTATATTCGTTTGTAAAGTTGTAACTTTTTCAAACAATTTGGTTAATAAAACAAATTCATTAATTACATTATTATACTTTGTATGATTGTCCTCATATGGTTTTTGCACATAAAGCAAAATAGAAGCAAATGTTGCTCATTGGTTGTTTAATGTTTAAACTAATATTAAGTGGTATTACGTGGTCGGATTGTAATATGGAAAGACAACTTATATTTGTAGACGAACTTAAACATATCTTTAGTCTAATCAGAAATGAGCAAACCAATTGAAAGATTAATATTCCTTGTGAGAGATTGAACCTTTTTATGTGAGGTTTTGGGTAAGTGGTTGTAACAAGTTGGGATTAGATATTAGGGCTGCAATTGCTTCTTTGTGTAAAGGTAGATTAGGCTTTAGCCAATAGGTGGTTGGATTAATTGTGGTATGGAACCATTCACTGAGCGAGGCTAAGTACAATAAGATTGTTTCCAAACTGCGCTAACAAACAATTGTGTACAAATCTCTCATTACTTTCTCTATTTTAGTTTTTGTTTATTGTTTGTTCAAACTTGTATCTAAACACTTGTTTAGGAAGTAGTTTGAATTTGTGCAACCCGAATAGTTTTTTCAGTACGTCAATAGAGGAATGGTTAATTGATAATATTACTAATATTGAACAATTTGCAATTGATCTTGACAATTGGGAGTGTATGTTCAGGGCACTTTGCTGGTGTCTTTGGAAGCAATGTAACAATAACGTTTTTAGAAGGTTATAAATTAGAAATAATCAATGTTAGTAGAGAGAGAAGATGGAGACTAAAGGTAATTAAAAAGGCTCGTATATTGTGAGATATAAATCTGATGTATCGACTTAATTGTAAGAGAGTAAAAAGTATTGGGACAAAACTGAAAAAAATTAAAAGTTGGAATGATTAAATTGAATTAAAGGAAAATGTAGAAGGGACTAGAAGTGAACTTTTACGAAAAGAAATATGACTCATGAATGGTGTTGTAGAGAAAGTTGAGTAATTAAATGGTCAATACTTAATTTAGATAATTATGAATAGAATAATAGTTAAAGACTAAATTGGTGTAAAAGTATGATTGGTGGAATATTTTAATATTTAATATTTATAATTATTAAATTAATAGATATTATTTTAGAATAGTCTAGAAAATGATGAAATTCATTCATCTTTTCCCTATTCTCACGCCACTCTCTTTTCTCCATCTTTACAATTTTTATTTTTTTTCAAGTATGCCTTTTTCACCAATTTCAAGCCTTTCAAGTTTTATTCCTCCAATTTTTTTCATGAATCTTTAGGGAACTTAAAGGAGAAACCTAGTAGCTATCTTAGTTTCATGAGAAGTGTATCTATAGTTTTCCTGGAGGAGAGATAAAATAATAACTAGGGTTTGATCATAAGAAATTAAAGTATGATAAGTTTTTCATGAATTTCATGTTAGTTTTTGTTTAAAGAACATATATATGTTATTTGATCAAGTATGATAAGTCATTTTTAACCATATAAGTAGGGTTGAGCAAAATCCGATTCGATTCGAAAAACTCGATAAAAAATTCAAATCTTGAATTAAATAGTTCGAGTTATTTGAGTTAATCAAGTTATTCGGATCAACTCGAATAAAAAATAATTTTTTTATTTAACTCGAACATGAATTACACAATTTAAGTTATTCAAAAATCCGAATAAGAAAAGGCAAAACTACATCGTTTTAATAAATGTTTATCTTTTCTAAAGTTAAAAGTCAAAACTATTAAGTTAAAAGACAAAACTACGTTGTTTCGATAAATATTTTCTCATTAAGTTAAAATGTAAAACAATTATATTGTTTATGTAGTTAAATAATCTTGTACTTCGTCTACTAGTTAAATAATCGGTCAATGTAAACGCAACATTGAGTATAAATAATATGATTCGTTAACTCGACTTGACTTAACTCGAAATTTTTTCACTCGATTCGATTCAATTCGAAAAAAAATTCAAATTGAGTTCGTTTGCTAAAATATGATTCGTCAGCTCAACTAACTCGAATTTTTTTGACTCAATTCGACTCGACTCAACCGAATACTCACCCCTACATATAGGTATCAATACCCCTTTAAATAGTGTTAACAACACTTTCTAGAGGGATATGGTATTGATACCCAGCAAAAAGGTATTGACACTTATGGATGAGAAAAAATTAGATTCAAAAAAATCGAAAAAGAATTCGAATTTCGAGTTAATCAAATCGAGCTATTCAAATTATTTGAGTTAACTCGAATAAGTAATTCAAGTTTCGAGTTCGAATCGAGTTGAATTTTATAATTCGAATAACAGATTGATGTAAATACCCTTTTAGTCCTTGTCAAGTTTGAAAATGAGCAAATTTGTCTCTCTTAACAAAAATTATAAAATAATTCAAAATAATTTTCAAAAATTTAAAATAATTTTAAAATTCAAAATATTTATAAAAATTCCAAAATTTATATATTTTTTAAAAATTCTAAATTTTTTAAATTCTAAAAATATATAAAGAAAGTTAAAAATTAAAAATTTATAGAATAATAATTTTGGAGACCTAAATTAGTTAATTAATGATTTAAGTTTATCGTACTAAAGTATTTTTTTTTGTTTTGAAAATGTTTTTAAATATATATGGTTTCAAATTTATGTACTTTAACATGAAATTAGTTATACTATAACAAGATTTTAATTTAACATGTTTAATTTTTTTAATTTAACTCGAATAATTTCACTTGATTCGATTAGACTCGAATTTCATTTCATTTTACTCGATTCGAAAAAAATTTCAAATCAAGTTAGGATAATAAAATTGGACTCGTCAACTCAATTAACTCAAATTTTTTCACTTAATTCGACTTGATTCGATCGAATGCTCACCCCTATTGATACCTAGCCTCTAAGTATAAATACATGTTTGGAAGGTACTGATACATTGGAAGCCAGTTGTTGCAACACTATTTAGAAGTATATGGTATTAATACCCTCTTATGAGGTATCATTATTGATACCCAAGCACTTCTAACTGTTATTTTTCTTCTCGATATCAATACCCCTACTTGCAAACTGTCTTTTGTTGTACAGAATTAATGCTCCCAATGGTTAGAAACTCCCTCCAACAACCCTGAATGACTATAAATCAATGAGAGAGTATAAATAGGATCCAAGAACACTTAAATGTAGACAAGAAACAAGCTTTCAAATATTAAAGTGCAAAAATCTCATCTTTCATTTGTTATACTCATTTTCCTTTAAAAACACTTGTCATTTTTATTTGTAATTAATTCATTATATAAGTGTTTTATTGTATTTGTAAGAGCTAAATCATTGTACATTCACCTTTAAGAGGTTTTATATTCTTTTGATTTCATTTTTCTTATTTGAAAGGTTATTTAAAATATGCTTAATGACCAATCATGAGATAATTGTAATCATATACTCGTTTTACCTTGTTTGTTAATATAAGGCATTGCCATTGTTATTTCAATTTCTTTTTCTGTGTGTATAAATAAGTTGGCTAATAAAAAAGTCCTGAGAATACTATGATTATTCTTAAAAGTCTTTAGTCAATTATTATTATGGGCTTGGACAATGATAATGCATTGAGGTTAATGTGTAGTTGATTGATGACAAAGTGTTGTTATTGACATAGGAATGTTAATGTAACGCCCCAAAAAAATCCTTTATATTTATTTTTGTATGTTTGTGATACATAACTATGTATCTGCTTCAGTGGTTAAGTGTTTTGGGTGTGTGTAAGAGGTCTCAAGTTCAAGCCTTAGCTTGGGCAAATTTTTGTTTTTAAATGAATAAACCCCTATCTCTAATCAGTAGGCTTATAAATAAATGTTGGAAAAATATGTTAGAATGAGTCTGCTGGTCTAGTGGTTAAGTGCAGTGTTAAGAGGAATGATGTAAGCACGCTCGGGACATCCTCGAATGCAAATCAAGAACTAATCGAGCTTCCAAAAGGCCCCATGACTCGAGCTCGAACCAAGCAAATTCAAGACGCTTTATCAGCCTTGGTGTTGCGCATTTGGGATGATAACAAGGTCCATAACGTTGGAGGAGCTAAGAACAACTCCTTGAAGACTCAATGTACTCTTTTGCAATCCGATCTCAGCTCCTCTCCAGCTCCCCATGCACCATTCAGCTCTAATCAACTCACTTGAGCTCGTTTCAACTCGTTTGAGCTTGATTTTAGCTCGTTTCAGCTCATTCCTTTTTCTTTACAATAAACTAAGTCTAAATTTGTTTTTAATTAAGTTTGCTACAGCTCATGCTGAATTCCCTAGCTCAACTTAGCTCACTAAGTGTTTTTGAATTATTTGAGCTAGCCGAATTAAATATGCTAGTTGACTTATAATTAATATGTCTGAATTTAGTTAGTGTCATTAAGTTGTCTAGTTAATATTTTTAATTATGATTATATGAATAGTTGTGTTTTATTTAAATATGTTATTTAATCATGTAGGTTCAGCCGAATGTGGAGGTTCATTAATGGCAAGGTGCATGTACGGGAATGTTCATTGAACGGGAAGATTCATGCATGGTTCGGTTCAATTTTTGGAGGTCTTACATTTATGTACATGGATTATTAATTGCATGTAATGGATATTGAAGAATACATCCCCTTTGGACGGTACATATGCATGAATGGAGGATAATTAATGCAAGTTCATATACGACTAGGTTTAAGCTTCCTTCCAAGTTCCATGTACAGCCGAATGCATGTGGGATGACCCTTGGAGTTTTTAAGCACCTATTCAGCCAAGAGACACCTCTTGGAAGCTTCATGCACCCCATGGCCGAACCTAGAAACTCATTGAGCTTCCAAAGTTTCACATTCATTCAAGTGATTAAAGCTCATACATAAAGCTGTCCAAACACATTCCCATTAGCCGAATCAAGACTAGTTAATTAATGTTTTCATTCTAGAACATTCTATTTAGTTCATGACCGAATTTGATTAGTCTTTAAGCTAGCTAGTTTTTCCATTCGGCTACTACATGATAGTCTATAAATAGTTTGTTCATTTCATTGTAAAAGGACTTTTGCCAATTTGTTTAATGAACATTGTTCTTGTGAGGTTGCTTCCTCTCATATCTCGTACAAGTTTCAAAAGACTTATCTAGCTTGTGCTAGTGGCGTTAATCGTCCTTGTTTGAACTTATCACTAATCTTGGTGTGGCGTTCACCTATCCATCTATTCATCATTTTCACCTTAACAAAATAGGAATGGGGGTGACACTATCTAGTGTTGAATCATTCCTGACGTTAAGCTCGTTTTCTATCCCCATTCTTTGAATTTCTTTCTTGTTATCACCAAACCGAGCCAACTATCCGACAACATCTTTACTACCTATAGCCGAACCTATTACTAATCTTACCTTTTTTTGAAACCTTCCGCTTATCCCAACTTACCCATTCACTTCTATTTCTTGAATACGAGGCACGGATGATTCTCTCGTCTAAGATCGGGCAATCAAGTGAATTCGACTCAACCACTCGGGCCGAATCACATCATTTGGTATCAGAACTTGTAAAACGAGAGGCGCCAACGTTCGTATCAAGATCAAAATAGGTTCGTTGTGAAAAAAAATTCAAGTTGTAATTTTTTTTTTCTCTATTATAATAATGGTATTATGAGGTATTAAAAAAAAGTACGAAATTTCAAAAAAAAAAAAGAAGAAAAAAGTTCAAAATTAAAAAACAAGAAGTGATCAAGTTCTTTTCTTTTGTTTATATTTTGTTCCGATTGTCAAAATATTCTTTTCACCAAATTTTAACCCCCTCCCAATTCCCAAAACGCCGCACTATCCATGCATCTTATCCCTTGTAACCATTTTTGAAACTGACCCCAAAGTACCAAGACGAGTCAAGAGAAATAAACTACGAGGTTACGAGAGTAAGTTTGAGTGGTAAAAGGCTAGAGAGTGTGAGAGCATTGCCTAAAACGAGTGCAAAACGAACGGAGTGTTCATCAATTATTTTCTTTTCGAGTGAACTAGTGAGGTTTGTAGTGAGGTTTTAACTATTATTGAAAATCAACATGGAACGAAATGTGGAGGAAAGACAACCCGTTCGGAATGTGCCGGACTTGAACTTACAAGCCTTGCTTCGTGAAGTCGAGCGATTATTTGATCGTAAATTGGAGCCAATACAAGAAAACTCGACCAAGTGGAGGGAAGAGGTCGACGAGCAAGGACCTTAATAAGTCCACCTAGAGAATGTGGCCGAAAGCAAGTTCGGGATGACAAGATTTTCGAACCAAGTAAAGCCGAAAGCGAAGCTGGTTCGAACATTAGCAACCGGGGGAGAGGCCAACGTCATCGTGGCCAACGAGAGCGAGAAAGGTTCGATGATGACTTGAAGAGCATTAAGTTATCAATTCCTCCATTTCAAGGCCGTACGGACCCCGAGGCATATTTGGAGTGGGAGAAAAAGATCGAACTCATTTTTGAGTGCCATAACTACTCGGAGGCAAAGAAAGTTAAGTTGGCTACTATAAAATTCACCGACTATGCAATGATTTGGTGGGACCAACTTACCTCGACCTGGAGGCGAAATGGCGAGCGACCCATTAACACTTGGGCCGAAATGAAAGCTGCTATGCGCCGGAGGTTCATTCCAACGCACTACCACCAAGAACTCTACCAAAGGCTCCAAAACCTTTCCCAAGGTACGAAGAGTGTCGAGGACTGTTACAAAGAGATGGAAGTTGCTATGATCCGTGCAAACGTGGATGAGGATCAAGAAGCAACTATGGCTAGGTTCCTATCTGGACTTAATTGCGAAATCGCCAACATCGTAGAACTACAACACTATGTGGAGATAGTTGATATGGTCTACATGGCCATCAAGATTGAGAAACAACTTAAGAAGAAAGGTGCTTCCCAAGGTTATTCAATTACTAACGTGCCCAGATGAAGCCAAGGCATAAGCAAGAGTGCTTCGGCGAGCCAAACAAAAGATCCTATGGCACCCGCCAAAACTACTAAGCCTATGGGTGAAAATAGCAAAGGCAAGGCTGTTGAAGGTACCCAAAATCGATCGAGGGACATTAAATGTTTTAAGTGCTTTAGAAGAGGGCATATTACGAGCCAATGTTCAAATTGGAGCACCATGGTGATTCGACCCAATGGCGATATTGAATCAGAGGAGGAGGAAGATGAAAGAGTTGAAAACGATGCGAAAACCCTTCTGATTCCGAGGAAGAATTGGAGTATGCGGTCGAAGGAGAGATACTTGTTGTTAAGAAGAGCTTAGGTGCGCAAGGTACCGAAATCGATCCGCAACGAGAGAACCTTTTTCATACCCGTTGTTTTGTCTGAGGAAATGTATGTAGGTTAGTGATTGATAGAGGAAGTTGTACAAATGTTGCGAGCACCCTCCTAGTTGAAAAGCTTGATCTACCAACAAATGTGCATCCGAGTCTTTACAAGCTACAATGACTTAATGATGGCGTTGAGTTAAAGGTAACCAAGCAAGTTCTTGTTCTATTTGCAATTGGAAAATATGAAGATGAAGTTTTTTGTGATGTGGTGCCCATGCATGCGAGCCATATACTGCTTGGGAGGCTATGGTAATTTGACCGAAAAGTGAAGCACGACGGGTTCGCAAATCAATATACTTTCAAGTATCATGGCTGCAACTTTACTTTGGCACCGTTGACACCAAAACAAGTTGTGGAGGATCAACAACGATTGAAACAATCTTTGGAGCTTATGAGAGTGGAAAAAGAAAGTGAAAAAGAAAGAGAAAAGAAAAAGAATTGTGATAAAAATAAGACCAAAGTGAGAGAAAAGGAAGTTCAAAGAAACATGAGCGAAGAAAAGAAAAGAGTTTTGATTAACCAAAGTTTTCTTGTTTCTAATTCTTTTCAGGTTGACTCAAATCCTTTGTTGCGGTTGCAATACATTCCCGAAGAACGAAGGTTTGTAATGGTAGGAAAAGGTAAAACTAATCCTTGTTTACCTGCTTAAGGTATGGTTTCTGGAATTTCTATTACATCTTTGTCCAATTCGATTAATGAAGAAAACAATAACGATGAAGATATAGCTGTTTTGGTTGATGGACAAAATATTCTTGATATGCGTGAAATTATTAAGTTTGACGGATATTTGCTGTCCAAATTGCGTTGTTTAAGTATAAAAAAGTATGAATTAAATATTTCTTTTCCATTGTTTGTTTATGACGGATGTATGCAGTTTTTGAAATGTCGCATGAATTCCTGTTAAAGTCACTATGCTTTTCGAATACAATTTGAGATGCCCAAGCGAATTACGGACATTATGTTATTAAAACCCTTGTTCGTTAAATTTTTGAGTTATAATGAAACAAGTCTATTTAATAGTGAAAATGAGATATTGCTACTGTCTTGTTGTGAATGTCTTAAGTATAAGATGACTTGCTTCAATGACTATTTGAATAAGTTTGTGCTCTATATTGATTCTCGATTGGTTGCAAGTTCTAAGACGATTTTCAGCAAGGCATGATGCGGCGATTAAACATACTTATACAAAAACGAACAAGGCATCCCTGTTTCAAAATTAACCGGCGGCTCGACTTGTGGACAAGTTACTTTGAAGACGGGGGGAATGATGTAAGTACGCCTGGGGCATCCTCGAATGCAAATGAAGAACTAATCGAGCTTCCAAAAGGCCCATGACTCGAGCTCGAACCAAGCAAATTCAAGACGCTTTATCAGCCTTGGTGTTGCACATTTGGGATGATAACAAGGTCCATGACATTGGATGAGCTAAGGAGAACTCCTTGAAGACTCAATGCACTCTTTTGCAATCCGATCTCAGCTCCTCTCCAGCTCCCCATGCGCCATTCAGCTCTAATCAGCTCACTTGAGCTTGTTTCAACTCGTTTGAGCTTGATTTTAGCTCGTTTCAGCTCATTCCTTTTTTTTTTTTACAATAAACTAAGTTTAAATTTGCTTTTAATTAAGTTTGCTACAGCTCATGCCGAATTCCCTAGCTCAACTTAGCTCACTAAGTGTTTTTGAATTATTTGAGCTAGCCGAATTAAATATGCTAGTTGACTTATAATTAATATGTCTGAATTTAGTTAGTGTCATTAAGTTGTCTAGTTAATATTTTTAATTATGATTATATGAATAGTTGTCTTTTATTTAAATATGTTATTTAATCATGTAGGTTCAGCCGAATGTGAAGGTTCATTAATGGCAAGGTGCATGTACGGGAATGTTCATTGAACGGGAAGATTCATGCATGGTTCGGTTCAATGTTTGGAGGCCTTACATTTATGTACATGGAAGATTAATTACATGCAATGGATATTGAAGAATACATCCCCTTTGTACGGTACACATGCATGAATGGAGGATAATTAATGCAAGTTCATATACGGCTAGGTTTAAGCTTCCTTCCAAGTTCCATGTACAGCCGAATGCATGTGGGAGGACCCTTGGAGTTTTTAATCACCTATTCGGCCAAGAGACACTTCTTGAAAGCTTCATGCACCCCATGGCCGAACCTAGACACTCATTGAGCTTCCAAAGGTTCACATTCATTCAAGTGATTAAAGCTCATACATGAAGCTGTCCAAACACATTCCCATCAGCCGAATCAAGACTAGTTAATTAATGTTTTCATTCTAGAACATTCTAGTTTGTTCATGACTGAATTTGATTAGTCTTTAAGCTAGCTAGTTTGTCCATTCAGGTACTACATGATAGTCTATAAATAGTTTGTTCATTTTATTGTAAAAGGACTTTTGCCAATTTGTTTAATGAACATTGTTCTTGTGAGGTTGCTTTCTCTCATATCTTGTACAAGTTTCGAAAGACTTATCTAGCTTGTGCTAGTGGCATCAATCGTCCTTGTTTGAACTTATCACCAATCTTGGTATGACGTTCACCTATCCATCTATTCATCCTTTTCACCTTAACAATATAGGAATTGGGGTGACACTATCCAGTGTTGAATCATTCGTGACGTTAAGCTCGTTTTCCATCCCTATTCTTTGAATTTTTTTTATTGTTATCACCAAACCGAGCCAACTATCCGACAACATCTTTGCTACCCATAGCCGAACCTATTACTAATCTTACCCTTCTTTGAAACCTTCCGCTTATCCCAACTTACCCATTCACTTTCATTTCTTGAATACGAGGCACAAACGACTCTCTCGTCGACAATCGGGCAATCAAGTGAATTCTACTCAACCACCCGGGCCGGATCACATCAGTGGAGGTCTGAAGTTTAAATCTCTGCGTGATCAAGGGGATTTATTTTTGCTATTACTGTCGTGTGAGTATTGTAGTTTGACCAAAATTCTGAGTATTTAAGGAGTGCGGGGTTGTTGTGGCCGATTTTTAGAAGGCTAATGAGGGTGATTTCAGTTGTTGAGGAGATTGTGGTGGGTGAGTAGTGAGGATTTTGAGGAGAGGTTTTGTGGATTGTGGATTGAGCGGAGTGTTTTAGGGGATATGGGCATTATCTTGAGGAATATCGGCCAGAATAGAATTGTTGACTGAAGGGTTTTCTTCCTTTTTTCTTTTTGTGTTTTGCCAATTTTTTACTCTCCTTCTTTTCTTTCTCCTTTTTGTGTTAGCCGAAAAATCCCCAGTTGCTGCCGTTCTTTTTTCAGAATTTGGTTTCCCTTTTCTGTTCTCAATTTTTTTGCGCTAGTTTCTTTTCCCCTCAAGCCGACCGTGCGTCATCTTGCTCTTCTTCCTGGTCGAATATTGCTAGTCTTTGATTCCCCTTTTCGATTCGTTCTCTCTTGTGTTGTCGAATTGCACTCTGCTCTATCGTTAGTAGGGTAAGTGATTTAGGTGTTTTGTTGTCTCATTTTATAAGATACTAAATGAAGGGTTGTGATTGACCAGTAAGTACTATTTAATTGAAGTTTACAGTGAAATTTGATTAAAAGTTTAACGAAAATGGTTTGTGACTCTCATTTAGATGGAGACCAAGAGTTGGTCGATACGTCTTCAAGGAACTAAGGGAGCGATTTCAGTTGTTTTCGGTAAGGGGGTTCGGTCGTTGATCGATTTTTAACTTTGTTAGGCTCTGATTAAAATCGAGTAAGTAGTTAACTAAATGATATTTTGGGTTGAATCTAGGTTG
Organism: Gossypium arboreum; assembly: GCF_025698485.1. Classification (NCBI taxonomy): domain Eukaryota; kingdom Viridiplantae; phylum Streptophyta; class Magnoliopsida; order Malvales; family Malvaceae; genus Gossypium; species Gossypium arboreum. The sequence continues at coordinate 6,392,742 of NC_069082.1, read as the reverse complement.
GAGTACTTGGAGTGCGGTTTAACTTCAAAACGAAATTAAGTGTGTAACCACAATGCTAAAAACTAGAATCAGCAAAAAGCCAAAAGGTGAGGCTGTCGACACTATGCGGGCGTGTGGCAACTCGTGTGGGAGGCCGTGTGACCGAACACGGGCATATGATCTATGAGGCAGGCCGTGTGCGATGCATGGGCCAGGCCAAATTGGGCCCTATGGGCCACAGTATGTAGGCCTATACGGGTGAACCACACAGGCAAACCACACGGGCTGACAACATGGGTATGTGGGCTGATTTTCATTATTTTGATGCTAAGGTTGCACGGGTCGCCCGAGACGACTGTGAACCTACTGTAGGGTCGGTAAGTGTACTTAGACCCCTGATTGACTGAATAACTATTATATCCATATATGATATAGATATCTGTATGACTGTATATTGAGCATGCCGTTAAAACTGTACTAAATATTTATATAATACTATGATTTGGCATGACATATTGGTATATTGTATTGCATTGCGTTGGGGGTTTATGATGTTCGGAGGAAGTGCACTAAGAGGCTTCGAGCCTAATTTACTAGCAGCTCAACTGCAAACTACTGTCTAGTGCTGTATTCGGTACTACTTAGAGTGTAGGGATGGGTGGGTTGATTATATCCCCACATGGAATGTAGGGTTGGACGGAGATGAAGTGTAGAGGCTGGTTGGGTAGGATTTTTGTGACTACATATCTGTTACTGTTGCTGTACTGAGATGGGCTAAGGCCCAAATTGGACTGATACTGTTACCGAAAAAGGGCTTAGGCCCAAACTGTGATTATATGTATGCTATTTGTTTGTTTACATAGGGATTACACACTGAGTTTACGTAAACTCACCCCTTCTGTTTTATCTGTACAGGTAATCCCCAGACTTAGGCGGATCGGAGTGGCGGAGGACTCAGCGGTGGCCACACGACCCTTTTTACTATTTAATACTTAATTAGATTTTTTCGTAAAGTTTTACTTGGGGTATTTTATTGTAATAATGGCCTTTTTTTAGATTTAAATTTTTAATTTGGGATTTTTATTGCTTGATTTATAACTGCTAGGAGTAGGGATAATCGAGTTTTCAAAAGAATCAAACGTTTTAACAAAATTCACTCAAATACGCAACTGTTTTAAAAAGCTTCCGCAATAAATGACGTTTTAAAAATTAATAATGTTTTGAAAGAGTATAACTTTATGATAATGAATTATATTTCGAGAATGAATGACACGTCCTAGAATTAACTTAAACTATTGTAAAGAGGTTAAATAGAAAAAAGGTTTTTGACAACAAGTCACTTTTTCGAAAAACACTACCATGTAACATCGCCAGATTCAGCCATAACGTCTAGGCCAGGTTTGGGGTGTTACAGTTAAAATCAATACATGAGTATGTGGTAGAGAACAACATACTGGACTGACGCTATGATTATGTTTCTTAAATTATTATGTAATACTCACAATATTACTCATAGTGATAACTATGTATATGATCCTCTGACTTGAGATTATGATTGTCCCAACATCATAAGTCATATATTTTGACACAGTCAAACGTCTACCAAAACAAGTTATACTATAAAGATTGATGATGGGTATGCCACAATCTATGTAGTGGGATATGATTGATCAAGATAGGATTTTTTCCTCTACATAATGAGAGCAATATCTTAGGCCTCTTGACAGAGTAAGACTAGAAATGCATGGCCATAATCGAATAAGTTGATATGAGATATCACATTTTTTTTAGTCTACTCAAAATATCAAGAAATATGAGACTGGACTATAAAATTGTAACAATTCCATGACTTGTGTCTAATCTAAATATTAAGGATAAAATGATATAATACATGAAAAATTATCACAAAAAGGTTATGTCGAATCACGACTTCTTGTAACTTGGTTAGCAGTGATGCGTTGCTAGATGTTACTCATTGCTTGTAATATTAGAATCGTTCTAATATTACTACTAACGTTATAAGAGCCTATAGATTCACACCCTATAATTGAAGCGCTAAATACGTTTTGTATTGTACTTAGCTATCACGTGAATTAAATTAATTATTGAATTAATTTAATTTGATAGTTAAATATTGAACACATTATATATACAAACTTGTTGTACATAAATAGAGAACATAAATAAAATTAATATATGAATTTGATTCATACAAAATATCAATTTTATATAGTTTACCGAATTATTAATATAAACAGTTATAATAATTAATTACGGTCAAAATATAAAACACATAGAAATTGATATTCTTTAGTAAAGAATATAATTTCTTTTTCTGACTTTCCATTTGTTTCTCTCATAGTAAGGGAATAATCTTTTTTTTTTCTTGATATGTGATATCAAAGAAAATAAAAGGAATATAATCCCTTAATGTATATTAGGGTTATCAAAAAAAAAAGGTCTAGCAACCGTTTTTAAAAAATACTCTCTGAAAAGTTCAAAAGAGTGTTGTTGTTCGTTTTTTGACTAGGTGGATTACGTAGAGGCCGAGACATTATTGTTGTGGCTTGGAATCGACATCTTCGAAAGGGATCCTATCAACAACATTATTTGTCACTTTTAAGTTTCGAAAGGTATATTTTTGACCATTTTTTCAATCCAATTCGTTCCTCGTACATGCATCCATGATTGATGATCGCTGGAATAATTTTTCTGCTGTGCCACGGGGCGTACTGGCGATCCAACACTATCTTACCTTATAAAAGATAATATTGTAAATGTTATACTTTCTCCTTGAAATGTACCAGTTAGTGAATCAGATAAAATCCTTAATTGAGAAAAGTTAAATTAGTAGAGGTAGGCAATTGAGGCCAAACTACTTTGAAATCATTGTACATATTTTTTTAGCTTCATTTTCTTTATTTTTTTAAACATCAATTCACCCCTCTCTCGATACATTTTGAGGATAACAATCATATTTGAGCTAGTTTTTTAATGAAAGTTTAACCACCAAGAGATAAAGATCCAAAAGAAGCTCAATTTATACAATTGTAGTGATTAATCACCAAGAAGTTTCTACTATAGAGGAGGTGTGCTGTTACAGAAGGGACTGAGGCAGTGGCAAGGGATGTTGATGATACACCTGGAGAGGGGAGTAACAACCCAAGAACGGTTAACCAGACCACCCATGAATTACGCAGGAGCATGAGAGAAAGGAAGGCACCTAAGTCCTTAACAGATTTTTTCCGTTTCTAATAGACTTAGCATATAAATAAGACTAGTCTGTAAAGGAAAATCCATAAAAAATCCTTGGAAATTTTTCAATTCTCAATCTACTATCTTTTCTCTATTTCTATTTTATTTTCTCTACCTGCATCCATAACATTTGGTGCTTTCATTGATCTTACCAATATGGTAAATAACACAGAAGCCATCAAATCATTTCAGGATACAACTGGCCGCCATGACCAAATCCTCACCTCGTTCCAAGCCCATGTTTCGAACCAAGAACAGTGGAATACCAACACTCAATCCACTCTCCAAGAAATGATACGTCAATTACAAGCTATTTCACACCAGTTGGGTATTTCAGCAACGACATCTACCGGCGGCAAACTCACGACCGATAGTGTGATCACTCGAGGAAAGGCAAAGGTACGCTACGATTCTGATGATATTTTTTCATTTTCCCCGAGACCGGTGCAAGTTGAGTTACCAGTATTTAACGGGAATGACCCAGAAGAATGGCTGCCATCTGCAAATGATTTCTTTCAATTTTATGGAACCGAAGACCATCATCGAGTCACTATGGCTTCCTTTTAAATGGAAGGAATTGCAAAAAAATGGTTTCGTTAGATACAACGCCAATGACAGTTAGCCGGCTGGAATCACTTGGTTAGAGCTATCAGACGGCGTTTCGCGGTGCTAAAACTGGAATCACCTGAAGGACAAATATCAAAATTGGTTCAAACCACAACGGTGGAAGACTATCAAACCCGTTTCGAGGACTTGGCCCTACGAACATCCAATCTGTCCGATGAATTTCTCACTCAGTGCTTTGTCTCTAGATTATGCCCTGATATAAAAAATAAGGTGTTGCATCACCGCTCAACTTCCATGAATGAGATTTTGTCCCTAGCACGATTTCATGAGGCCCGTCTCGGTGAAGCAAAAAAATCGGTGGGCCATTTTTTTGGACCCAAGTTACCTCCACTATTACCATCTCCTACTGCTAATACATTTGGGCCACGTACACAACCAGGCATACCACCCCCTTTAGAATCCCATTCTCACTCTCCTCCTGCTTTACAACCTCATCGTATCTCAACAGCTGAGGCTCATGCATGCCGTGAAAAAGGACTCTGCTACTATTGTGACGCAAAATTTGTTCCTGGCCACAAGTGTAAAGATCCACAACTCTTTCTTCTCGACGATGAAGCTGAAGAAGAATCCCAAATCTCGACAATGGTTCCAAATAAAACTGACGGTTCTGATGAAGTGGTGGGAGAACAGTCTTTGGTTTCTTTTAATACCTTTGCTGGGTACTTCACCCCCAATACGCTTCGAGTTACCGGCGAAATTCAGGGGAAGGAAGTGTGAATCTTGATTGATGGTGGTAGTACCCACAATTTTGTTCAATCCCGAGTAGCCAAATATTAAGGATTACCCATAACATCTGCACCTAATTTTCGAGTGTTAGTGGGTAACGAGGACAAATTGAAGAATGAAGGATGCGTCTGTGACCTTCAATTAACAGTACAAGGAATACAGCTGGTAACTGATTTTTATGTGCTTCCCTTGGAAGGCACCGAAATGGTTTTAGGAGTAGCATGGATGGCCACTCTCGGGCCTGTAACAATGGATTTTGCGAAACTTCAATTTCAGTTTCGATTGGGAACTACGGATCATCATTGGCAAGGAGAATCGGGTCTCGCTCCTTCCGAAGTTCACTTTCAGTCCTTCCGTCGAATGTTCGCAAGTAATGCCTTGGCCGCTTGTTACTGCTTACATTTAGAAGCACCACCAGTGGAAGCACTGGTACTTGATTCTGCTGAGATGCAAGACTTACTGACTGAGTTTGCAACTATGTTTGTGCCTCCGCAGGGACTCCCACCCCCGCGCGACACTGACCATGCTATACATCTGTAGCTCATGAGTACACCAGTCAACGTTCGGCCTTATCGGTATCCTTATTTTCAAAAGGCAGAAGTGGAACGCCAGGTTCAACAAATGTTAGACAATAATCTGATTCGCAAGAGCACCAGTCCATTTTCCTCTCCAGTGCTCATTATCAAAAAGAAAGACGGCACATGGCGCTTTTGTGTCGATTACAGGGCCTTGAATGCAGTTACAATCAAAGATAAATTTCTGATTCCCACGGCGGATGAGTTGTTTGATGAATTAGGCACATCTTAGTATTTCTCTAAGTTAGACTTATTGGCCGGCTACCATCAGATTCGAGTTAAAGCCGACGACGTTCACAAAATAGTATTTCGGACTCACGAAAGACATTACAAATTCCTTGTCATACCGTTCGGTTTAACCAACGCACCCTCCACATTTCAGGCAATAATGAATGATCTTTTTTGGCATTTTCTTCGCAAATTTGTTTTCATTTTTCTGGATGATATTCTTGTTTACAGTCAGCATTGGCACGAACATTTGGTTCATGTTCGGTTGGTTTTGTAGACGTTGCGAGACAATGGGTTTGTCGCTAAACGTAGTAAATGCACTGTTGGCCAGCAATCCGTTGAATACTTAGGTCATATTGTCTCTCCGGAAGGTCTCGCCGTAGATCCCACCAAGGTCGATGCCATCCGTAATTGGCCAGTTCCCACTAACCTCAAGGACGTTTGAGGATTTTGGTGCATTGCAGGTTATTACCGTAGATTTATCAAAGGCTTTGCTTCCTTGGCGTCACCAATTTCTGATTTGCTACGCAACAGACAAACTTTTGCATGGACTCCAGCAGCTCAGCAAGCGATGGATCAGCTCAAACATCGTCTTTGCTCTCCCTCAATTCTTAGTCTTCCACAGTTTGATAAAGAATTTCAAATTGAAACGGATGCTTCTGGATCGGGAATAGGGGCTGTCTCGACACAAGATGGTAAGCCTCTCGCCTACTTCAGCCAAAAACTTAGCCCAAGAATGCAGAGTGCGTCAATATACAGTAGAGAAATGTTTGCAATCACTCAAGCTGTTGGTAAATGGCGTCAATATCTGGTGGGTCGTCGATTCATTATTCTCACAGATCAGCGCTCCTTACGGGAATTAAATCAGAAAACTATTCAAACTCCAGAGCAACAACGCTGGTTATCGAAGTTAATGGGATACGACTTTGAAATTCGTTATCGACCCGGCAAGCTTAATAATATGGTAGATGCTCTTTCCCGTACAAATGATGTTTCTCTCATGGCCTTTTTTCGCCCAATATTTGGAATATTAGACAATATTCGCACAGCCACCGCCCACGATCCTGCCTTGGTAACTATTCGAACAGCTATCCGCGAGGGACATTCAGATTATACTGATTACACGGACCATGATGGATTGTTGTTATTTCGGGGTAAAATTCTTGTGCCCAACGAAGTTTCCCTTCGATCCTTGCTCCTGTGTGAGTTTCATAGTTCTGTGGTTGGGGGACATTCTGGAATCACTCGGACTTTTTAACGTTTGGCTGCCAACTTCTACTGGTTGGGTATGCACAAGGCAGTTCGACGGTTCCTTACCAAATGCCAAACTTGTCAACGTATGAAAAGCGACAGCTTGGTACCAGCTGGGTTTTTGCAGCTTCTTCCTATCCCCGAACAGGTATTCGAAGATATTTCTTTAGACTTTATTGTAGGACTGCCAAATTCAAAAGGGAAAGAAACTATTTTGGTTGTGGTTGATCGCCTGACCAAATACGGTCATTTCTTCGCTCTTCCTCGACACTATGACAACAAATATGTGGCGCAAATTTTAGTTCACGGGGTTGTGAAATTGTATGGTATTCCACGTACGATAGTCAGCGATCGTGATCGAATTTTTCTTAATGATATGTAGACTGAAATGGCCAAGCTTCAGGGAACAAAATTATGTTTGAGCTCTGCTTACCACCCACAAACAGATGGTCAAACTGAAGCGCTGAATCGTTGCCTAGAAATGTATCTCCGTTGTATGGCTGGTGACAACCCGACTAAATGGGACTCATATTTGGCCTGGGCAGAGTATTGGTACAACACTGCTTATCACACATCTGCGAGAATGACTCTATTTCGTGTACTTTATGGATGAGATCCCCCTACGCTTCTATCGTATTTGGAAGGTAGCGCTTCGAATACTCAAGTCGATCAAGCCTTGAAGGATAGAGATGACTTACTCCGTGTGTTGAAGCACAATTTGGTTCAAGTACAAAGCCGCATGAAGAATCAAGCTGATAAACATCGTCGCGAGTTAGAATTCGAATAAGGTACATGGGTCTATGTGCGGCTCCAACCTTATCGGCAACTGTCTTTACGCCTAAGGAAACACGACAAACTTGGCCCAAGATTCTTTGGCCCTTACCGCATTTTAAAACGCATTGGGTCTGTAGCATACAAATTGGATTTACCGAATTCGACTCGTATACATCCTGTTTTTCATGTGTCTCAACTCAGGTCCTGCAAGGGTCAACCGATGCAACAAATCACTCCACTGCCATTGTTGCTCAAGGATGTCTTACCAATCTCCGAATCTGTCAACCTTGAGGACAAGGTCATTTTTCCAAGAGGGGGACCTGTTACAGAAGGGACTGAGGCAGTGGCAAGGGATGTTGATGATACACTTGGAGAGGGGAGTAACAACCCAAGAACGGTTAACCAGACTACCCATGAATTACGCAGGAGCATGAGAGAGAGGAAGGCACCTAAGGCCTTAACAGATTTTGTCTGTTTCTAATAGACTTAGCATATAAATAAGACTAGTCTGTAAAGGAAAATCCATCAAAAATACTTGGAAATTTTTCAATTCTCAATCTACTATCTTTTTTCTGTTTCTATTTTATTTTCTCTACCTGCATCCACAACATGTGCTTAATGGCATTTGAGAAAAATGGAATAATATTGAAAGAATGTCATTCAACTATGAGATCTCCACTTTTCAATGGTTCCATCTATTCTTATTAGAGGAAAAGAATAAAGTTGCTCATCCAAGCTGACGATTATGAAGTATGAAGGGTGATCACAATGGGCCATCAATCCCTAAGAAGAGAATAAAAGACATCATAATGCCCAGAGAAGAAGATAAATGGGACGAAGTGGCTGTGAAGGTGGCTCAACTAAATGTCAAAGCCATGCATACATTATTTTATGCTCTTTGAGTGACAATGCCAAGAAAATTTGAGACAAACTTGAAATGACTTATAATGGCACAAGTAAGTCAAGAAATCCAAGATAAGTTTGTTTACATTGAATTATAAGTATTTCAAGGCCATGCAGATGAGGGACTTAAGGAGATGTTTGATTGCTTCACCAACATCGTCAATGGTCTCGATGCTCTTGGTAAGGCTTATCCAAACAAGGAGTTGGTGAAAAATATGCTAAATAGTCTTCTTAAATCTTGGGAAGCAAAGCTGACAATCATTGAGGAGTCCAAAAACTTGAACAAGCTACCTTATGAGGGCACAAATTAGAGTCGATGTTTTAAAAGAGGCAAGCTTTTTTAATTTTAAAAATTTGGTTTCAAAGCGAAATGGATTGATTTTTTCATTAAAACTTTCAGGATCAGGTTAGAATTGGATTCAACAGAAACCCACCCAACCCCATTTCCTCTTTTAATTTTACAACTATTTTATTACAATTTTATTATATTTCATAATTTTATGAAGATTGATAACACTATTTTAATTTTACAAATATCATTTTGTATATTTCATTATAATTTCTTGATTTTATAAAGTTTTATAATCTATATTTTTATTTAATTTTGTAAATTTAATATATTATAAAATATTATTTAAAAAAGGGAGGAGATTGAAAAATCTATTTTGATAACCAAAAAGAGATTCAATTATTTAAATAAAAAGTAGTTTTAAAGAACATCAAATGGAGAAGTATTAAGATGTAAGGCTAGTTTAACAAATAAACTTTTGGAGATAAAAGTACTTTTGAGATAAAAATATTCTAAAACAAGACATTTTTACGAGAAAAAATATTTTTAAACACCAAAAATTAACCAAATAAATAAAAATTTAATTCTTTTCAAAAATTATTACTCAAAAATATTTTTTAAAAACATTACTAAATTAACCTACGAGTTAAAAACAGTGGAGCTCAGGCCCATTCCCTATCATAATAGATCGCACAGAGAAATATCGACAACGAAAAAAGAAGGGTGATCAGACATGTGCTATTTATTATCCAACTAACATACCTCCACCCATCTATTATTTATTTATTATAAATGGGAAAAAGAAAAGAGACAATGTTATCTATTCTTTGGTAATTTGATATGGGAAGCAGCTGCAAACCCATATTTGCAATAATTGAGTTCATTATTGATAGGGCATATTGGTACAGTTACTCCATCTTTCACTCTTTCAATATCTTTTTATATATTTCCATCAGTATGAATGCATGTGTATCCATTTATATCAATCGGTGAAGATTCATGGAGATTGCATGATGTGATTGCATTATGTGTATCCATTATTCTTGTTAGTAAATATTAGACTAAGTTAACGAATTAGGAATATGAGTTGAAATAGCTTGATGTGTGTTAGATTTTAGATATATTTCACTATATAATATATTTTTAAGATTTAACAAATTCCTTTATTAAAAAACGAGAGTAAGAATCAACAATATATTACAATAGAAAGATACTCAGTAATCTCAAAAAGATTAAACAATAAATCATAGGAGAAAAATAAAGTTTTTAAGGTGTGTTTTAAGTGAAAGTGAACCATGATATATATATAAGATTTTTATTGGCTCAAAACCGCTAAATAGATTTGACCCGGACAAAAATAGTTTAGAGCAATGTTAGACAAATTTACTTAAATATAGCTTCAGTCGGTTAAGCTATTTTTAGGTTAGCTAAATATATGTGTTACTAGTTAGTCAAAAATAGTTCAAAAATGATTTAATAAATCTAGATTTTGCTAAATATAGCTTCAATCGATTTTGGTTAAATATAGCTTTTAGCCAAAAATAATTTTAAAAGATTCTGAACTTGACTAAATATAGGTGTTATTAATTAAGTAAATTACTCCAAAAATAAAAGAATTCAATCATCACGATATATCACGCATAAAGGAAACCCATTAATGTACATTACACTAACCTTTTAGTCTCAACTTAGTTGTTACTAAAACATTGAAGTATAATCTTTTATAAACAAGAATCTATTATGCGGAACAGTAAAATAGATTCAAATAATAAGTATTTAATAATTTTATATATCCACTCCAAATTTATTTTGAATAGTAATTAAAATATTTAAATTTAAATATTAATCGAATCTGCAATATCCAAATTCACAAACAATAAAATAATCATTACCATCCTTCAATCAAAATCAGACTCTTAATGCAAACAAAACTAATAAAAATAAAGTAGTGAAATATTGTTACTAAAATAAAAATAAAAGTTTAAGTAACTTTTATTATTAAAATATGATAAATTTTAGTAGTATTTATAATAATACCAAATCATAAGTAAAATTGAAATAAATAATGTTACCATTTATATTACATGTATAAAAATTTATGTATTATTTATTATATAAATGATTAAAATTTAATTCATATACCTTTTCCTTTTTATAGCAGATTAAAAATTATAATAATGTAGGGTGTTTATCTTTTTTTTTATCAAATAAGTCCATTTAAGTACAGTTTTTAATAAAATATTAAAAATGGAAATATAAAATAGTAATGTGCTTCAACACACTCAAACTTATAATTAGGAGTGAGTAAAATTAGATTCGACTCAAAAAAATCGAAGAAAAATTCTAATTTCGAGTTAAACGAACTGAGTTATTCAAGTTATTCGAGTTATTTGAGTCAACTTGAATTTTTTTCAAATTTCGAGTTCGGATCGAGTTGAATTTTACATTATAATATTTTACATTTCTACCCCAAACCCTCAAACATTTTTTCTTTTCCCCCAAAGCTTTTACTCATTTTCACTTTTCCCTCAAAATTTTTACTCCCCTCCTATCCCAACCCCCCATCTACCTCAAATTCATTTCCCACCATTTTTTTTTGTTAATATTTTCCTTCCAAAATTTTACTCTCCCATTTACTCTCTCTAAAAAATTTACTCCCAAAAACTCTCAAAACTTTTTATTTTCCCCTAAAATTTTTACTCCCCTCTCATCTCATCGTCCATCTACCCCAAACCCATCCCATCCCCTCCCCCCATTTTCTTTTTAATATTTTTTCTCTAAAATTTTACTTTTCTTATTTACTTTCCCTCAAAATTTTACTCCCCAAAACTTTTTATTTCCTTCATAAACTTTTACTTCTCACCTTTTATCTCCAAATAAAAATCAAAATCATCCAAAAAAATCTCTAAATTAAATAATAATAATTTTATTTATATATACTATTTATATTATTAAATTAAATTTCACATTTTGTATTATTTAAATTATTGAATTGTTTAACATATTGAATATTTATATTAAAATTGAATTATTAATAATATCATAAAATATTTTGTTAAAATTTTATATTGGTATCAATTTCACATTTTATCTCTAAAATAACTTCTATTAAAAAATCACATTTTGCATTTAATATATTTTTAATTTCAAAATACATAATCGAAGATAATTGAAGCAACTAAGTAAGTAAAGAAGCTAACTCATATATAAAAGATTAATAAATAAATAAATTATAAGGTGATGAAAGTTAAATAACAAATTTGATTACGGTAGGTGACAGTAGTTACAATGACTCAAAATTATTTTTTAAAATTTAACTCAAATAAATATATTCGATTCAATTCGAATTTCATCTCACTCAACTCGATTCGAGAAAATTTTAAATCGAGTTAGAATGATAAAATATAATTCGTCAACTCAATTAACTCGAAATTTTTTCATTCGATTCGATCGAACGCTCACCCCTAGCTACAACCTCCTGCATTGACAATAATATCGATACCAATCAAACTAAAACTCAATTGGTTAGTTCTTTTTAAATTTAAATAACTTAAATTAATTTTTTTCTCCTTTGTTAAATGAAAAAGAATATTTTTTAACCTCTTCCAAAATTAATAATTAAATTTAATTTTGTTTAATTAAGATAACTTGTATGGTATTAATGGATGTATCATTTTAGATATGCCATTTTAGGTTTATTTGTATTTTTTTACAAAAATATTTTCATATTTATATTACATACATACAAATGTATCTCAATAATAGATGACTATAAATATGTTTATCTGAAATAGAATTTTAAAATTATCAATTAAGCCACAACAAAGGCTTTTCCTTTGCCTATAAAAGGGCATCGTAGCCTTCTTCAAAGCTGAAAATATGTTTAAAATAGTTTTAAACAAATAGTTCTAAAAAAAGAAAGAAGAAGAAGAAAGCAAGGAAGGAAGAAGATGGGTCTTCCATGCACTATGGCTCTTTGGTTTCAGCTTCTACTTTTGATGGTATAATCGGCAGTTTCTTTGCTTACCATTTTATATTATATATAATAGTGTGTTTTAGTGAAAGCTGTGCATTTAAAGTAATTAAAACTCTTATACAGTGTGGCAGTGGGATACATGGTGTGAAGGATTTGAGGGAAAAACAAGGGGATGCTCAACTTGTTAGAAAGGTGGAGGATAAATATTCTCTTGTTTCTAATATAGCACATCCTGCAGCTGAGGAGTCATCTTCTCAAGTTGCTAAGCAACTGGGGGATATATATTCTAGTTTTTCTGTGTTGGTGGACAAAAGTACTAAGTTGTCTTCTGATCAACTTGCTAAGGAGCTGGAGAATAAATATTCTAGAATTGCTGCCTGGAAACCTTTTGTTGACAAAGGAGCTGGAGGATAAATATTCTAGAATTGCTGCCTGGAAACCTTTTGTTGACAAAACTCCCCAATCATCCTCTCAACTTGCTAAGGAGCTGGAGGATTCCGGTTACAATATTCCTTCTTAACCCTCTTCCCCATATGTTAAATAGTTCCTTCATAAATATTCTACTATTTTTGGAATGTAATCCCACTTAATAAAGTGTGTGAATTTGTATGGTATCTTTTTTACTTTCTTTCAACTTTGCATCTATTTAGTAAATATTAATAAGGTTAAATTTTGTTATTAGCCCCTATATTATGTAAAAGTTGTGAATTTAGTCTTTATGTTCTAATTTGGTAATTTATAAACATTTTACTCTTTGAAATTTTAATTGATCCAAAGGTAAGTGTTAAACTCGTTACTGTAAAAAATAGAATGTTCGTAATGACAATATATAGCAAAAAAAAGGGAAAGAAAAAAAAAGAAAGAACACAGATTTTTATGTGGAAACCCATTTGAGAAAAAAACTCACAGGCAGAGGAAAAAAAATTCATTATGTTGAATTCGAATAATTACAAGAGGAGTAGACTATGTCTATTTATAGGCTTGTAAAAACATATTCTAATAGGAGTGTAGTAATATTGAAACACCTTATTCTAATCAATATCAAATAGATGGAGTTTAATAAGGTTTAAAAAAAACCTTATTCTAAAATAAAATAAAAGAAGTGTAGTTCTATGTGGATTTTACTTTTATTTTATTTTACCACTGTATTTTATTTAAATAAGGATTCGAGTCACTCAATTCTAATAATCTCCACCTTGACATGAATTCCCAATGAACAAGTTCTTCATCGTGAACACTCAACGAACAAATTCTTCATCGTGAACACTCAACGAACAAGTTCTCCACCTCTTCCATAAAACCCCTTAAGGATTTAACTTCAATAATGAACACTAACCAAGTCTAAGTAATACTCAAACTTGGTTATAGGAAGTGACTTAGTCATCATATCTGCAGGATTTTCATAAGTACTAATTTTGCTAACAACAATATCACCATAAGCAATAATATCACGAACAAAATTGTAACACCCTTTACCCATGTCCGATGCCGGAACAGGGTATGAGGCATTACATGACTTAAACATATACATTCATGCAAAAATCGGGCCATAAAATCTCTTTTAATTCAAAACCTTTCAAACACATGCATGTTGTCCCTTATTTGGGTCTACGAAGCCCAAAACATTCATCGGAATTGATTCGGGACTAAACTGAGAACTTTAAGAAGTTTCAGGAAAACTTAGAAAATTTTCCCATGAAATAGGGTCACATGCCCGTGTGGACATAGGGACACGCCCGTATGCCTTTGGCATGCCCGTGTCCTCAGACCGTGTAACTCTCTGTTAATGACGTCAACATGCATATCGAACCACACGGCTGGGCCACACGCCCGTGTCTCCAGGCCGTGTCTCTCACACGGTTGAGACACACGTCTGTGTCTCAGCTCGTGTGGCCAACACTTAGACTATTTTCCAAGCCTTCATGTTACCCATAATCTTTTACAACCTTATGCACATCAAAATCGCAAATCATGGCATTTTAGTGATTAAACACTCATTATTAAGACATATCCTTAACATTAACATGTCTTCTTTTATCATTATAGTATGGTTACCAACTTATTCATCAAGCACTCATGTTCAATCATTATCACGTTGTGTTTATAACGTACAATTACTATATGGCTATGACCACCTCAGTTGGTCATAGAGCATACATCCAACACACATGTCATATTACTAACCATGCATGGCAAACAAACATAATCACATTATAAACATTAGACATGACATGAATAGCTAGGCTTACAAGCCATAATCAATATGAGCCATATCTCGTGGCCATATGCATATAACTTAATATAAGCCAACACATTTGCCCAAAGCAAAATAATGCATGTCAATTAACTAAATCCCTATACATGCCACTCACTTGAAAATTTCTAATATATACTTTATTTTTTTTTTCAAAGGTAGCAACTTGATAGTGTGATGCTGCCTCCGACGATCTCCAACCCCGAGCTAATCTGAAAACACTAAAGGAAAAAAAAAAGGAAGGGAGTAAGCTTTATAGCTTAGTAAGACCGTATGAAAATAATAAGCTACTTATCAACTTGCTTCTCATGGTAATACAACCCTATTTGCATTTTTACTCATATTCTAGTCAAGCTGTCTTCTCAAGTCACAGTCACTAAATTATTTATATCTGGAGCTACAAAACTCCAAATTAAGTTCTGATAATTTTTCCTAAACCTAGACTCACATATCTTCTTACCATAAAATTTTTAGAATTTTTTGTTTAGCCAATTAGTACAGTTTATTCCTTAAATTTACCCTTTTTCGCTGTCTGACAGTTCTGACCTCTCTTCACTAAAAATGTATTATCTCATAATAAGGGACTCGGATGATGTTATCATCTATTTATATTGAAAATAGACTCATTAAGAGTTCTAAGAATATAAATTATAACTCATAAATATTTTTTTACAATTTTCAATGATTTTCTCAAATCAGAACAGGGGATTTCGAAGTCATTCTGACTCTGTCTCACAACAACTAAAATATTTCATAGTATGAAACTCTTTTGCTTACAAAATTTCTTCTATGTGAAACTAGACTCATTAGGCTTTAATTTCATATTTTATTCAGCCTCTAACTCAATTTCTACAATTTTTGGTGTATTTTCAATGATTTTTGGTTACTGCTGCTGACTGAAACTGCTTTATTATTACATTTCACTCTTTCATGATCATTTTTAAATGGGCATTTATGCCAATCCATTTCTCCTTTCATGTTCATTAGGCCACCAAGTAACGGAATATACATTTCACGTTTCAATTTAATGTGGCCTCAAAGCCTCACACAAATTCATCAATCACATTTCAACCATCATGATAAGAATACATATTTGTACATCATAAACATAAAACCATAATCACAAGGTCATCACAAATTTCATTTTCATAGGCATAACTTACTTATTTGTATCTTTACCAAAGGTGCATCATTTCATGTTTTCAATAGCATTTGAGCTTCAAATACATACCTGTACCATTTCAACATGCTCATATATTTACCTTCTCGCTTTCATCACAAGCTTTGAAATTTCCGCTGAACCACTTGGAATTCCAAAGGATAATCGGGAAATCTTATACATATCGATGCCGATGCCATATTCCAGATATGGTCTTACACTGGCTCTCATATATCAAGGCCGATGCCATGTCCTAGACATGGTCATACACTAGCTTTCATCTGTTGGTGCCGATGCCATGTCCCAGACATGGTCATACACTGACACATATCAAGCCAATGCCATGTCCCAGACATGGTCTTACACTGACACATATCAAGCTAATTCCATGTCCCAGACATGTCTTACACTAGCTCTCATCTGTCGGTGTCGATGCCATGTCCCAGGCATGGTCTTACACTGACACATATTAAGCCGATGCCATGTCCCAGACATGGTCTTACACTAGCTCACATAACAGCAGTGTCTCGATACCCGTATCCTAGGTATTTCTAAAGGTCCAACCGGGATTTCTCAAGGGTCACATCATAGCCAAGCTCGTTCGAAGAATTGATCATACAATTCACAAGATTCGTCACCATAAGAACTTTCATTTCATTTCATCATCCTATAATTTACTCATCTCAACAAGTTGTCTTATTTCATCGAATTTCCAATATTTCATAAATACACCTAGTGAAATCGACATATTAAGTTTTCGATTATTTCATAGGGGTATAACATTTTCTCATACACCCTAGCACTAATAAATAATTCAATAGAATAATAGCAAGAATATTTTCAAGTCTAACAATAATAACATTAATAATATGCTTATTTAATCACACGGACTTACCTCGAATACGAAAACGGTAATTTTACCATTAGTCCATAACCTTGTATTTTCCCGAATTAAGCCCGAATCTCAATTTCCTTGATAATTGAGCTTTGAAAAGCTTGAAACCCTAGCCATGGAGTCATGTAAATTTCGGCAGCCATATGAAGAAGATGAGCAAATTTTTTTTTGGGTTTTATTTTGTCTTTTATGCCTTAAAACACCCAAATGATCAAAATGCCCTTTTTACTAACCCTTCAATTATTACCCTTCCATGTCTAGTTTTGTCGATACCAAAATATGATGGTTTATTTGCCATTTAAAGACCTCTAGTTTAAACCCCCATTTCAAACAAGTACTTATATTCAAGAACTCATATTTTGCAGTTAATGCTATTTAATCCCAATAATAAAATTTGGCACTTTATCAATAAAATTTACTTAACAAAATTTACACACAATCACTCAAACATATCATGGACTATAGAGTATTATAAAATAAATATTTCTATTCGGATTTGTGGTCTCGTAACTACTGTTTCAACTAGGCCCTATTTCAGGCTATTACAAAAATGATACCGAACATCAATGTTTTTTGTTCTCTCATGAAACATTTGATCTTTTGTAAGAAAGATGACACTCTGATTGTCACAAAATACTGTATTGATTTGAAGGTCTTCATTGAGTTAACTAAAGAGTCCCTTCAACCAAATGGCTTCTTTACAAGCCTCAGTAATCACCATGTACTTAGCTTCAGTGGTAGACAAAGCGACTGTAGTTTTGTAACACCCTAAACCCGTATTCATCACCTGAACAGGGTTACGGAGCATTACCGGACTTATAACTCAATCAATCAAACATTTCATGTACATTTCTCAATCAATTCAAAAACCATTAATAAACATTCATATGGTCTCTAATATGAGCCCTTTGTAATAGCCCATTTTCGGTAAAAATTGGAACTGTGGTTTCGGGACCACAAATTTGAGCTTGTAATGATCCCTAACCCCATACTGTCGCTGGAACAGGGTTATGAGACATTACCAATCAGTACAGTACAATACAGACATTAATTAAATATAAATGTTCTGACTCATCATAATTTTAAGGTGACGTCCCTTTAATGGGCCCTCGCGGTCCAATATGAACAGTAAAATCAATTCGGGACTAAATGAGAATTACTACGAATTTTTCTTTCAAATTTCAAATTCATACTATATACCATTGCCAACCATAATTTACTTATTTTATCAATACTTTCACAACCTAAATGACTCTCATAAGACATCCTAGGTACATGCCATTACCAATACTCAACATACTTTACCTCATTGAATTCGGGATCGGCCTGGGATGCTGATTCAACGGTCTAGCCTTAACCTGCGCACGAAAACAAACCGTACGCTGAGTATACACTCAGTGGTATTTCTATAATTCGAACACTTAAACAATTATAAAACATATTAATTTATATATATTGAACTTTTCAAACTCAATGAGTATTCAAACATTCAATTCCAACTAATGTTTTGGTCTACTTTAAATTCAAAATCATTTATTATTTTTCAATAGCAATTAATCAATCAGTAATATTCATTAACGATAGTCAATCAGAACAATTATTTATTTAGTAATAGTCAGTTATTCGGTAACAATCAATTATTCAATAATAATCAGTTATTCAGTATCAATCAATTGATCGGTTATCCAGTAACAGTCAACTATTCAGTAAAAATAAAATATACAGTAACAATTAAATTATTCAGTAATAGTCGATCTTTCCAATTCCTTTATTTACCCCTATTAACATGACTCGGACCTGAGCGGATACAGATCCAACCAACACACCAAGATCGGCACATAGTGCCTCATCGGCCAAGTCGAACAAGAATAACAATAACGATCGATACAGAGTACCTCATCGAAACAAATGAATAAAGATAAGATGCGGTACAGAGTACCTCATCGAAAAAAATTAAAACAAGATAAAGAATGATAAGAAACAACATCCGACACACAAAGTGCCGAATCGGTAATAATGTGATAAGATAATGATGAGTCGGTACATAAGTGCTCGATCGATGGCCGGCAAAACCCGTACTCTTTTGTATCCTATGGCATGCCAACTATATCCGACTAACCCGACTAGTTAATAAGGTATTTAATTCACTTTCCAGTTTTAATTAATTCATATTTTAATTAATTAACTATATATTTTCAATTCAATATAATTCCATTACTTTTCACTAATAAATATTCAATTTCACAATAATCACAATTTTCTATCAATTTCATCACACTTCCAACTACATATATTTTCCAATATAACAAATATTTATTATTCAATTTCCACATCAATATTCATTTCAATTCAAACATTCATATATATTCATAAATCAATTCAATATAAATTTATCACAAAATAAATCAATTTATTTCAATTATAAAGACACAATACAAATAATTCCCATCTTAATTATTTATCATAATATTTATCCAAAATTCAATTATCATAATTGCACAATGTCTCATGCACACATATATATATATATATATATATATATATATATATATATATTTTATAATATATAATTCAATTTAATTCAATCAATATGAATTCATCACATACCAAATTAATCCATTTCCATTATAAACACAATAATTCTCACTTCAACATTTATTAATTGCATTGAATAAAAAATATAACAATTAATAACTAGGTTCGGATTATAGAAATACAAACCGTATTTTCTCGAGCTAACTCCGGTTGTTTTTGCCATTTTTCCTTGCTTAGCCGAGATTTCCCGAGACAACGTTAGCTATGGGAATTAAAACAATTCATATTTGTTAATTCACTACTAATTTATATCTAATTAATACAATTTCTATTCAATTTCTACTTTAATTTCAATTTAATCTTAACTAAATTCACTTACTTTTTCTATCTCAATTCATACTTCATTTCTATTCAAATTTTGTCCAAACTCATACTTAACTATTAAATTTCCAGCATATTTTCCTAATTTCAAAATTTCATCAATTTAGTCCCTATAACATAAAACTTATGAAATTACTTTACAATTCAATCCTTATTTCATTTCTAACTTGAATTTCTATCAATCTAACCCCTAATTCATCTTTTTATTCAACATGAACAATATTTAGAAATCTAATAACTTTCAAAATATTCACTTAATTTCATCAAAACCTTGTCCCAAAGCTTCCAAAACATCAAAATTAAGTAAAAAGGGCTAAATTGACTTACCTATTAAAACTTCAAGCTTCAAACTTTAATTTTCCCTTTTCATCTTTATTTTCTCTTTTTCTTTCTTTCTTTCCCCTGCTCTCTGTTTCGTCTCCTTCTATTCTCTTTTCTATTCTTTTATTTACTTTGTTTTATATATATATATATATATATATATATATATATATATATTATTTATTTATTCATGTGTATATTATTAATACATTTGTATCCATTTATAACCATACATTTGTCATAATTTAGTATATTTATTTCATAAAAATCTTATAATATGATCATTTAATTAGTAAATATATTTTATAAATAATAAATATATATTAATGATTAAATACATGTATTACAAATGTATATATTTTATTTATACACTTGTATCAAATCATATCCACACATTTGTCTTTATTTAATTTATTCATCATATAATATTAATTTAATGATAACAAATACATTAATTATTTACTTAAATAATACGTAAATACATAAATATTTTACAAATGTATGTACAATATTTATTACACATGTATTTTATTTTTGCCATACACTTGTATTTCTTTTAATTTATTTAATAATAACACCTATTAAATAATAAGAGTTTAATATAAAACCATAATAATAACAATTATTACATTTAATATACATAATTCAAGAAAAATCTTGATTTTTCTTCCATTTACCGCCTCATCTATTGTCAATGGCTTAATTCTCATTTTAATCCTTTTTACTTTCTTTTAATCTGCAATTCAACTTTCATCATTTATTCAATTTAGTCATTTTTCCTAATTCCTCTTAATTAAGCTAAATTCACTTAATTAAATCCTAGTTAATTACTCAATTAACTTCGTAATTATTTTTCATAAATATTTTCTAATCTATTTTTCAGAAACAGAGACCCGAAAATATATTTTTCCTATAACCTTGAAGTTCGGGTCGTTACAGAGCCCGAAAAATGAAATTATTTAAATTACATAAAATGGTAGATGTTCTGATAGAAATATGGCATGAAAATTTTTATAGAAAAATTTTATCGATTATGTGTCTAATTGCAAAGAGGACTAAATTGAATAAAATGTCAAAGTTGAATTCTAGAAGCTATAAGGATCAAATAGCAATGGAATTCAAAATGAGAGGTTCTTATATAGCAATTATACCATTGATGAAAAACATGTAGATATTTTAGTGAATCATCCATGGAAAAATAGAAAAAGGTAAAGGACTAAGTTGGAAAGTGGACAAGTTAAATGATATTAATTAAATTAAATGAAAAAGATATTATTTTATCATCTTCTTCCCCAAAAATTCCATGGAAACCCTAGAAAAGAGAAAGAAAGCTTTCATGGCCAAATTAGGTAAGTTCTATGTCCCGTTTTTAATGATTTTCATATTTTTATGATCGGGAAAGCTTAATTTCTCTATTTGGGGAATTAAATTGAAAGGAAAATAAAGTTTAGAAAATTACCCATTGATTAATATGTTGTAAATTGAAAGTTTATGATAGAAAATAAAAGGTTATTGATAGAGAAATCACTTTTACAAAGTGATTTTAATGAAAACATGTGTAGGGACTAAATTGAAAAGTAGTGAAATTCTTGGAAAAATTCTAAAATTTCTGAAATGCATGTGCTGTAAAAGTTATATGGAAATTTTGATTAGGCTTGAAATAAGGAGTAAATTACATAAATTTCATTTTCCGAGCTTAGGGACGAAATCATTATTTATTAAAAGTTTAGGGGCAAAATGGTAATTTTTCCTAAAGTGTAAATTGGATCAAATTGAGTTGAATTGCATTAAATTGATGTCAAATTTACTCGTGTAGATCAGAATAAATTGAATGTGGAGTTAGAACGAGGAAAAGAGAAAATGTCGGTTAAATAGACTTTATGTATACGAACATCTATTGAGGTAAGTTTGTATAACTTAGCTATGCATGTCTTTGTGCTTGATTTGAATTGTAATTGTGATTTTATAAATGTACATGTGAAATGATTATATATCTGATAAAGCCCGATGATTGATAATGTTTGAAATAAATGATAATACTCGTAAAGTGATCAATGACTAAAATGTCATTGTTGAGCTTGAATTAAATGTGAAATGTAAATTACATAAATGCGTAAAATTATGAGATTGGACATATATCCAAAATTTTATTGATAAATGCTAAATCCCATTTGAATAAATGAAAGTCGATAGATAAAGGTGATTACCGATATGAAATGAGATCTTGCATGTGTTGCAGAAAGGTTGTCCCGAAAGGGTAATCTTTTGATCTCATTATGAAAAGGAAATGTACACCTTGTGTGTACCATGTGAAAAGGAATAACTTCGGCTATCGAATGTGAAAAGGAAAGGTATACTTTGTGTATACCACATGAAAAGGCTATGTACACTTTGTGTGTAACTTGAAACGGTTGTGTACCATTTGAAACACATTTGAAAAGGAAAGGTATACTTTGTGTGTACCATTTGAAAAGGAAATGTACACCTTAAGTGTACTACTGGAAAAGGAAATATCCATTGATGTTTTCAATGATTCAATGGGTAAAATCGTGACAAGAAAAGAAAAGAGATTATTACATGTGTTCTCTTGGAAAATATGAAATAATGTTACATGAAATAGAATATGTAAATATGAGATGTTTATGTGTGAATATGAACGGTTTGATGAATACATTCATCCATGAAAATATAATGCTACACTTTGAGCATATCATCCAAGTGATTATCAGTACTTCAATCGGTTATTGAATAAAGTTCTGACAAGAAATATACTGGAAATTGAGATGAAATGATATGAAATGTATCTGAAATACATGAAAATAATTGACATACATGTTATATGAATACATGAGGTGGAAAAACGTATGTGTATGAAAATTCGAATATGGATGAGCTTGTATATGTGTTTATTGTGGTTTACATGAATCATATGACTAACATGGGTGATGAGAATGTGTGATAGGGCTAGAGAACAAATGGTATAATTGTGCCTTGCATGTTTAATTTGAGTAAGAGTGGTTGGTAAGTTGATTACCAAGTTATACGAACTTATTAAGCATTATATGCTTACTCCATTTTATTTTTCCTTATTTTATAGTAAATCGGAAGCTTGTTGGATCGGAAGCTCTACGGAGATCACTTACACTATCCATCGTTCCAATTTGGTAGAAAAGGTATAACAATTGTGGTTATAATGGCATGTATAAGTTTTTGTGGCCAAATGATAAATTAATATTTTGGGTTGTAATTAAGTCATAAAAGTGGTTAGTAATGCATATTTGAGATGGATATGCTGTGAAATATTATAGAAACATGTTGATTTGAATATTGGTAATTGGTTGAATGGGTTGGTATATACTTGTAAGATTTCATGCAGGTAAATGATTTGGTTTGGGGTGAGAAATGAGGCTAGGAATGGCCTTATTTCGTCCACACAAGTATTACACACAGACATGTGTCTATGCCGTGTGTGACACACGGTAAGCCCACGGGCGTGTGAGATGACCGTGTGTCCCCTACATCCTTAAATGTGAAGTCAAGATAGTACACGGGCAAAAGACATGGCCGTGTGCCTTGGTCGTGTGAAGGACATGGGTTTCAAGCATGGTCGTGTGTCAAAACATGTGAAAATGGCTTAAAAATGGTGAAAAATCAGTTTACCACACGTCCTAGCCACATAGGCGTGTGCCCAGGCCTTGTGCCCCTTTGATACTTAAGAAATGGCAAGTCAGAATTCCATACGGGCTGACCACACGGCCATGGGATCACCACGGGCTGACCACACGGCCATGTCCTAAGCCACACGAGCGTGTGCCCCTATCTTCAAGGATAAATTTTTAAAGTTCCCAGTTTAGTCCCGAACCACTTCCAAAGCATGTATTGGGCCCTGTAGGCCCATATTAGGGACTTTATGGTGAAATTTGAAAAGTTTTTATTTGGAATGCAAATTTGTGACTCGGTTTTGTACAAATACTAGTGTATAAGTTAGGTAATGCCTCATAATCCTATTCCGGTAACGGATACTGGTTAGGGGTGTTACACCCTTAAGGCCTAAAATAATCATTAAATTTTGTTCGAGGCTAAACCGGGTACTTAAGAAATTTTTCGAAAAATATATAAATTTTTCAAAGAAGCAGGGACACACGCCCGTGTAGCCAGGTCGTGTGCCTTGGTCCATGTGGGCGTTTGAAATGAGGCATACGGTCGTCTCCTCGCCCGTGTCCTTACCTGTGTAACTCTCTGACTTGGGTCACACGGCCAGCCATACGCCCGTGTGAACAATTTAATTTTCGAGTTTTAGATACAGGGGACACAAGGCCAAACCACACGCCTGTGTGCATAGCCGTATGTCATACATAGCTGAGACACACACCCGTGTCTCTGCCCATGTGAACGAAAAATAGGCCATTTTCAGGCCACATTTCTCACCAAATGGGTCTTTCACCAACACAACATCCAAGCACATATACAAGCCAATTTAGAACTCTCAAATGAATGCCAGTACCAAGTTTTATGCATGATACGTCATAACATTTATACAAATACTCAACTTGCTCATTTTATCACATACTTGCTTAAACATATTTATACTTGATATACCAATTCAACAAGTTCAAGCATACACACATATCAAGCAATTGCCAAGTCTTATATATATACATTCATCAAAGATGCTATCAAGCAGGCAATCTAGATATATCACTAAAATGACCAATTCATTTATACAACATTACTTTCGATATAGTATAAGATGTCGACAAGGTATTTACAATTATATGCATTTACAAAAAAAAAATAGTACCCTAGAGCTCACTAAACAAAAAGGACACTATCATTGAATTTGCATCCTAGGTACATGCCAAACACAAAAAGAAAATGTCATCAACATTGAGTACAAGATTCTTTCAGGATGCCAAGTCCAATTCTACTATTTATCTAACCTGCAACATGTAAATCAATTTTTCATTAATAGGTTCCATTTATTAACTAAACACAATTTCAATCTCCATTAATATGAAATTATAACATAGTCAAATAAGATTTCAATTCTCTCAATAATTCAAGTACTCTATCGTAAATCGATTAACAACGTGGCACCCAGTGCCTAGTGGTAAACCGCAAAAAAGGTTGGGCCCAGCGCTAGTTGGATTAAACGACACTAATAAATGTGAGCCCAGCTCTAGTTGGATAACAACAATATTTGCACCCAGTACTAGTTGGATTAACCGATGATAATTATTGTGAGCCCAGCTCTAGTTGGATAAACCAATGGTGATTGCACCCAGTGCTAATCGGATAAACCAACGGTTGTGTGCCCAGCACTAGTCAGACAAGCTGACAAGGATTGGGCCTAGCGCTAGTCGAATTATATCGACAATTGTATGATTATTTACTTCCATAATTTCCTCATTTATTTTCTTATCATTAATTCCATAATATGCATACATTTTATATCAAGAGTTAATTTAGCATTAATCAATTTAAATAATAATTAAAAGTAAAATTAAGCTCGAGTCCACGAACTTACCTTAACAAAATAGTCGTAACAGTGAGGTCGATAACTACTCCGTTACCTTCGTTTTTCCACGATTCATTTCTGATTGATTCGTTCCTTAACCAAAGTTCATAATTTCATTCAATTAATGTTATTTCATCAATTTAATAATTATATTTATACATTCACATCATTCTACTATATATTATAAAATTATCCCAACGTTTAACCACTTGTTCAATTTAATCCTCAATACTAAACATAGAATTTAACCACATTAAATCATTAACATCTATATGTAACTTACAAAGAATTCCAACTAAATATAATCCATCTAAAACTTAACCATTTAACTATGTCACTTTGAATCTATGACTTTCAAGTCCTTAGAAGTTATTACTCACAAATCACCATACAATTTGCCTATTTTAGTCTACAAAACTTTGTATTTCTCATCCATGAAAATTTCCATCATTTTTATTCTTTCACAAAATTTCAAGATGGGCAACCTAATTCATATTAAAACACTAAAAATATCATTTTTATATCAAAAAAACTAAGTATCACTTATCAATTTAGGCATGCATTAAACCCCTCTAGTTGAACACTCTTCCCCTTTTCTTCTTCAAAAATTCGAGAGCAAGAGTAGAGAAAATTTTTCGCTTTCCCTTTCTATCTTCTTTGTACCTACCCTCTCATTTATCTATTATTATTATCACTTTATTTCTTTTATTTTATTTATTTCTCTTACAATTATAGTTATCCTATTATCCATAGTAATGATATCACCTATACACATATATTAGTCTCATATACACCCACTAACTCAATTTGACTAAAATCAAAATGGACTATTTACTTAAATAATCCTTGTAACTATTTCTTTCTTATAATTAATTTAGTCTTTACAACTTAAATTATCAATTTAATATTCAATTTCTTCTAAAGAAATTCCTAAAATTTTTAATATTAATATATATATATTATTTTTTAAAACTTGACACTTACAAAGGCGGGGTCCTGGAAGTATATTTCCTGACACCCCTAACTCTTGGGTCGTTACAAGTTTACAAAATGGCTTTCTAGCTAATTGCACAAACTCTGATTGTAAAGACATAACCTGTGAGAGATCTTCTTCTATCAAGGTCTTTAGCAAAATCAGCATCAACATACCCAATGACTCCATTTCTAGTTCTTCCAAACTATAAGCAAACATTAGTAGTTCCTCGTAAGTATCTTAAAATCCACTAAACTACTTTTCAGTGTTCTTTACCAGGATTCTCCATGTATCTACTAACTACATTGAATACATATGATAAATCTGGACATGAACAAACCATAGCATACATGATAGATCCCACTGCACTAGAATATGGAACATGTGACATGTACTCAATCTCATCATTTGATTGTAGAGACAAAGCTAATGAAAGTCTAAAGTGGGCTGCTAAATGAGTACTAACAGGTTTAGCACTCTGCATATTGAACTTTCAAAGAACTTTCTCAATGTACCCCTTCTGACTTAGTTACAATTTACTTGTTTTTTCATCTCTAAGAATATCCATACCAAATATCTTCTTTGCTGGTCCCAAATCTTTCATCTCAAATTCTTCACTTAGTTGGGCTTTGACCTTTCTTATCTCTCATCTATCTTTTGCTGCTATCAACATCTTATCAACATAAAGGAGTAGATACACAAAAAAGCCATCATTTTTTTCTTAAAGTAAACATAACTGTCAAAACTACTTCTTTTGAAATCATAAGAAGTTATAAAGGAATCAAACCTCTTGTACCACTGTCTTGGTGACTGTTTTAAACCGTAAAGGGACTTTTTTAGTAAGCAAACATAGTCCTCTTTTTCTAAGACTGTAAAAACTTCTGATTGTTGCATGTAAATATCCTCCTCAAGTTCTCCATGCAAAAATACCTTTTTTACATCTAACTACTCAAGCTCCAAATCATGTATGGCCACAATACCAAGCAAAGCTCGAATTGAACTATGCTTCACAAATGGGGAGAACACATCTGTAAAATCCACTCCTGGAATTTGACTGTAACCCTTTGCAACAAGCTTTGCTTTATATCTAAGTTTTTCAAATCCTGAGTGCCTTCTTTCTTTTTAAACATCCATTTATAATGAACAGCCTTTTTTCTTTTAGAAAGTTTCACAAGATCCCTTGTTCTATTTTTGTGAAGTGATTCCATCTCCTCTTGCATAGCAAACATCTACTTTTCTAAGTTTTCACAGCTAACCACCTCAGAATAATTAGATGGTTCTTGGTTTGCATCTATATCTTCAGCCACATTTAAAGCATAAGTAACTAGATCAGCCTCGACATATTTCTTTGGAGGTTTAATTTCTCTTCTAAATCTGTTTTTGGCGATAGAGTATTGTAGTGAAAAAACAACTCTATTCTGAATTTTTTTCTTAGCTTGAGGAGTCGACTCTGTTTTAGATTCTAGATTAATCTGATTATCCACCTGCTTTTGATTTTCTTTATTGAATGATTCTTTAAGAGATAAGTTAGGTAGCATAGTAGTTTCATCAAAAACAACATCTCTGTTAATCACAACTTTTCTATTTCCAGGACACCATAACTTATACCCTTTTACACCAGCTATATAACCAAGAAAAATACATTTAATGGATCTCGGTTCCAAGTTTCCATTATCAATATGAGTATACGCAGGATACCCAAAGATCTTTAAATCAGAATTGTCAGCAGGATTACTAGAACATACCTCCTATGGAGTCTTTTTCTCAATGGAAATGGATGGAGATCAGTTGATCAAAGAACATGCAGTAGAGGCTGTTTTGGCCCAAAATGAATTTGTTAAGTTGGCATTTGACAATATACATCGAACCTTCTCTATGATCATTCTGTTCATTCGTTCTGCAACGTTGTTTTGCTGTGGAGTATGATGAACTGTCAAGTGTCTCACGATCCCTTTTGACTTGCACAGTTTATTAAACTCATCAGAATAGAACTCTAACCCTTTGTCTGTACGGAGGTATTTTATTTATTTTCTCGTCTGTTTTTCAATCATAGTTTTCCAAGACTTAAATGTGAAAAACACATCGCTTTTCTACTTCAAGAAGAACACCCAAACTTTTTTGAAAAAATCATAAATAAAAGTTAGCATATAATTAGCTCCACCTCTCGAAGGCACTTTGGATGACCCCCACAAATTAGAATGAATATACTCTAACGTTCCCTTCATGTTATGGATTCCTCTAGTGAATCGAACTCTCTTTTGCTTCCCAAAAACGCAGTGCTTACAGAACTTCAATTTGCAAATTCCTTGACAATCAAGAAGTCCTCTTTTGCTCAATTCTGCCATGTCATTCTCACTCATATACCCTAGGTACATATGCCAAAATTTAGTAATATCATCATCTAAAAAGGAAAAGGAAGCGGCAGCTGCAGCTGCAGCTGCATCACTAGTAACAGTAAAACCTTGCAGAACATATAACTTGGCAGTCTTTCTTTGCCCTTTCATCACAACGAGGGAACCTTTGGAATTCTTCAAAACCCCACTTTCAACTGTGTATCTGTACCCTTTTGAATCAAGAGTACTCAACGAAATTAAAGTTCTCTTCAATTTTGAAATATGTCGTACGTCACTGAGTTTTTTGACAACTCCATCAAATATCTTAACTTTAATTGTTCCAACACCTGCGATTTTACATGAAACATTATTTTCCACCAAAACAACACCTTTAGACACTGTTTCGTAAGTTGTAAACCAATCCCGATTAGCAATCATGTGGAAGGTATAGCTCGAATCAAGGATCCACTCTTCGCTCACTTTAGAATTGTTAATAGAAGCAACTAGAATTTCACCATCGTTGTAGTCTTCTACAACATTAGTTTCACCAAAATTTTCTGATTGTTTTCCCTTTTGATTCGCAGCCTCCTTTTTTATCTTATTTTGTAGCTTATAGCACTCGAATTTAATGTGCCATTTCTTCTTGCAGAACTTACAAGTTTTATCTCTGTTTAAAGACTTTGATCTACCTTTAGATTTACCGCGAGGATTCCATTCATGTATCATTCCATGATCATCATCAGCATTCCGATCTTATTTCTCATGAACAATGAGACCCTCTCCCTAAGAGTCGGGTTTAACCACAAAATGCTTTATCTTATCATACGAGGTCAAAGAATTGTAAACCTCATCAATTGTAAGAGACTCGCGGCTATATAAAATTGTGTCTCTAAAGGTTGAATAAGATAGAGGCAACGAACAAAGTAGAAACAACCCTAGATCTTCCTTATCATACTGAACCTCTATGGCTTCAAGTTTGAGAGAATTTCTTTAAACACTGTTAAGTGTTCATACACAGACGCACTTTCCTCAAAATGATGAACATAAAGATGTTGCTTCATATGCAACTTGCTTGTTAGATTTTTCGACATATATATTTGTTTCAGCTTCTTCCATAATGTAGCGGCAGCCTCCTCCTTCATCACATCCTGCAAAATTTTGTTAGACAAATGCAGATGTAACTGTGTTAACGCCTTTTGATCATTACGCTTCTTCTCTTTCTCCATCAATATTGAAGGCATCTTATCTATCCCTAGTAGGGCATCCTCTAAGTCCATTTGTGCAAGAACTGCCTGCATGTTTATATGCCACAATGTGAAACTGGTGTAGTGATCCAACAACGAAATTTTATACTTCCAAGACGCCATTACCGTGATTGAGATGAACAACCCGGAAGCTCGAATGCCAATTTGTAAAAAATAGAATGTAGTAATGACAATATACCACAAAGAAAAGGGAAAGAAAAAAATAAATAACACATAGATTTTTACATGAAATCCCTTTTGGGAAAAAAACCACGTGCAAAGGAGAAGAAAATTCACTATGTCAAATTCGAATAATTACAAGAGGAGTAGACTATATCTATCTATAAGCTTGTAAAAACATATTCTAATAGAAGTGTGGTAATATTGAAATACCTTATTCTAATCAATATCAAATAGATGGAGATTAATAAGGTTTAAAAAACCTTATTCTAAAATAAAATAAAAGAAGTGCGATTCTATATGGATTTTACTTTTATTTTATTTTACCACTATATTTTATTTAAATAAGAATTGAGTCACTCAATTCTAATAGCTACATTAGGTGTTATTTAATAAGCTAAAAAGTTTTATTGTTGAATTTTTATCCTTGAATTTTATAAGTGTAGAACTTATGTTAAAATTATTTGATAAAACAAAAATAATTTATGTTATTTGGATTGTTTTGGATAAAAATCAAATATGATTATTTGAATACCTCATTTTCTTTTAAAAAAATTAAAAATAAAGCTTATCTATTAGTTTTAGATTCTAGATTTTTCTAACAAATTTTAACGAGACACATTTTCGTTGATGAGCATCTAAGGGGAAGTGTTATAAACCCGTTGATAAATGAATGTTCATACAATTTTCATAACACCCAAAAATAATTATTCCCTTGTAACCCCTAAAGAATTTATAGGGTGCCTCAGCTCTCCTATTTTTGTTTTGTAACGTATGGAATTAAGACCCTCTAAATAGAGGGTATATATAAGCTTATAGTATTCTAAGTAAAAGTAAAATTATCCTTCACTTTTGTGTCTACTCTTCCCTCTTGTTTTTACTATAATTTTCTTAGTTTTATAATAATTATGTTATTATTCCCCAAAAAATATAAATAGAGGGATATTTTATTTTAGGTCAAATTTTGTTATTAGCTCTTATAGTATGCATAAATTATGGGTTTAGTTCTTATGCTTTTCAAATTAAGAAAAATTCAACCTTAGCCAAAATGGTAGCAATTAAATTCATTAATTCAAGTTCTGCTACGCGTCTTGTACTATGCTTAAGTTCTAGGTTTAGTCTTTGCTCTCTATATTATGCCAAAATATTACACGAGGTGTTCCTGAACCCGATACTTGCGTCATATCAATATTATATATCCAAGCCTGATTCAAATATACGCCTCAAATTTTTGTTGGACTCACTCATATCTATAAATGACTAACCCAATCTTGTTTAGATTTGCCCATATTATTATTTTAGTTAATATTTAGTAATTATATGTATCTTTTTAGGATAATTATATATGTTAAGCCCGAAAATACCAAGTGGGGGTGAATTGGTATTTTTAAAATTTATTACAAACTATTCTAAATGATAATATCAAGGGAGAATATCTTGACACAATGAATTTATAATGATTTGGCCCTAATTACCTACCTCCACTAACTACCTACCTGTAACAGCCCGTTTTTTAGTCAAATCAGAACAGTGGTTTTAGAACCACGAATTTGAGGTCAAAATATTTATTTTATTATTTTATTAAAGTTTACAGTATGATAGAATTATTATGTGAAAGTTTCGTAAAGAAATTTTACTATTTGAATGCTTAATTAGATAAAAAGGACTAAATCGTGTAAAATGCAGAATGCATGTTCTATTAGTTAAAGGTGTCAAATAGCTTTGAATTTTAAATATGATGGCCTTAAATGGTAATTAAACCACTTGAAACATTAATGGACATATATGGACACATTTTAGATGTTTTAAATGGTTATTAATTATGGGAATAATTGTAAATTGGTTATTAACATAAGATAAATAAAAACTAAAAAATAAAAAGATGGTGTTCATCTTTATTTACCAACAAAATTGAAGGAAGAAGAATCTAATATAGGGTTCTTCATTCGGCAATCATAAATTCTTCAATTAGGTGAGTATTTTGACTCGGTTTTTAATGATTTTTACGTTTTTGAGATCGTTGCTTCGTATTCTAGCTAGTCCGTACCTTAGATTTTTAAATTTCTGAAGATTTAACATGTTTCCATTATTGAATACTTGAGTAATTTGATGATTTATGATATATTATGAAGTTTTGTTGATAGATTTACTAGTTTTGTAAAGTGATTTTTGACAAAAATGTCAAAAAGGGGTTAAATTGAGAAAATGTAAAATTAGGTGGGTAAAAGTTTGAATAAATTGAAAATATGGGCTAGTAGTAACATGTGGTAAATTCGGCTAAGCATGTAAATGTACTAAATTGCATGAAATTGCAATTTTATGTGAAAATGTCTAAATTATAAAAATGTGAAAGTCTTAGGGCAAATGTGTAAATAGCCCTAATATGTGTTTTGGACTAAATTGCATAAATAGTTTATTAAATAAGCTGAATTTGATATTATATAGATCAAGATAAACTGAGATCGAGTTTAGATCGAAGAAAAGGAAAAGTTGACGATTAGCCGATATTTGCTATCCGAGCAACTCGAGGTAAGTCGTATAATTAAAATCAAACTTTTAAATACTTGAAATAATTGTAATGAATTTGTATAATTGAGTAGTTGATATATTTGGAATGTGAATGCCTTATCGATATAGTTTATTTGTTACCGAGCCCCGTTTGAACCGTAAGAATTTGTAGGATACGAGTGACATGTCACTAGGGTTACCATTTTGGTTGAGATCCTGCATGTGTTACGGACTCACCTCAACTCGTATGAGCTTACCGATATATCAACTCGTAATAGCTTACTGTTCTCATCTCGCATGAGCTTACTGTTTCAGCTCGTTAGAGCTTACTGTTTTAGCTCGTTAGAGCTTACTGTTTCAGCTCAATGGAGCTTACTGTCCATCAGCTCAGGAGGTGCTTATTGTTCATATCTCGAAAGAGCAGAAAATGATAAGGAATTGACGGATTACAGATTTATATGTACTGTATTTTACCCGAGTATCCCTCGAGATTCTAATAGGTTTAACGGGCATAAATTTTGTGATTTGGTAAAGTATTGTTTATACGAACGAATTATTGTTATACGATTGAAAGTAAAATATTACAAATGATGTTCACGATATATGTGAATTTGATACGATACAATGTATTGAGCATTTACATTGAGAATATGGATGATTTCATGTATTTAGATGACTAACTTGTGATAAATGTTTGTGTTTAAGTAGTTGGTAATTGAATTGAATACACTTTAATTATTGCTTTGATTATGTATAAATGGTAACTTTAATTCTGAATTATACGGGCTTACTAAGCTATAAAGCTTACTCCATTTCTTTTCCATGTTTTATAGAGGTTCGATAGCTCACTCGTTTCAGACAAGTCGGAGTTATACATCACACTATCTAATTACTAATTGGTACTTTTGAACTTGTAGTTATATGTAAATATGACATGTATAGGCTAGTTATAATGGTGATAATTATGGTCACTTGAGATTGTAATTTTAGTACATTTTGTGTTATAAGTCTAAGCTATGTGATTTGGCTAAACTTGTTATTATGTTTTGGTATGTTTTGGCAATTAGTTGATGCAATGGAAATATGCAAATGTGTTTTGTTATATGGTAGCCTTATGAATGGGAAATGTATGACATTAGCTAAGTATTTTAATACTATGAGGAAATGATGTCATATGTGTATGAAATATTATAGAATGGCCGCCAATTGAGTTGTAAAAATGTTACCATTTATGATTCTGTATACATATGAAAATAGGGTGGCACAATGGCTTTGCAAATAGCCTATTTTTGTCCACACGGGCGTATGTCTCAGCCGTGTGTGATACAAAATCATGTTACACGGCCGTGTGTCCCCTGATGATGATATTAAATGAAGTCAGTATGCTACACACGGTCTCACACACAGACGTGTGACTGGCTATGTGGTACAAGTCAGTATACCCTTAATTTGGTACACGGCCTAGCACACTAGCGTGTGACTTGACCGTGTTGCATAAGTCAGTATACTCTCCAGTTTTCACATAGCCTGGCATACGGACTTGTCTTTGACCGTGTGATGCAAGTCAGTATGTATGCCCTGTTTCCACATTACCTAAGACACAGGCGTGTCTACTAGCCGTGTGAGGCACACAGCTTGTTCACACGGGCGTGTGGTCCGTATATGTTGGAAATTTTTCTAAGATACCAAAATTTTCATATGTTGTTGGTTTAGTCCCGAACCATTTCTAAAGCATGTTTAAGGACTCATTAATCCTTATAAAGGACAAATGATTGTGTTGAATGGTATTTAATTATGAATGCATAAATGTATGAGTTTTGCATTTTAAGCGATGTGTATTGACAGGTAATACCTCGTAACCCTACTCAGGTGACGGATATGGGTTAGGGGATTACATTTATTGGTATTAAAGCTACAGTTTAGTCGATTTTAGGATAAACGTGGCGTATGTGAGTCTAGCTATACATGTCATATCTAAAACTGTGATAGTGTGATGACTCTTGACATTTTCAAATGTGTTTTTATATAGTAATAGATCCCGAACAAGCTGTAGCAGATTATGTAGAGAGTAACGCACCAGCTCCCGCCCAAGGGCCTGAATCTAGACCCGTGACAAGTAGTCACGTGGGTGAGGTTAAAGAAGCCTTTTTTCAAATAATGAACGAGTGGTTTACACAGTATATTAGTACAAACCCAGTTGTTCAGCAACCTCCACCCTTACCTATTCCCTAACTGATCCCTGTAGTTCCTCAAGGTATGGATCCTCTATGACTGAATAAACCACATGTTGATAAGATACGGAAGTAGGAGTTAAGGAATTTAGAGCCACTGTTAATGATGACCCTGAGAGAGCCAAGTTTTG
Source organism: Gossypium arboreum (assembly GCF_025698485.1). Lineage (NCBI taxonomy): Eukaryota > Viridiplantae > Streptophyta > Magnoliopsida > Malvales > Malvaceae > Gossypium > Gossypium arboreum. The sequence continues at coordinate 6,357,496 of NC_069082.1, read as the reverse complement.
GCTTGAGAACACGATTCGGGTATTTGATGAATTATCTTGCACACCTGAAGAATGCTTAAAATGTGTTGTATCATTGTTGAGAGACACTGCATATCAGTAGTGGAATACCTTGATATCCGTAGTTCTGCGAGAAAGAGTTACTTGGAAGTTCTTTCAAGTTGAATTCAGAAAGAAATACATCAGCCAAAGTTTCATTGATCAGAAAAGAAAATAATTTCTTGAATTGAAGTAGGGTCGTATGTCAGTAACAGAATACGAAAGAGAGTTTGTACGACTTAGCAAATATGCTCGCGGATGTATTTCTTCTGAAGCTATAATGTGTAAAAGGTTCGATGATGGATTGAATGAAGAAATTACACTATAGTTAGAATTCTTGAGCTGAAAGAGTTTGTTGTTCTGTTTGACAGAGCTTATAAAGCTGAAGAGTTTTGCAAAGAAAAAAGAAAAGTTGATTCTGAAGCTAGAGACTTTAAAAAGAGATTTGCGGGTAAATCACATTAGTCAGTATCAAAGAAATCTAGAAAATATCATCCTTGTTCTATAGCTTCTGTGGGGATTTCAATTAGAAACAGAGATGTGAGACATTTCAGCTCTAAACCTCAGACGACATTAGTTGCTAGTGTGGGTAGTGTTAAAAATGCTGGATCTAAATGTAAGCACTGCAATAAGTGACATTACGGTGAATGTAGATTAGTGAGTGGAGCTTTTTTTAAATGTGGATCTCTTGATCATTATCTCCGGGACTATCCAGAAAAGTTTACAACTGAAAGAGATCAACCGGTGAAAGTAAACAATACGACTACTAGAGGTAGACCACCCCGAAACACTGGAAATACGAGTGGTAGCTGACGTGCTATGAGAGATTCTGCTGTGAGATCTGAGGAACGAGCACCTGCCCGAGCTTATACTATCCGTGCACGGGAGAAGGCATCATCGCCAGACGTTATTACTAGTACTTTTTCTCTTTTTGATACTGATATAGTTACGTTGATAGATCCTGGATCAACTCATTCATATCTCTGTATGAATTTAGTATTTAAAAAGAGTTTACATGTCGAGTCTATAGAGTTTATATTTAAAGTATCGAACCTCTTAGGGAAGTCTGTTTTAGTTGATAAAATTTGTAAGAATTGTCCTTTGATGACTCGGGGTTACTATTTTTGGGCTGACTTGATGCTTTTACCATTCGATGAGTTTCATGTGATTCTGGGTATGGACTGGTTAACAATGCATTATGCAATTGTGAATTGTAGACGAAAGGCTATCGAATTGAAATGTCAAAACAGTGAGATTCTTCAGATTAAGTCTGATGATTCGAGTAAATTACCTATTTATGATTTTTGTTGATATATCTTGAATTAAAACATAGGCATTTATGCATTGATTGTTTAAACTTCAAGACATTAGAGAATCAAGCATGATAAGTTGATTTTTAAGAATTTAAAATCTTAGGTTGTTTCCCCAAAGTTTAGGTATTACTTTGAGTTGGAATTCACAAGTTTTGAACATCAAAAAGCCATAATTTTTGTGAGATTTTTGAGCCTTTTGAGAATCTATTGATTCTTTCATGCTCACTTTTATTATTGCTTGGAGTGCGTCAGTATTGAACTGTTATTCTAGAACCTGTTTGATTATGCATGTCGAGACCACACCATTTGATTTGATATGTCAAAATGATTAAGACACTTAGGATTAACCCACTCATGCCATGAAAAGCCTACCTCCACGATTAACCCTTATTAAACCCCCTTGAACCTAACAAGCCATTTCTTATATTACCCTTAATATTAACCCTTAACCTATTATTGTTGAAGTCCCCTAAATTAATCCCTTTTTTTGTCGAGATTTGAGTTGAACAAGTTGCTTAGCTATGTCTTGTTCTTAATAGTTAGTCTATGTTATTTAACTTGTTCTTAAAAAAAATTTATGTATTCCTATTGTACGCAAGTGATGATTAACTCTTTTTCTAGTTAGGCAATTTTCCAATTCAATCTCGATTCTAACCCTTTCTTTCAGCTTGTGACCACACCCCCTAACCAAGCCTCATTACAACCCTTTAAAGACCTTTTGATTAATGTACCATCTTAAATTATAGTGGTGGAGATTTGATTCTCATGCAAGCCTATGGTAATGACCTTTCATTATTGACTATTGAGTGCTTCATTTATTGTCCTTAAACACCTCGAGTGATTTGAGTGATTCTTTAGTGAGGATGTGAAACTCTGTGATATTTTGAATCGAAGATAATTACTTAGATGAGGGGAGACACCTATGTTTTCGAAATAAAATGCTCAACTTCGAATGTTTGAAACTTTTATGTTCTTTTAGTTGAATTCTCAATGTATGATTTCCTATGGATTAATTTGAGATATTATCAATAAAAATTATAAGTTGAGAAGAATTTATTTTGATTATGAGTTGAGAATTTTGCTTGAGGACAAGCAAATGCTTAAGTGTGAGGGTATTTGATAAACCGTAATTTATACATATTTTTACCCCATGTTTAACGCATTTTATGGATGATTTCCCATTAGAATTGGTGAATTCGATGCTCCTAATGCTTTAATTTCATGTTTTATAGTTAGGAGAGCATAGGAAAGCTAAAGGAACGAGAAACGGGCCAAAAGCAGAGAAAATTAAAAACATAAAATAATAAATAAATGTTTTTAAACATCTTCATTGCTGTATGGTTCTCGAGGTGGGACTGGCGATGAAATGTGGAGGTGTTGACAAATCTGCTGTAGAGTAGCATCAATGTTGTCAAATCGTTGAAAACACTGCTGCTCGAATTGAGTGAGGCACTCAGAGATGTCAGCATATAAAGCCACCGCATGAACTGGACGAGAGGGTGGTGGTGGCTGAGTCAGTGGGTTTTCGTACTGTGGTGGGACATCATCAAGAATGTCCTCGTAGGCCTCCTCATCGGTAGATTGGGCTAGACGATATTGAGGAGGGTAGGTTCCTCGGTGCTTTTCGATCATCCTCATGTTAAGCATGCTCGAGATACTTTGTGGAGACATCTGACCAATGAGGGTTAAGGATGATTCTTAGGCTGCGGTGCTAAGGAGCCTAAAGTGTCGAGCCAACCGAGTAACATAGGGGCCAATGGAGATAACCCCCTTCCTATGCCACTCCGTCTGGTGCTGAATCGTGAGGGTGATGAAATAGGCAAGGTCAATGACGTGCCCGTGCGACATACACCATAAAAAGTAGGTGTCGTGAGTGTTGATGACGCTAGTACTCTCTCGCCATCCTGTAATCGTGTAAGCCAAAATGGCTTGTAGGTACATCAGAGACCGAGGGAAAGCCGATGCCTTGGAGCGGCTAAGATTGTAGGTGGCCCCACCTGGTACTAGTGCATCCCAGCATCGTGAAAGAGAACGATGGATTTGGCGGTTGAGAGCATGTAAGCTATTCTCTTCCTTGAATTCCTATGTATATAAACCCAGTGCAGTACCGATTTCTAGTACGCTGAGCTGGCGGATTAATCCGCCTAGGCAAAATTACACCGTGTCAGGATCATCGTAGTTTATCATCATGGTCTGAAGATAAAATGTGGAGCATAATTCCATCATAAACTCGAGATACGTCGGCTCGATGATCCCAAAGAAAAGCTCCCAAGGGTCAGTGGTTAGGAGGGCCCAAATCACATTAGCCAACTAAACTTGTTCTATTGCAGCCCAGTCGATGCAGCGGCCCGCAGTTAAAGGTCGGGCCCGGAGTATTTAGAATAGTTCTTTTTGGGGCCCGATGGGGAACCTCAGGAAAGGGTGACGAACTTCCGTGGTAGGACCCGAGGAAGATGACGCTCCCTTCCTTTTCTTTGAAACAGGGACAGTGGCCTTTCTACCACGTGAGGATGACATAGTACCTACAACTATAAAAGAGAATAATAGCAGGTAAACGAATTTGAAAAGCTATGTATTTGAACTAACAATTTCAGCCAAAATTACTAATACTAACTAATCTCAGCCAACATAATAATTTTGATAGCATAATTTTGTGACATTGGCATTGTAAGGGCATGAGAATGGGCATCGAATTTCATAGAAATATAAAAAGCATAAATTTGGCACATGGCATGAGTTGTAATGGTAAATAACAAAAAGCAATTGAAAACTATGAATATTGATTTAGAATAGGTGAATAAGGCATGAGAGTTTCATAAAAATATGTCATGGGAAATGAATGATAACTAATCTTAAAAGAAATGAAACTTGAATGATAGCATGGTGTGAGATACATGAAGATTATAGCATTAAAAGTGCATGGAGTTAAAGGTAAAAGAGTGAACAAACGCTAAAAAATGGAAGAATAAGCGTCAGGAATGAAGTTGGAAACAGCGCACGGGTGTGGCGGGGAGGGCGTGTCGACTTGCAGCGGCTAGGGTTAGGGTTTTTTGGGTGAAGAAGACAATGAACAGTACAGCCTATTTATAGATTTTGAGGCACACGGCCAGGTAACACGCCTTGTTCCCCAATTTCAGCCCTTGTGATTCGTGAATTTTGAGTTTGGACGCGTCTGACATTTAATACTCGCCCGTGTTCCTTGGGTGTGTAGGTGCACACGGTCATGTCGTATGGCCGTGTCTGGCATTGTTCCCTTCTCCCACGCCCGTGTATGTAGACCCATGCCCGTGTCAATCTAACAGGTTTGACCACGGGTGCTAGACACGGGCGTGTAGGACGCCCGTGCTGTTTTAACAGGTTCACCCATGGTTCTTCCACACAGGCGTGTGGCACGCCCATGTTGTTTTGGCAGTTCGACCACGGCCATGTCACACGATCGTGGCGTTTTATTGTAGCCCGTTTTTGGAAAAATTATTACCCTATTTTTACACGGCCCTAAGCACGCCCGTGTGCTTGGCCGTATCTCTGTGGAAAACTTGTATTCAAGAGCTCCGTTAGTAAGTTAGGTGTTGAAGACTAAATTTTAAAGAAGTTAATACAGTTAGTACTCGAGTTGCCTCCCGAGAAGCGCTTATTTATAGTCTAAGCTCAACTTACCTCTCCATTAAATGATCATGGTGGTTTGAGGAGTTTATACTCCTCATTCCTGCTATCATTCTCATCAAAATAAAGTTTTAGACGGGTGTTGTTTACCTTGAAAGTGCCGAACTTGGGATGACTCACCTCGACTATACCGAATGGGAAAATGCTAAGTACCGTAAGAGGAATTTCTTCATTCAGTGTGGTAGTGACAATGTGAGGATCTGCGGCATCTAATAAGACTTTATCTCCAACCTTAAGTTGATTTAGAAAGGTATTGAGATCGTTCTGGCGTAGTTTTAGTTTATCGTGTGTTCTCGGTTTATGCGTCCGTCATTCATCTAGCTCCTCAATTTGTAACCTTCGATCTTCATGAACAGGTCCTCTACTATTGCTTGAAAATGGCTCATGTGCTGCCTTCAGACTTATTTCGTGCAAAGAAGGTTGTACCATATTGTCAGTTTTAGTAGAATAGGTTAAACGATCACCTTCAATTTTCAGTGTGTTGCTAGAATTGCGAGCTTGAAGAGTGATTGTTTCGTCTCCCACACGAAGTGTGAGTTCACTTGTGCCAACATCAATAATCATTTTAGCAGCTACTAAAAAGGGCCTTCCTAAGATCAAAGGAGTGTTGCTATCTTCCTCTATGTCTAAAACAATGAAGTCAACGGGAAATATAAATTTATCGATTTTAACTAGCACATCTTCAATAATACCCTTAGGAAATCTTATAATTTTGTCTGCTAATTGAATGCTCATCCTAGTCTTTTTGGGTTTCCCGAGACCTAATTGTTTGAACATTTTGTAAGGCATGACGTTAATACTAGCCCCTAAATTAGCTAATGCATTATTAACATCTAAACTACCAATTAAGCAAGGAATTGTAAAACTCCCTGGATCTTTTAGTTTGTTGGGTAGTTTATTTTGGAGAATAGCTGAGCAAACTGTGTTTAGCTCCACATGCGATGCCTCGTCCAACTTCCACTTATTTGCTAAAAGCTCCTTTAAAAATTTCATTGCGTTTGGCATCTGCGATAGGGCTTCAATAAAAGGTAAGTTAATATGTAATATTTTTAAGAGTTTAAGGAATTTACCAAATTGTTTATCCGAGCGGTCTTTCCTTTTCGCGTTAGGGTATGGCACACGAGGTTTATATTTGACATTCATTGATTTGTTTTTATTATGAGCTACCTCACATTGACCTTTGCTTACCACAGTTTCTTGCCTCGATTCTGGCTCAGGCTCAACGATTCCTTCGTCATTTTAAATATTAATTGCGTTGTGTTGTTCCCTTGGGTTGGGTTCAGTATTACTTGGCAAGCTACCTTGTGGTCGTTCAGAGACTAGTTTAGAAAGCTGGCCTATCTGAGTTTCGAGCCCTTGGATTAACACTTGTTGATTTTTGTCTTTGTTTGATCTCAAAGCAGGTTTGATACAAGAGATAAACTTTGTGAGCATCTCTTCAAGGTTCAGTTTCTTTTCCTGTTGATAGGGTGGCTGTTGAAAACCCAGGGGATGCTATGGTCTTTGATTTCCTTGACCGCCCTACGAGAAATTTAGGTGGTTCCTCCAACCTGCATTGTAAGTGTTACTATATGGATTGTTTTGAGATTGAGGATTATTACCTATGTAATTTAACTGCTCGTTATCCATGTTGTTGCCATAAGGTTGGTATTCCGAATGGCTAGTTCCACCACCACTTGCTTCGCACTGCATTACTGGGTGAACCTGTGAAGAACTAAGAAAACCATCAATCTTTTTATTTAGAAGTTATACTTGGTTGGACAGCATAGTAACTGAATCGACATTATAAATGCCTACTGTTTTAGTTGGCTTAGTCCTCATTACTTGCCACTGATAGTTATTCAGTGACATCTCCTCTATAAACTCATAAGCATCTTCAGGTGTTTTATTATTAATGGTTCTGTTAGTAGCTGCGTCAACCATTTGTCGAGTCGAAGGATTCAGTTCATTATGGAATGTTTGAACCTGAAGCCAAAGCGATAACCCATGGTAAAGGCACCTTCTCACTAAGTCCTTGTATCTTTCCCATACATTGTAAAGCGTTTCTAAGTCCATTTGCACAAACGAAGAGACATCATTACGTAATTTGGCCGTTTTAGCCGACAAGAAATATTTTAATAGAAATTTTTCAGTCATTTATTCCCAAGTAGTGATTGACCCTCATGGTAACGAGTTCAACGACTAGTTAGCTTTGTTCCTCAATGAAAAGGGAAACAACCGAAGACGTATGACATAATCAGAAACGCCGTTGATTTTAAATGTATCACATAGTTTCAAAAAGTTTGCTAAGTGAGCGTTGGGATCTTCGTCCTGCAAACCATCAAACTGAACAAACTGTTGTATCATTTGAATTGTGTTCGGTTTCTATTTAAAATTATTTGCAGCTACAGCAGGTCTAACAATGCTCGATTCAGTTCATGTTAAAGAAGGTTTAGCATAATCATACATAGTGCTTGGAGTAGGATTTTGATTAACCGCAATTACAGGAGGTAGCTGATTGTCTTGGTTTTCAGCCATCTCTTTGTTTGGGGGTTGAGTATCGTCCTCTTGCTCATTCTCTGTGTATCTTAAGCTTCACCTTATTTTTCTTTGGTTTCTGCGAACTATGCAATCAATTTCTTCGTCAAAGAGTAGTGGTCCTAACAGGTTTCTTCTAGTCATAAACTATAAAAACCTACCAAGAGAAAGAAAAAGTAAATTAATAAATAATAATAATAATAATAAATAAAATCAAATTGTAAGAAAAATAAATGGCTAAAGTAATAAAAATTGAGCATTCCTAATATCTTAGTTCCCCAGCAACGGCGCCAAAAACTTGATCGCGTGATTTTGTGTGATAAGTTTTATATATTTATAATTAATCGTTCTTGAAACTAACTATTATCGCGATGTAGGCAAGTTACCTATTGAACAGTAGTATAGTTTTAGCAAGACCGGATTGTCGAACCCAAAGAAACTAAAAGTACTAGTAATGACTGTCTTTTTATTATCTAGCCTAAAAATAAGGTGGTTTTGTTTAAACTAAATAATTAACTAATCTAAGAATTCATAGAGAATGGAATTGGGGGATTACTTTTGGAAAACGATTGAATTAAGACAATACCTAAGGAAAAATCCATCTAGACTGTACTTGTTATTCTAGCTCCGAATCGGACGATTTATTCATTTAACTTATTCCGTAGAGATCCCTAAGTTATGTTATTATCTCTATTTAAGACTAATAACGTCTAATCCCTAGATTGAATAATTGAGACTTTTCTCTAATTAACACCCTAGGGTTGCATTAACTCGATCTATGGATCCCCTTATTAGGTTTCACCCTAATCCGGCAAAATCTTCTCACCCTATGTCTAGGCGCGCAATCAACTCGGCTTAATTATGAAAAATGTACTCTTAGACAAGGTCTATCCTCCTCTGAATAAGAGCTTATCTTGAATCAGTATCCTGGGATATCAAAACAAGAATTAAGAACACATAATTAAGAACAAGTTAAATATTTATCATACAATTTAGAAAATAATAACAAGATTCGTCTTAGGTTTCATTCCCTTTAGGTATTTAGGGGATTTAGTTCATAACTAAAAAGGAAAACATCTCAGAAGAATAACGAATACAAAACATAAAGAAAACCGAAAACTCCTGAAGGGAAGTTGAGGAGAGATCTTCAGTCTATTGATGATGAAACCGGCTTATGAGATGGATCAATTGGCTTTCTTCGAGTAATTCATTCCTTCCTCTCTATGTGTCCCCCTTACTTTCCTCCTCTAGGGTGTATTTATAGGCTTTAGAACGCCTAGAAGCCCTCAAAATTGGCCTTTTCGAATTGGACTCAACTTGGGCTCGGCAGGGACACACCCGTCTGACACGTCTGTGTGAGTCGTGTTTCAAATCTGCCAAATTGACACGGCCATGTTGTCTGCCCGTGTGAGGAGGTCCAGGCCATGCTGAATTCGTACTTTGGCCCATTTTTCTCTATTTTTGGCCTGTTTCTCGTTCCTTTCGCTCTCTTATGCTCTCCTAAGTATAAAACATGAAATTAAAGCATTAGGAGCATCGAATTCACCAATTCTAATGGGAAATCATCCATAAAATGCGTTAAACATGGGGTAAAAATAAGTATAAATTATGGTTTATCAGCTTATCGGGCTATTACAGAAGATTTGTGAAAAGATTCTCGATGATTGAGACATCGATGACACGACTACTTTAAAAAGATGTGAAATTTGAATGGTCAGAAAAATGTCAGCAGAGTTTCGAACAGTTGAAAGTACTGTTAACTGAAGCACCAGTTTTGGTTCAACCGGAATTGAGAAAGGAATTTGTGATTTATATTGATGCGTCATTAAACGGTTTAGGGTGTGTTCTAATGCAACAAGGAAAAGTTATAGGTTATGCTTCTCGACAATTGAAACCGCATGAAAAAAACTATCCGACACATGACTTAGAGTTGGCTGCAATTGTATTCGCATTGAAAATTTGGCGACGCTACTTATACGGTGAAAAATGCCACATTTATACGGATCACAAAAGCTTAAAATATTTTATGTCATAGAAAGATTTGAATCTACAACAACGAAGATGGCTCGAATTATTGAAAGATTATAAATTTGTAATTAATTATCACCCGGAAAAAGCTAATATTGTGGCTGATGCCCTGAGCCAAAAATCTTTGTTCGAATTACGAGCAATGAATACCCAGTTGATTATTTGTGATGATGGGTCTATTTTAGCTTAATTAAAAGCTAAGTCGGTATTTCTTCAACAAATCTATGAAGCTCAGAAAGATGACCGTGAATTGCAAGTTAAACGAATTCAATGTGAGAACATCCCTGATTCAAAGTTCCAGATTAGAACCGATGATTGTTTAAGGTTTTGGAATAGAATCTGCATACCGAGAAATTCAGAATTCATTCAGAAGATTTTACACGAAACACACCATAACTACTTATTTGTTCATTTAGGAAGTACCAAAATGTACAACGATTTGAAACAGTTTTACTGGTGGCAAGGCATGAAACGAGATATCTCAGAGTTTGTTTCTAAATGTTTGATTTCTCAGCAAGTCAAAGCTGAGCATCAAGTGCCATCAGGTTTACTGCAGCCTGTGATGATTCCTGAATGGAAATGAGAAAGAGTTACAATAGATTTTGTGCCAGGATTGCCTTTAACTCCGAAAAAGAAAGACTCTATCTGGGTTGTCATTGATCAACTAACAAAATCTGCTCATTTCATACTGATACGTACAGATCACTCAGTTGAAAGATTAGTTGAATTGTACATTTTTGAGGTTGTTCGGTTACGCGGAGTGCCATTATCTATTATTTCTGATAAAGATCCGAGATTCACATCGCGATTCTGGAAGAAATCGCAAGAAACCCTAGGTACAAAGTTGAATTTCAGTACTGCTTTTCATCCTCAGACTAACAGTCAGACTAAGAGAGTTATTCAGATTCTCGAAGACATGTTGAGATATTGTATTCTAGAGTTTGAGGGCAATTGGGAAAAATACTTACCTTTAGTTAAATTCGCGTATAATAACAGTTTTTAAACGATTATAAAGATGGCACCAGACAAAGCTTTATACGGTCGCAAATGTTGAACTCCGCAATACTGGACTGAATTGAGTGAGAAAAAGATTCACGGGGTTGAATTGATCAGAGAAACTAAAGAAAAAGTGAAAATGATTTGCGACAGTTTAAAAGCAGCTTCAGATCGACAAAAATCCTACGCAGATTTGAAACGTAAAGAAATTGAGTTTCAAGTTGAGGACCGAGTGTTTCTAAAGGTGTCACCATAGAAAAAGGTTCTTTGATTAGATCGTAAAGAGAAGTTAAATCTGCATTTCTAGGGCCGTATGAGATTATTGAACGAATAGGGCCAGTGGCGTATCGACTAGCTTTACCGTTAGAACTTGAAAAGATTCATAATGTCTTTCACGTTTCTATGCTATGTTGATACAGATCCGATCTATCACATGTGATTTTTCTGGTAGATGTTGAGATACAGGCTGATTTGACATATAGCGAAGAACCGATCAGGATTTTAGTTCGTGAAATTAGAGAATTGATAATAAGCGCATAGCTCTAGTAAAGGTTCTCTGGCATAAACACGGGATCGAGGAAGCTATGTGGGAACCTGAGGAAGCTATATGAAAACAGTAACCTAACCTATTTACCGGTAAGATTTTCAGGGACGAAAATCCCTAAGGGATGAGAGTTGTAACAGCCCTTTTTGAGTCAAATCAGAACAATGGTTTTGGAACCATGAATCTGAGGTTAAAATATTTATTTTATTATTTTATTAAATTTTACAGAATGATAGAATTATTATGTGAAAGTTTTGTAAAGAAATTTTACTATTTGAATGCTTAATTCGATAAAAAGGACTAAATCGCATAAAATGCAAAATGCATGTTCTATTAGTTAAAGGTATCAAATAGCTTTGAATTTTAAATATGATGGCCTTAAATGGTAATTAAACCACTTAAAACATTAATGGACATATATGGACACATTTTAGATGTTTTAAATGGTTATTAATTAAGGGTATAATTGTAAATTGGTTATTAACATAAGATAAATAAAAACTAAATAATAAAAAGATAGTGTTCATCTTTATTTACCACCAAAATTGAAAGAAGAAAAAGCTAATATAGGGTTCTTCATTCGGCAATCATAAATTCTTCAATTAGGTGTGTATTTTGACAGGTTTTTAATGATTTTTACGTTTTTGAGATCGTTGCTTTGTATTCTAGCTAGCCCGTACCTTAGATTTTGAAATTTTTGAAGATTTAACATGTTTCCATTGTTGAATACTTGAGTAATTTGATGATTGATGATAGATTATGAAGTTTTATTGATAGATTTACTAGTTTTGTAAAGTGATTTTTGACAAAAATGTCAAAAAGGGGTTAAATTGAGAAAATGTAAAATTAGGTGGTAAAAGTGTAAATAAATTGAAAATAAGGGCTGCTAGTAACATGTGGTAAATTCGGCTAAGCATGTAAATGTACTAAATTGCATGAAATTGCAATTTTATGTGAAAAGGTCTAAATTATAAAAATGTGAAAGTCTTGGGGCAAATGTGTAAATAGCCCTAATATGTGTTTTGGATTAAATTGAATAAATAGTTTATTAAATAAGCTTAATTTGATATTATATAGATCAAGATAAACTGAGATCGAGTTTAGATCGGGGAAAAGGAAAAGTTGACGATTAGCCGATATTTGTTATCCGAACAACTCGAGGTAAGTTCATATAATTAAAATCAAACTTTTAAATACTTGAAATAATTGTAATGAATGTGTATAATTGAGTAGTTGATATATTTGGAATGTGAATGCCTTATCGATATAGTTTATTTGTTACCGAGCCCCGTTTGAACCGTAAGAATTTGTAGGATACGAGTGACATGTCACTAGGGTTACCATTTTGGTTGAGATCCTGCATGTGTTGTGGACTCACCTCAGCTCGTATGAGCTTACTGATATATCAACTCTTTAGAGCTTACTATTTTAACTCGTTAGAGCTTACTATTTCAACTCAATGGAGCTTACTGTCCATCAGCTCAGGAGGAGCTTATTGTTCATATCTCGAAAGAGCAGAAAATGATAAGGAATTGACGGATTACAGATTTATATGTATTGTATTTTACCCGAGTATCCCTCGAGATTCTAATAGGTTTAACAGGCATAAATTCTGTGATTTGGTAAAGTATTGTTTATACGAACGAATTACTGTTATACGATTGAAAGTAAAATGTTACAAATGATGTTCATGATATATGTGAATTTGATACGATACAATGTATTGAGCATATACATTGAGAATATGGATGATTTCATGTGTTTAGATGACTAACTTGTGATGAATGTTTGTGTTTAGGTAATTGGTAATTGAATTGAATACACTTTAATTATTGCCTTGATTATGTATAAATGGTAAGTTTAGTTCTGAATTATACGGGCTTACTAAGCTAAAAAGCTTACTCTGTTTCTTTTCCATGTTTTATAGAGGTTCGATAGCTGCTCATTTCGGATAAGTCGGAGTTATACATTACACTATCCAATTGCTAATTGGTACTTTTGAACTTGTGGTTATATGTAAATATGGCATGTGTAGGCTAATTATAATGGTGATAATTATGGTCACTTGAGATTGTGATTTTAGTACATTTTGTGTTATAAGTCTAAGCCATGTGATTTGGCTAAACTTGTTATTATGTTTTGGTATGTTTTGGCAATTAGTTAATGGAATTGAAATATGCAAATGTGTTTTGCTATATGGTAGGCTTATGAATGGGAAATGTATGATATTAGCTAAGTATTTGAATACTATGAGAAAATGATATCATTTGTGTATGAAATATTATGGAATGGCTGCCAATTGGTTTGTAAAAGTGTTACCATTTATGCTTGTGTATACATGTGAAAATAGGGTGGCATAATGGCTTTGCAAATAGCCTATTTTTATCCACACGGGCGTGTGTCTCAACCGTGTGTGATACACAGTCATATTATACGGCCGTGTGTCCCCTGATAATGATATTAAATGAATCAGTATGCTCCACATGGTCTTACACACAGACGTGTGACTGTCCATGTGGTACATGTAACGCCCCGAATTTTGGGCCTATAAGTTTTGGGATTTGAGCATAGGGACAATGATAAGGCTACACATATGTGTTTAGTTGTGAAATTTAGTGACAAAATGGGCCTACTGGCCTGGTGGGTAAGTGGAGTGTTAGTATACCACAAGGTTCTGGGTTTGAGTCCTTGTGAATGCGTTCTGTGAGGGATATTTTAAATTTTATTTTGTTAAATAGTATTTGGTTTTTAGTTAGAATTTATAACCTATTATGTTATATTATTATTATTATTATTATTATTATTATTATTATTATTATTATTATTATTATTATTATTATTATTATTATTATTATTATTATATTTTAAGTTATTTTGATTTTTATTTTATTTTGCTTATTCTCTTTTGGCTGGACGTTCTTTTCTGGGTTTTTATTTTCTTTCTGTTCTACCTTTTTTTTTTAATTTTGGCATCGGGGATTTCTGCTTAACTGTCGTCTTCTTCATTGTCGATTCAAGTGTAGGATTGACACTGTTACTACACTATTTTATTTTCTTTTTGCAAAGTTTATGTTCAGTTTTTCTTGACCATAGGCTAAACCATTGGTTTCATGTTTTTAATCGACGGGAGTGATGAGAAATTGTCACTTTTTGATATATGTTGATAAGGCAAAGGTTGGGGATGAATCTGGTGGCTGAAATAGTGGTTTTGGGGCTGTTTTAGGGTGGTTTCATGACTACCCCGACGGCCACACGGGCGTGTGTCAATCCACATGGCCGTGTGAAATTGGGCATTAGGGTTTTCAGGCCAAATTGGGTGCCACACGGTCGTGTGGCCGACTCAGGGATTTTATCATTTCTCACACGCCCGTGTCCCTTGGGTATACGACATGTGGGTTTGGGAATTAGAGATTATGAGCTTTGGTGTCACACGGTCGTGTAACTGGATTGGGGATTTAAAGATCTCACACAGGCGTGTGTTTTAAGATACATGGTCGTGTCTAGTGGGCACACAGGCATGTGAGATCCTCACACTGCCATGTCTGCCCTGCACATTATTTTAGCGAAATTGGACAGTGAGTTACACGGCCTGTTCATACGGCCGTGTGCTACCCTTCACACGGGAGTTTGGACCCCCACGGCCTGGATTGCTCCACACGGGCGTGTGACCCTAACTCGCCAATTAATGATTCTAGGTCAAATTTAAGTGTAATCGCAACTCTGTGTGTTCCAACCCTCGACTGAGCTTTACTGAGGGTAATTATAACTCTTATTTGAACTTGATATGTGTGTATTTGTGATTGATTGTGTGATAAGCTTGATATTGAATTTGAGTTATAAGTGTGCACATATCTGATTCTGTAACTGACTGACAGGATGTGAGTGACTGGTTTTGAATGATTGTTTGAAATTGTTGTTTCGTTTTGTATGTTTGACTGCATACACACATTCATGTGCATGAAGTATTTTAGGTGGGATTTTAAAGAGAAGGAAGATTGACTGAACTGAACTGGCAGCTGATCTGCTGGTTGATAGCCCCTATTACCCAGAGGGTCGTGGGCAGTCCTAATACCCTGAGGGTCGTGGACTTTACTGATATCAGTATAGCGAATTACCACATTGTACTGTACCGCATGTACATTAGCTACACTACGTACCATTAACAGAATTGGCAATTTTACTGCAATCTAACGGTACAGCGAATTACCGCATTGCACTATACCGCATATACGTTAGCTACGCTACGTACCACTATCTAATTTGGCAGTTCATACTGCATATCTGTAATGCGGTTTACCGCATGGCATTGTACAACTTACTGATAGCCCCAATACCCAAAGGGGCATGGGCAGTCTCAATACCCTAAGGGTCGTGGACATTATTGGAGTGCAGGGATGGATGAGCCTTACGAGGTCCTATGTGGTGTGATTGTTGGATGAGCTCACACAGCTCTTATGAGGAATGATGGGGGATGGAGTGGTGTGTTGGCTGGACGGGTGGGTTTTATAACTGAACAGAATTCATATGTATTGGTCTAACTGTATCGATTGACTGAAAAGTACCTATGTCGGTGTGTACTTCGTGAACTCTTAATGTTTTGTCTGACTGATAGTACTTGTGACTGTTTGTGAATTGTTGTGGCTCGAATTGTAATAATTGTCGGAACTTCTGTTTTGAGCCTACCATCTGAATTTGTATAGTGATGTAAGTATGTTCTGCTTTTGAACTGTTTTTTGGCTTTTTGTATCTGATTCTGTAGTTAAACGGTTTTGATATCACACTAAGCTCGTGTAGCTCACCCCCTCTTCTGTTCCCCTTTTAGGTACAGTTCTGGATTCTGTTGATGGACTCAGTATGTAGAGGTCTCGGGCAATATCGTAAACATTAAATTTACAGTTTTGTTTTCTGCTACAATTATGTTATTTGGTTAATTTTGAACTGTAAGGTTTTTAAGATTGTGGTACAGTTTCCACTTTAGATTTTCATTCATACATTTATTCTATTTATTTTTCATACTTAATGGTAACCTTATCGAAAGATCTTTAAACGATTAAATGTTTTTGTTTCGTAAAGATATGGATGGTTTTTAGAAATAAAATGAAGGCCGACTGGTTTTGTAAAAAAATTTCCCATGATCACTTTGGTGATCAATGTAGCATCCTGAGTTCGGTCTAAACTCCTAGGCTGGGTTTAGGATGTTACAATACAAGTCAATGTACCACTAATTTGGCACACGGCCTAGCACACGAACGTGTGACTTGGCCGTGTTGCATAAGTTAGTATACTCTCTAGTTTTCATACGGCCTGGCACACGGGCGTGTCTTTGGCCGTGTGATACAAGTCAATATGTATGCCCTGTTTCCACATGGCCTAAAACACGGGCATGTCTACTAGCCATGTGAGGCACACGGCCTGTTCACACGGGCGTGTGGTCCCTACATGTTGGAAATTTTTCTAAAATTTCAAATTTTTCATATATTATCGGTTTAGTCTCGAACCATTTCTAAAGCATGTTTAAGGACTCGTAAATCCTTATAAGGGACAATATGGTTGTGTTAAATGGCATTTAATTATGAATGCATAAATGTATAAGTTTTGTATGTTAAGTGATGTGTATTGATAGGTAATACCTCGTAATCCTGCTCCGGCGACGGATACGAGTTAGGGGTGTTACACTACCACTAAGGAGGAAAAGGTATAACCTTTACAAGACTAGTTTTTTTTCTTTTCTTAAAGTTTATATAGAACCCTTCCCCTTTCTCATTGGCTAAATTAAACCCTTTTTAGCTTTTATGACTTAACTAAAACTCTCACAATTTATAAATAGCAAAATGGAAAACGAATAACAACAACCTCTAGGAAGGTGGAAGTTTACCACTTTGAATTCTAAATGCAAGGATATGTGAATGATAAAAAATTTGACATTAATCTCTTCAAAAAATATTTACAGGAGAAATGAAAAAAAATGAAGATTTGAAGATTTTTCTTTTGATCTTTAAATTTGGATATTGTTCTCGTATATTTGGAAGTATTCTTGAAGAGTATTTATACTAAAAAATAAGTTTACGGACATTTATGCTTGTTAAGGGTGAAATAAAGCTATTGGAAGCGTTAATTTCGGGTTAAAAAATGTCATTACAACTTATGTCTCAAGGCTTATGTTTAGAAACACTAAAAACAATCGAATCAACTCTAGGTATTTTCTTTCCATCCACCAATTCAATCGAGCTTTCTTCCATATCTAACCTCATATCATCAACAATTACTTCCTTGTCTACCATCGAAGATGTCAGCCCATCTTGCCTAAAACTGAATTTTTATGCTAAATTTATTCTTAGATTAATGCCAAGTTCCTTGATGAAATTTTCATTTTGAAAATTACCCTAATAATTCTCCTTTCCCTTGTCATCCTCCCTAAAATTAGGGAGGTTTGAATCACCCTCATCTCTCAACCAAATATAGGAAACTTGACTAGTCCTCATTGGTGCAACTTTGATTGAAAGGTCTCATTTCATCACTAAATCTTTCTAAAAAATCCAGATCAGATAAAATTCTCACCATGACCAAGTCTTTCATTAAGAAAACAAAACAATGATAGCCACTCATGCTAGAATCGAACGTAAATTTAACTCTTATAAGGAAGGACTATTTGCTTCTTTCATTTCAATAGAGAGTGAACATCCACCTTAACCCGAATCCTCGTACAACTTCTATAGCCTCATGTTACCGACTTAGCATCATAATCAATATAAAAGTTAATGAAATTATCGAATTGCTTAGCCATAGTTACAAACATAAGGCCATTTAGAAGATTATGAATTTGAACTTAGAAATCAATAAAAAGATAAAAGAACTTATGAAGGATCCTCACCATTAGACAACATATGGCACACAAGAAGATGATTGTTAATTCTCCTTTCCTTTGTCATCCTCCCTAAAATTAGGGAAGTTTGAATCACCATCATCTCTCAACCAAATACAGGAAACTCGACTAGCCTTCATTGCTGCAATTTCGATTGAAAGGTCCCATTCCATCACCAAATCTTTCTTTCCTTGAAAAATTCGAATCAGATAAAAATTCTCACTATGACCAAGTCTTTCACTAAAAAAACAAAATAATGATAATCTCTCATATTAGAATCGAACGAAAATTTGACCCTTATAATGACTATTTGCTTCTTTTGTTTCAATAAAAAGTGAACATCTACCTTTACTCAAATCCTTGTACAACTTCTAGACCCTCATGTTATCGACTTTGCATCATAATCAATATAAGAGCCAATGAAATAATCAAATTGTTTAACCATCGTTCCAAACATAAGGCCATTTGGAATATCATGAATTTGGACTTAAAAATCAACAAAAAGAGATATCCTCACCATTAGACAACCTATGACACCCAAGAAGGTGATTGTCAAATGTCCAAGAGTCACCATCCGCCACTTTATCAACATCCACCTCATAGAAAAATCAAATTGAAATATTTTCTCACCAATGTTAGTAATCGCCATACCCCCATGGGATACCATAGATTCACCATAGTGTTGCCTATGGATTGAAAATATATAAAACTTATAGTTAAGAAATTACCTACTAGACAAAACTCAGTGTTTGAAACCACTTCATTTCCCTCCAACGTGATCTGCCATGCTTCCTCCAATGGATAACCATGTTATCTTGTTCTCCGTTATAGAACTAAATGAAAACCTGTAGAAATATATGAGATAATGGAAGAAAATCCAAAAAAAAATTACAAGAAGAAGAAAAAACAAAGAAAATATAGGCTATAAAAACAAACGGAAAACGTGCTATAAAAGTAGACAGAATAAAAAAATAAATTCTTTTTATATTGTAATAAGTTTAAAAAATATTTCATTTATAATTATATTATTTGTGTTTTTAATTATAAATAATGATTTTTTCTAAAATAGATTTATGTAATTATTTTATTTAAAATAATGTGCCAATAATATATTTCTAACATTTTATTATTTTTAGCCCGTTATTAATAAAGTCATTATTTGATATAAATGTAATTATAGTAGTTTTCAATTATTTCTTACGTTTATAAAGGTTTAACAATTTAAAATTTTATTAAAATAATTTTAATTTTATACTAATATATTCTATAATAATTTTCATTTTATTCTCACTAAGTATTATAGTATTAAATCTCACCCAATATAATAATTAATCTCATTTTTAATCTTAGGTACATATTATTTTATTCTTAAATTAAAATGGTGTATAGGAAGCAGTACAAGACAGCATCACAGCACCATGTCTATCGGAGTAAACTGCAGTCATTGTTTTCCACGTCATCGACCCAATTCTCCAACTCTTATGTCTTCTTCATCATCCCTTTCCTCTATTATTGTTTGCAGTAAGGTCCCAGTCGGAGTCAGTCAACATCTTCAATTTCTCTCGCAACACCCATCTGGTTACTTCTTAGATCCCTCAAGACCTATCAACTTCCCACCTTTTTGATGTTTTCTAGCTTGGTCCATACCTTTTTTTTTCCTTTTTCAGTTTTTTTATTTATTTAGATTAGCATCCAAAAGTCTTAAATTTTATGGGTTTTGTTTTGGGTTTTATCTTACTATGTTTCTTGTTTGATTCAGTATGTTTTTCTTTTTTTAAATTTGTTCTATGGGTTTTGCCTGAAGGTGCAGATTTGGTGACTTTTTGAAGAAAAATAAAGTGGGTTTGTTGGAAATCTGTGGTTTTTCTCTGAAAGACACCAGCTTGAATTACTTTTAGTGCTTTTTAGCTTCTGGGTTAGTTGATTCTGGGGCAAATTCCTTTGCCTTTTGAATTCTCTAGTTGTCACTGAACTTATTACAAGATGGGATCTCTAGTTTTTTCAAGTATTTTGGATCTCTTTTTATGATATTCATGAATTAAGCAAACCTTAGAAATTGGAGGTTTTTTGACAAAATATAATTATAAATACATATTAAGGTGTCAATACGACACCTAAAAGCTAGATTTGACTTGGTGTTTTCAAACTTGGTTATTGTAAAATGTTAATTACAGATTCAGTTGAGCTCCCCCAATATAATGGTATCAGTAGTCGCCATGTTAGTTCCTGTTTCCATGGTGCATTACATAGGTTTCTGCCATACACCATACATCGTTGTTGAGCTAGTTCTGCTTTTAAACTTGCATTTCATTTTTGCTATTTGTAACTGAATGTATTGATCTGTTGACATAATTATACTTTGCTTATATGCAGTTTCGGAATCCTTGTTGATTCCTGTTGTCTTTGATTACGTTGGTTACTGCTTACGCCATGCATCATTCTTGAGTTAGCTTTGCTTTTGAACTTGCATGTATTTTTGCTGTTGTACACGAATATTTTGATCTGATGAAGTAATTATACTATTGACCGTATGCAGTTCTGAAATCCTTGTTCTAATTGAACTTCTTTAAGGTATTTAATTTCCTTAGACAATCTTTTTCCGTCATACATTCGATTTATAGCTTACATATTGGTTGCAGATATGGATACCAGTGCTGGCCCGAGCTTGTTCCCTTTGCACCGCTGCAAAACTCTTCACTTGGTTGGTATTGAATTTATTTTTCCTTTTAATGCAGTACATCCACTGCAGATTTGAAGCTGCTATATATTTGGTTTGAAGGATATTCAAGATTGCCTTCTTTCTTGGCTTTTGCTCGCAAAACAAGGCAATGTGGTCTTATAAAACAATACATCCAGGTGAGGCATGCTCAGGGGATCCACAATGTAGATGGAGATAAGAACTATAAAGCATACATGTCTCCAGAATATTTTGATGCACACATTACCCCTCTTGGCTGGCAACAGGTGAGTAGCAGTCATTGTGTTGTAATATATATCCCTGGGCGCATTTTGAATCTATTTTCATTCAAGTCATGTTCTTATTTGCAATCCAAAGCATACTTATGAGAGGAATATTATATGAAGCCTTATTTTTGGTAATTCTGCAGGTGGATAATTTGCGTAAGCATGTCCATGAATGTGGCCTTGCTAAGAGGATTGATTTGGTTATTACATCCCCTTTGCTAAGGTAATGTTGCCAGGATTTTGTACTCCTTTTAAGAATCTTTCCTTGATATATGTCTTCTTATGCCATCGTATGCATGGAGTTCGGACCTATATGTATCGTGCAGGTTTCTAATTTGTTGAATTCTTCAATCTATGTTAGCTAAAGAGTGGGAAGCTTAGGGATCTAATAACCGCATTCTCCTCTTTGGAGAATTAAATCATGTTGCCTATGAAATTTTAACTTTCTGGGTCAATCCATTTATGATTGATAATTCATGCTCAATAGGTTTGTGGAACATTTCCTTACTAGAATATTGCTTTAAGGGAACTTTTGTTAATTGAAGCAGAATGTGACAGGAGTAATGCTAATGGAACCACTGAGTTTCATATTAAGTTTTAGATAGCGTTTGGTATGATGGAAAGTAGTCACTTCCCTGGAAATTTAATCTGTTGGAAACACTTTCCAATGTTTGGTATGTCAAATTTTATTTACTTTCCTTAAAATCTAACTTTTCCTTCAGAGTCACTTTCCCATAAACATGGCAATGTGATTTTCCTTATAAAATGTGAGAGAGTTACTTTCCCACGTAGATTGGAAAGTAAAAAAGATATTAAGAGAAAATTAACCCTATTTTATATTGGTTTAGGGTATTAGTCTATTAATAAATGTAAAAAAGAAAAAAGAAAGAGAAGTTTTTGTCTTCTTCCTTTGTCCTACTACTTGATTTTCTCTATTACTTCAACGGATTCTTCATAAGTGTTATATATAAATATTTTTTTAATTTATTCAAACAAGTTGTATATATACATGATTTTATTTGTGCATTATTATATTTAGAAAATATATGTAGGACAAATTTGAAACAATGTACATTATAAACTAAAAAATTAAAAATATCAATTAAAAATTTTATTAAATATTTAATCCAAATATTTGTTAAGTATAAAGTTTATTATAAAATTAAATACATGAATATTATATTTTATTTAATAAGGCTAAATTAAGAAATTAACATTACATTTTAGGAAAGTACTTATTAAACCAAACATAACAATATAACTTTCTTGGATTTTAATCAATACCTTTCAATGTATATCAAACGTTGCAAAGTAACTTTTCCGGCAATCACATTCCATTGGAATCATAATATGGGAAAGCATCAAAAGCTACCTTAGCGTTAATCTGTGTAAGCGTTGACACAAATTTTGATTCCAAATTCAATAGTAAACCTTTTCAACAAAGCTGGGATTATCACTATTAGTTCTTATGACTTGTTTATTTATTTATTCCAAGTCATTTGATCTTCAACAAAGCTGTTTCCTTATGGTTTGTAAAAGATGTTAGTCTGCTTTGAATAGGTAAAAGCTTAGTTTAGTAAAGCTCCATATTAATTTGGTGAAGATATTTTATTGTGTAGAATCATAATTTAACATTGATGTTCTTTGAAGTTAAATTTGGTTTATAAAAAACATGATTAAATCATCAGACATGTATTAATTGACAATGGTTGCTTTATGTTCTAGGACATTGCAAACAGCTGTTGGGGTATTTGGTGGTGATGGTTATACAGATAGGATGGATGTAGTGCCACTTATGGTGGCAAATGCAGGAAATAGTGGTCGTGCTGCAATTTCAAGTCTAAACTGCCCACCGATCGTTGCAGTAGAACTTTGCCGAGAACATTTGGTTAGTCTCATTTCACTTTTTTGCTGTAAAGGTTCCCTCTCAATGTATTGTTCACGGACAACCTTGAGATTGCTTGAATAATAGTAGTTAACCAGGAGGACCTATGCTAATCAGCTGCTTCGTTTTTCTTATTGTTCTATGACTGACACGTGTTTGACATATTTGGATATGGATATGGAGGGTGTGAATCATATGATCCACCTAATATATGGAAAAGCATAGGAGAAATAAATTAGATACCCATGTCAGATAGATACGGACATACCCCATATTTGACACTCATTCTGCTTCCAGATAACCTAGGCAAGGTTGTTAGCATCTATCAGTGCATTGTTCTTATCTTTTTTTCTTTTTCTTACGGTCAAGGGTTCTCACGATGTACTAGGTGTTTGATAGCTCAAGTTCAGATTTGTGATAGCACTTAGTGCAAATCAGTTCCAGGGTTCATTTTTTACTTTATATCTTTAGGCTTTGGTCTTTTAAAATTGGTTTCATTTCTGCAATATATTCAGGCTTAGTCTCTTCTCTTAATGTTTTCCTTTTTCCCTTTTGCAGGGAGTACATCCTTGCGATAAGAGGAGAAATATCAGTGACTATCAATTCCTTTTTCCTGCGGTTGATTTCTCACTGGCAAGTGATTTCGATCTCTAGGATGCCCCTGAAACGGGCTATTGTTTCAAATTTTGTTATCTGAACCAAATGTGTTAGATGCTTTGTCATTTCAAAGGTGTTGTTGAATGTCTTTTGAACCGCTATTCAGATAGAAAGTGACGAGGATACATGGTGGAAAGCTGATGTTAGGGAGACAAAAGAGGAAGTTGCAGCCAGGGGGCAGAAGTTCCTGAACTGGTGAATACCTTATTTGCTCTTCATTTACCATTTTGCTCCTTTAATGTTTAGATCGTTGCACATGAGTGTAAGAAGACCCTAACCGGATAGTACATGGAAACTACATCTTTGGCACTGTTTGAAATCATCTTAGATTTCTGAGTAGCATAACCAGAATTGATCCTCTGCCGGAAGGTAAGGTACAATATAGCTGCCGCATTATAACACAATTTCTTGCAACCTAAATTTCTGATATGGCTTTTTCGAGTACTGTCATCAAAAATCAATTTCAAAAGTCCTGCATCAAGGAAGTCTTTCTAATTGATCCCATTTTCTGTTGTTTTATTTGATTTACTCTTTTTGTGAAATTTACAACTTCTAATAAAGATAGCTCTTTAAAGTTCTTGATATCTTTTGACATGTCCTTTGAGGAGATAAATGGAAAGCTACAATGAAAGCATGTAGATGTTTAATTTGACTCAAGACATAGTAACGATTCTGAGGCTTCTTTATATTCACTTCACAGGTTGTGGACACGGAAAGAGAAGGAGATAGCCATTGTTACCCATAGTGGGTTCTTGTTTCATACATTAAGTGCACTTGGAAATGATTGTCATCCATTGGTGAAGAAAGAGATCTGCAAACAGTAAGTATGTTAGGTGCCTTCTACTATAGCTGGTCAATCCTGTGACTCTAGGGTTCGTTTTCCAAAGAGAACTCTGACTATTAGGTTGGTAATTTCTGTTGCACCCAATGCGTGCAGTTTCTGTTCATCAAATCTTTTCAAGTGGATGTCCCTGGCTGTTCTAGATGAACTTGATCGAAAACTGCCATATAATGCAACTTTTAATTATGTAATACACTTCACATCTGTAGCATATGTATGGCTCTGAAAGATTTAAAAAGGTTCATACTCTACCTGTATACTTGTTGCTGCATGTTGTCGTGCTTATTAGTTGCTTCTTAGGCCTCTCCTTTCGCTGTACGGCTACTAGCTTTTGAGCAGGCAAAGAACCTTCTTTTGCATCTAGTCACATTTGATGCATGAATTCCAGATAAACTACTTTTTATGCTTCTAGTGTTTTTGATTAATTCCAGTTATACTCGAAAACATTGTAAGGCAGTAAAAATTTCTTTATTGTAAGGTATTTTCGAACAAGAGTAGAGTGTTGATCCAGCCGAAAAGAAAGTGCATAATGATTTTTAGTGACTTAAAAGGAGAATGATAAGCAAACACCGTTAACTTAGTTTAAATACTTCCGTCAAATGACAATAACAAAGAGCCTTAAGTACAAATCTCATCAACTAGAATTAAGTGGAGGTGTTACGTTTCTCCAGAAGAAATAACTCTTTTACCTTGTACTTGCAGCTTTGCAAATTGCGAGCTTCGTTCCATGGTCATTGTTGATAGAAGGTAAGCTCATGTAAAACACAAACATGTTGCCAGTTCAGCTTATTTTAAACTCCTATTTGGCTGGTTCGTGTTCTTATTGGTTCTTTTTTTTTCTCTAGTATGATAGGATTTGATCCTTCAACAACCAATTACCCTGGAAAGATTCCATCAGGATTGGATCTCCCAAGTGATGTTGTCGATGAGAAGGCTAACTAAAGGACCTGATACAAATTGTCCTCTGAACATTATGTTTCATGCTTGTGATTTAGCGCTGCCTAAACTCATAATTAGGTATGGCTTATGGTACTATATATTCATATGGTGATTTTGGCATGTGGATGAGGAAATTCAACATGGTAATTGATATACAAATAGATTGTAAGAACTTTGTAAAGAACCGGTTGTTGGAATTCCTTTGGTTTGCAAAGACTGAAGAAGTTACAGGTGCCTCAAATCTCAACTATCTATATGTTTTACTGTAACATTTCAATGTAGACATTCATATCAGCTTATCTTTTACTGGATAGCTATTTGCTTCTAGAACTTCTTTTCCTTTAGCTTCCTAATCATGGAAGAGTACAAGGAACGGTAAAACCGAAAACAACAACACCAGGTAGGTTTTGGAGAAGCTATAGTAGAATCGATTAGAACATCAGTTCAGAGAACAGAGCTTATTCAAACATGTATTAAGAAACATCATTCCAGGATTAGATCATACTAGATTCTGGAGGAGCCAGTTGAGGGTCGTTGAAGGTCTTCTGTAAAATGTAGTCTATGCATCTTGGAGCTGTAAAAGGCTTTTTATTTTATATTTAAAATGTCATAGAAGGATGCAGGTTTCTTCCTGGATTTAGCACAAAGTTCCTGCAAACATGAGAATTGTTTTAACATTAGTGATGCACCACCTCATACAGTCATACAGAGTTGAGAATATATTGCTTAAAAGCAATATAAAACTTGTTTGTACCTCAACTGCGGAAGCCAAATGTAAAATTGTCGCTTCACCCCACGGACGGCCAATGAGCTGCAAGCCTATTGGAAGGCCTTGTTTGTCATAACCAACCTGAAACAGCATAACAAGAACCCATAGACTGTCAGAAAACTAATACAAGGGTAGAAATGGTTTAATAACAGCAATAGTTTCAGTATTCTTCAGGGTAAAACTTAACCCCTCAAGCTGATTTATGTTTCCAGGTCCAGCAATGAACAAAATTCAATAAGATAGAAGAAATGGACCCCCAGACACTGTAGTTCTTCCATGGCTAGACTTGGCAAAGCATAATTGGGTCCAACTCTTATATCTGTTTTGGGACCTTAAGTAATTAGACAGTGCTCGGTCACTGAGACATTGGACCCTTTGCAATCAATCCTCTGTCTACTGTAGCAATGGAAATCACCTCAAGATCTCCTGGCTCTTGTCTCAAGTCAAGGCAAGTAAAATGCTCAAATTCTTTGCGGATAAAGCTGTGGTAAATTAGCGTTTTGACCCTTTTCTCTATTGTCAATTATTACATTCAATACTACATCATTAGGGAGAAAAGAATGCAGAACGTACAGGGACGGTAATGGCAGGAAGACCAAGAAGATTACCGGCAATAATGAACCTCATGAGATAAGCTGAAACAGAGTGAACTATATATCAGAAAAGATGGCAAGTCTAGAATAAGCAGAGTACATGTATATGTTACTTTTGTATAATGAAGATGACAAACCTGTAACCTGCATATCTGTCTCACCATCTTTCAAAGCACTAGATGGTATTTTTGGGGCTGTCATGCTGTGGTGCAAAAAAGAGCATAATCATTTAGTGCTAATATTTTCATAAGGAAATTCTCATTTGTAAACCATGCAAGCGAGTAAAAAATCAATACCAAGCAGCGAAACTTAAGACTTAGTCCTCAAGCACTACAAAGAATGGTATCTGCTAAATTTTCACCATTTCCAATCTTTTCTCATGCCTTGGTAATTCTTTGTAGCCTCACGCTATAATTAACTACTTGAGCCACGAATGGCATGCTTTTTAGTTAAATACTTAGAAGAATAGGCTTAAAAAATCATTACCAAGGCAAATGATGATGAGTCCACTGATAAAATTTTCATTTAGTAAAATGGTTTAAACATACATACCCAGTTGTTGGGGTCACTATGACATCAACCTTCTTGAAGATCTCCATGTGATGGTGCATTATCCTTCGTCTGCAAGGCTAAAGCAAGTCAGGCCATTGAATGGCATTCAAGTTTCCACTTGTGAGGATAATCAACTATCGGTTCTAGATAATATACCAATTTTTACTTAATTTTAAGATGCTTGCAACCCATTCCAGACATATGGGTATAGATCGCAAGATCAAGCAGCAGAGTTGTAAATCATACCATTGGCATTTTGCCTTACCTAAGACATTGGGCAGCTACATAATCTGATGCAGTGAATGATCGAAAAAGTGCCATACTTATGCGAGTATCATATGTCAATTTCACACCTTTCCTAAAGAATTTACAAAAGAAATGAGGCCATTATCTGTCAACCATCTGATAAAGCATCGAAGGTAGACAACTACAACGTCATAACCCGTTTTAGTTAGGTTGGATACTCTAAAGCAAAGAAGCATACCCGTCTTCACAATCCGGATTTAACGAGCATTGTGTTTCCGATCCAATTGAGACAACATGAGCAGTGCGCATCTCATGTAGTTCTGGTATTACCATCTCTATTGTCTTGAAACATAACAACATAAGTTCCATATAGCATGAAATACCGTAAATGCTAAAGTTGAAAATGGGAATTGACAGCAAAAATAACTGCTAAGACAAAATTACTTCGCATCCATGGCTTTTTGACAAAAGCTTAAGAACATCTTCACAGACATCCGAGATATCAGTTGAATGCACATCATTAAACCACTGCAGGAGGAAACTGCGTACTTAGTAGTATTTTACTTAGAAAAGAAAGAATATATTTTACTTTAACACAATCTATGTATTGTCCAGAGAAAAGGAAAGGGAACTACCTCTGTATACTTCCCCAGTCGTAATGATCCCAAAGTGTTTGCATTCTCAAGTGATGACAAATCTGGAAAACAGGGGGGAGGCTGCAAAAATACAATACAATGATGATTAAATAATAGAGATGCCAACAACAAAAAGTAAAGTGCAGTCATATGTGACTTAAACTTAGATGTAACATAGGGGGTGTGTATGTGTCAGATAGATATAATATTCTTTTTCTAACTTTTTTCATGTATGTGAAGGGTCCTTAGAGGCTCATAACCCCTTAAGACACATCTAGATATGCTTGAACACAAGTACTTCAAGAAAGATGAAAAGAAGGAATGTAAATGATTGAATCTACTTGAGCTTGGCTCATTGCTCAAACTGCAACTACCCAAATAACAAGTCAAGTCAGCTCAAGTAATTTAATACTGAACTTGAAGGCTCGCGAGCCTAATCAAACCTTTAACGTTTAATATATTTAAGATGTACATATAAGTAAATGACAAAAATCTAATGTCTGATATCAGTTTTTACAATTTTACTAAGTTTATCAAGCTGAGCTCAAGTAAGCTATGAGCCGAGCTTGGGTATGAAAAACAAAGCTAGGTTGAGCACGAACAAGGCTTTGAGACTCAAATTTTCAAATCAAGCCAGCTCAAACCTGGCACTGGGTCGACTCAATTGCATCTCCACATACAAGAGTAGCTTAATTCAACTAGATACTTGAAAAGAGATATGGTTCATAAAAGTCTTTAGAGAAACTTTAAGGAACAGAAATTCAGCACAGGTAAATATTTCAAAACGTTGGACAAGTACTATTAAGGTACTCGAGGATACCGGTCTCAAACTGATTCTGTCCTCTGGAGAAGAACCCAAAATTGCTGCATACCTGAAAATGTCTCAGCGGAGTTAGCAATATTAAGAAAAGACAACTTTACCAACATTTTTCAACTATGTTATTCAGACTCAAGTGTTAATGTCAGATATGAGCATGTGTTCGACACTAGTATGCTACTTTTTCCCCAAGTTTGTCATATATTTGGACTTTGGAGTCCTTCGAGGATCACATCTCCGACTTATATCCAGATATGTACGAGAAAAGGATGTCAAACAAGGATACTTCAAGACAAAAGAAGAGTCGAACTGTCGGGGTAACATAGCATTCCCCCACTACAGGAAAGTTCTACATCTCAGTTTACCAAAAAATGCAAAATATGCATCGAGTAACAGCTTAGAAACTGCTTGCTACTACAGTTTCTGTAAAAACCTATTCCCAAGTGCGAGATTTTTACACTAATATGACATCTTCCACTGTTGATGCTATTGGTCCAATGATTTCCACAGTCCCAGCATCACATATAGACCTGTAGAGATGAAGCATTGCCAAAAAAGAAAAGGTGAGTCCTGAACATCTTAAAGAGGCTTGCTTGAGCTTCGTAGAATTTTGGTTGCCACAAAAACGGAAAAGAGTTATGTTTCCAGAAATATAAATCAGTAATCTGTTATAAAGCCTATAGAACAAGAGTTTACCCTTCCATGCTCGTCCGTCCATAAGTTGTTTTCAAGCCCACAACACCGCAAAGGGAAGAAGGAATACGGACAGAACCTGCCCTTTTTTTCAGTTAAGCATATAGCATCAGTATATTGTGAATGAAATAAACAAGTTTCCAACTAAGGTAATAACTTTTACAACCTCCACCATCTGTTCCAAGGGCAGCAGAACATAGTCCAGAAGCTACAATTGCTGCTGGACCAGAGGAGGATCCACCTGTATATCTTTCCAGTGCATGAGGATTTCTGGTTGTTCTGTACCTCAATATACGGATAAATTAAGTAAATAAATGAGATCAGTTCCAAAAACTTAGTATGGTTCAAGTATGCTAGCCATATCTAAACATGCATCTTTTGTATATCTTCTAATCCAAAAATTTACCCATAGTTTGGATTGTTTCCAGTTGTGCCCATGCCCAATTCATGCATGTTGGCCTTCCCAACAAGAATCACACCACAGCTCCGCAATCTTGACACACAAACTGCGTCCTTCTCAACGGAGCGAACCTCATGCATCCAAGTTGTTGCACCTATCATCAAAAACAAAATAATCTATCTTCTCTGCAACTACAAAGAGAGTTTTCTAGGAAACGTTACTTTATAGAATGAGTGGTAAGCTTATTAATTTACCCTTAGATGGATGAGGATAGCAGTCTATATCGTCCTTGATTGCCATGAAAATTCCATCCAAGATTGACAATGGGTTTCCTGCATGACTCACACCCACAGTTCTTTTTCAATTGTTTTGATTTATAAGAGATTTTTGTATTAGGACTTTTTATTATCCATTATATGCGGATGAGACAGAGGAAATAGCATCATGAACAAATAATACAATGGTATACCTTCCTCGAACCTTTGTGTTGAAGCTGCAGCCTGCTTCCTTATATCCTCAGCATCAAATGAAATCAATAATGGTGTCGGGGGCTTATGATAGTTACAATCCTCAATTATCGAGATGATCTTTTCAGCAACCTATAAACCAAAAATTAAAAAATTTCCTTAGAAATAGATTTAGAGTGAAAGCAACTCTCTGGCGTTTAATGTTGACTTACCATAGAAGGTGTCACAAGTTTAGATCGATAAGCATAAGCATAATCACGAATCTTCCAGTACCGGAATGATGGAAGCGAATCCCCACTCCAGCAACTGGCCGGATCATAATGAGGCAGACACTTCAAGGCCAGTTCAACTCGATCCTCAGGTTTTCTTTCTTCATCCACAATGACTACAGAAGGTTCTGCATCTGGTTTGATATCATACAAATGGTTAGTTAGGTTAAAATATAAAACTATAAAAAAAATTACTCTTAACATCTAGAATCAGTGTTGATTATTAACATTAAAGGCATGGTGTTCACCCTCATCAAAAGAACAAAAGTTTCTTCTAAAAATAAAATCAAACAAAAAAAAATTGTGAGGAAGTGGTAATAAACTAAACCTTGAGGAGGAAATTCAGGTTTAAACATGGGTGCTTCTGGTATCACAGTGTTCTGCAACATCTGCATAATAACCAAAACATGAAAATCAGCATTGAATTCTCTTGAAAATGCCCATAGTAATAACTATGAAGAACATTAAAACAAAAAAAAGGAGGGCAAGAAAAATGGACCTCAACCATTTTGTTCTGTTTTTTCAAAAAAGACATGATCAAAGAGCCTAAAACAGGAGCTTCAACCATCCTCACAAACAACTTCAGCATCGAACCCGTCAAATGAGGAGCTGCAAAGCACCCCAAAACCACAAAATCATCAAATTCTAAGCAAAAGGGGGGATCAAACATCGAAAAACACATTGAAGCACATATAATTCATGAAAAATGACTACCTTTGATCACTTCATGCTCGTATTTGACGGTGGACAAGTCCAGGTCCTTGGCCGGCACCATAACCCTCTTCTTCCCCATCTTTTGCTAATGAGCTTTGACTTAGCAAAGGATGTTGTGAATTATAAGCTATGGGCTTTTCCGTAAGGAAAAAGAAACATGGGCAATGGCTTGCACCGTGAAAGTTGACGACTTGGTTCTTTGAGAGTTGAACGCTATTTATTGCGTTGTTAATATCGTTGTGACATTTTGGGTCTTTGGCATATTTTAGACGACAATATCGTTTTAAATTATAAAGAAATGCTATATAGGATCTTTTTGGGTATACCTATTAGAGAGACTCTTGATTTAAATGTCGGTTTCGTCTCTTTACTAAAATATATATTAAATGAAAAAATAAATTAATTTTCTTTTAAAGTTTCTTTCATTTTTACAGTTAAAAAAGTCAAGATATGGTAATTGTAAATATAATGTATAAGATGAAATTTTAATAGAAATGATCAGTTTACTTTTAAGTATAATGTACAATGATTACTTTACTCATTTTTTTAGTAAAAGAAGCAAAATGTAATCTCACACTTAGGGTGGGTTCGATGAACGGTGTGTTTACTTGTACTTAAAAGAATAATATTTGGTACATTGGTAATGAAATTTTTAGACTACACAAGTAAAGTCAGAAAATTGACAAGTACCCTATAAAAGTATAATAATGAAATATTAAATATTTAAATATTTTAAAATATATATAAATGACAATTCTTTAAGGTTGCTTATGAAATAATAATAAAAACACTGCTAGTGCACTAAATATTAATTCTATATTAAATAACATTTATATTGTTATTTTTATATGTTTTCCTAAAACTTTGATCAAATTTTAATTTAATAAATACTATCCAACATGAAATCAAATTCAATTAAAATATTTAATAGCATAGATCTATAATCTATAATATATATATATAAGCACGAGTTTAGAAAAATTTTAAGCCAATGAGAATATATTTTCTTTTTAACATATTACTAAACCGACATTTAAAAATAATTATAATATTTAATTTAAAATTATTATTAATTAAAAAGTTGATGTAAAATAGAATTTATGATAATTATACATTTAAAATAATTATAATTTAATAGAAATTGTTATAATTATATATTTAAAAATATTTATATTTTTAAAAATATTTAATAGAAATATCACTTAAAAGTTTAGTTAAAATAATTATAATTAAAATAAAAGTTGACTTAAAAATTTTACAATTACAATCATTTACAAATAATTATACTTATAATTTTTTGCTACATATTAATTATATATTATTTACAAATTATTATAGTCAATTTATTGACTATTAAGAAAATAAAAATTGAGTAGTGATAAGTTTATTTTACAATATATCAATTTTTATTGTTAGTACAAATGCTTTAATGATAGGAATTTTTATTAGTATTATATTTAAATTATCAAATTAACTAATGTTTATTCGTTTTATTTTAAATAATAATTACATAAAGTAAAATTATATTATATGTTAGAAATAGTACATATATTTTAATTATGATTTGAAATTTTTAATATTATTAAAATTATTAATCTACACAATATTAGTATTTTAATATGATATTTAAAATTTATTTTGATTATATTTGAAATATTAAATAAGTTAATATGTTTTAATTATAGTTAACAATTTAAATAATAAATTAAAAATAATTACATTAATTAAAAATTAAATGTGTAAAATCAAAACTAGTTTTACAAAGTTAACGGAGAATTAAAAAGACTTGGGTAAAAATTTCTAGTCAAGTTTATATTAGACTTGTTTAAAAGTTTAATTGTTTCTACAATATGATAGATTAAATTTTTATTCGAGTCAAGTTTGAGCAATATAAATTTGATGTCGAGTTAATCAAGCTCAAATATAATTTATACCGTCTAATTCTATTTTAATTTTATAATATTTAGTACTCTCACCTCATAAAAACTTAGAAGTAAATTTAATTGTTGGTAAATATATAAACATCAACGACTGATTTATTGTTAATTTAGTAGCTATAAATTTTTTTTTCAAAAGTACAAATAGAGTTCATATATAAATTTAAATACATATTTCGATAATTATAATGTAGAATCATATCAATATAAAATATAATGAAAAATTTGAAAAAAGAAATCTGAATAAACTTATCAATTTTACCCAATTAAACTAACTTATTAATTTTTCATAAAGCACAAACTAAATACCTTCTGGGATATTATAAAAATAAAAGAACTGAAAGTCATCCTTAAAAGACAATAAAACGTGTATTGTGTCATAGTGGTTTAAAAATTGGAAGGTGAAGTGGGTGGGAAAGTTGGTTGGCAGTTAGGAGACTTTGAAAGCAATAAAACGTGCTTTCGAATTTAATGCGGGTCACGTAAATTATTTATATTATTAATAAAAAATTTTATTAAATTTATTTTACTGGTAGACTTGTTTATGAACTAAATTATCTATTCAGGCCCGAAAATCTTCTTGAAATTTAGATGAGTTTGGGTCAAAATATTATGCCCCAAAAAATAGGTTTTGGCAAAAAAATAGGCTCATTTAAAATATGAGTCTGGCTCAAACTTGAACATTCAAGGCCCAAGTTCTGTCCTACCTAACCCGTTTTTAATTTTATAATACTTTATATTATATTATGTAATTTAAAACACATTAAAAAATAAATTTATACTAAATATATAATATTACTATAATGTAAACATTAAAATAATGTTAAGATGATTATATAAAAAATTTTAATAAATAAAAATATATAAAATTATTAAAGATTAAAATAATATGGGCAGCCTAAAATGGGCTTAGATTCATCTTTTGCAAATATAGGCGGGTTTGAACAAAATTTTAAGCCATATTTCGGGTCAAGTTGGGCTTGTGCAAGTATAAAGTATAACCCAAATTCAGCCTGACTTCACCTCTGGTCACGAGTTAATTAAGTATCAACTTAATTAAAAAATAATTAATATATTTTTTATTAAATGACTACTATTATTGATTTGATTATTTTTATGTCTTTTCATACTTTTGTATAGTTTTTAAATAAAAGCACTAGAATTAGGTATTAAATCAAACTCGTGTTTAATGCATTTATAAATAATTTATAAATTCAATTTTGACAGTTCAAGTACCCAATTGAATGCAAGAAAAAAAAAGCAAGAGCGTAATTACTTTTTTTTGAAAAAGTTTGAGGGCCTTTTTGATACATTTTGAAAGTTTAAGTACCCAATTGAGTACAAAAAAAAAGTAGAGACTTAATTGCTTTTTTTGAAAAAGTTCTAGAGTTTTTTACATTCTAAAATCTAGAATATTTTCTCTGATCCAAATTTGTGTATATATACTATAAACAAAATTTTTGACTGAGTTGGTATTATGAATTAACCGGATACCAACTCAGGTAGAAAAGGACTAATATATCATTTTATCAAATTATTATTATTATTATTTTGATGGTCTTTTTGTTTTCGTGACTAAATAAAATAAAAGGATATATAGATAATGTCACTAATTGTATTGGTGTCACAAGTCAATTTTTATTTTAATATTGTATATATTGTATATGTATTTTATTATTATTAATATCAAGCCTTACGTTTCATTAGTTATTATATGTTATTTTTAAACATATGCTTGTGTTTTAAGTACATAATTTCCACACAAATACACATATGATAAAATTTCTAGTAATAATCACATTCCTAAATGGCTCAAAATATTTAAGTAATATGAATGTCATGTAGATCTATTAATATATAAAAACCTGTCTATGATAATCTATAATATTATTAAAACTCGTAATTGTTATTTAAAAAAGCATAATAATTTATTTGGTCATTCAATTTTACAAAAGTTATTTTAGTCTTCCATTATTTTTTCTTCCCTTTTATCCTTTAAACTTATGTTGTTTGTCAAATCATCCAAAAATATATGAAAAACTTAACATCTATCAACTGTGCTAATGTGGCAATCCATGTAGATGCCACATCAGCAATTAATTAATTTTAAAATTTCAAAAAATTATTTAAAATTTATTAAATTTAATAAAAAATATTAAAAATATTTTAATTTTTAAAAAATTAATTAATTGTCAACATGACATACATGTAAATGCCACATCGGCAAAGTTGATAAATGTTAATTTTTCATCCATTTTGGGATGATTTTGACAAACAATGCAATTTCAATGACTGAAAGCGGCAAAAAATTAAATGGATGACTAAATTAAATCATTATGCCTAAAAAATTTCATAACAAAGCAGGCATCACGAATCAATAGATATCAATTTGGTTAAAAATTACTAAAAGACAATTACTTTACCAAGAAACAACAATACAAAGATATTTTTATCATTTTATATTCTTATATAAAATATTTTTATAAATTTTATAGTAATGATATTTAAATTTAAAATATTATGATATTTATAACTTCAACTTAACCATTTCAAACAAAGAGTCATTTGTATTTTATATGAATTTTTATAAATATGTTCTTCACATAATTTCTTTTCACTAATATCATGGTTTTGTCATAATTCAATTTAAACAAATTTTTAAAAATTTAATAGGGTCAATCTATACGAATGTACCTAAACTTGGTAACTTATACTTACTTGATACTTCAACTTTTTTTAAATCTAACTAGTACTTGAACTTGGAAACTGGAATCCAACTTTGTATTGTTTTTAGGTACCAAACTAATAACATTAAAATACATTAATATGACACTGACAACTAATAGCATGGTGATACATAGTAGCCTCAAATTTTGACACATGAAAAAATAAAGTTAAATTTATAAAAGAAATATATTTTTACTCATAAAAATGAACTTGTAGAAATGAATGTTTTCCCAAGTTCATTTTAGACATATTTTTTAGTAATATATATATATATATATATATATATATATATATTATAACATATCCTATATTCTGTATTGTTATTTTAAATTTTAAAATTATAAAAAAATTAGAAATTTTATTTGACACTAGAATGAATCTAGACAACAGTTTATCCAGATACATTTGAACTTGAATAATTATATGTCCAGATTCATTCCAAACAGTTTTTGAGTAATTTTATATATTTTATTTTTTCATAAAATATTATATTTTTATTTTATTACGATGAAATTAAAATATATAAAATATATTATCTCACTTCATATTTTATAAAAATTATAAAATATCAAATTTTATAAATCATATTTGTCCAAATTTATACAATATTCTTTATGTAAAAATATAAAAAGTATAAAACATCATATTTTGTAAAAAAAAATTTATGTATTTTTAATTGAATAAAATGTACAAATATGATAATTTATGAAAAATAAAAAAAATATAAGATTACTAAAAAATATTTGGAATGCATCTAGACAATTTATAATTGTAGGTCAAATATATCTAGACAACCAATTATCTAGGTCCATTTTAGAGTGAAATAATATTTCTATTTTTTTATAAATTTATACTTCTTTAATTTTTATATTTTAAATATTTTAAAATTTAAAATAACAATATAAAAATCTGATATGTTATAGAAAATTTAAAATATATAAAAATACTAAAAAAATGCCTAAAATGAATAAAGACAAATAGTTGTCCTGATTTAAATGGATCTGGATAAATTTTAGTCCATGTACATTCCCTATGTGTATAAATTTTGTTTTTTTATAATTTTAAATACATATTTTTTTACTTTTTTTCACATGTCAAGTATCGCCATGTTATTGGTCGTTAGTGTCACATCAATATATTTTAACAGTCTTAATTAGGTAACTAAAAAAATTCTAAACTGACTTACAATTTTTAAAATTAGATACCAGTTAAGCCTAAGAAAATTTAAATACAAAGTAGATGAAAATTGCTAAATTCAAATACCTGGATACATATTAATCCAAATTAATATTATTATAAGTGGAAAAAATAATGTAGCATTATTTTGTCTTTAGTTGGACCATAAAATTATACTGAAGGACTTTTTTTTTTTTTGTTATTAGGCCCAACATTGTTATAGTTTTGAAGCCTATAATTTTGGCCAGAGACAGTTGTAATTGAAAGATTGCAAAGAACAATAGTTTGTAAATGGGAGTTTGGGTTTAGGGTCAGGGCCCAAACTATGTATCAATATTTTGGATAATTTTCTGTTTTGTCCCCCCAAAAAAGTTGTTTGACCAAAATTTGAACTAAATTTTGTTAATAAAGAAGTGCTAAGCAATCAATTGATTCTATCTCTAATTCAAAGATTTAATCCAATTAATTTAAATCTAAACTCAATCCAACTTGACTTAATTATAAAAAGTTAACAATTTGAACTATTCAATTTGGACATGAATTGGTTCGAACTCAAAAGAGATGCAATAACATTTAGTCCTTGAACCTTTTTCATCTATCATAGTTTTGAAACTTGGCAGCTTTTTCCAATTTAATCCTTGAACTTGGATTTTGTTAATGTATAATATTGTGGCACACTTAGATTATACCACATCATCACCAATATGTTTTTTGTAGAATTTTTTTAAAATTTTTAAAATTTGTGTTTTTTTTTATTTTATATAAAATTTTGTAATTTTTAGATGATTACATGGAACAATCTCAAAGTGCCACATCATCAATCCGACAAATAGAGTCCAAGTTCATAGACCAAATTGAGAAAAGTTAAGTTTATAGACTAATGTGAACCCAATAAAATAAAAACCAAATTGAAAAAATTATAAAATTCAAGATTAAACATAGTTTTATCCAAACTCAAAATACCTACACAAATATTTGAAAAAAATCCAAACTTAAAATAATTTAATTTTTTAAAATATGAATTCATCCAATCCAAATTAAATTAACCCTAAACCAACTATATATCAATATTTTGGATGATTTTCTCATTTTGTCCCAAAAGAAAATAAAAGTTGTTTAATTAATAAGTGGTAAGCTGGCTCAAAAAATTTGACCCTGACTTGATTTCATTATATTAACACTCTAAATCTTAATTGATTTGAATTCAAAATGAATCAATCAAATAATTTGAATGACTTGAATTGAAATGATTAAAGATGCTCAAATGGCCATTTCAATTAATACCCGAATTAAATTACCATTAACTGGATTAACCAAAATTTTAAAATCCTTAACCATTAACTGAACTAAACTTTTTAGAAGCCTATTAATGACATGAATGATTTCAAATTAATTTAGGTGGTTAATAACCAAAATTTTGACATGTTTCTTTTATTTTTAATTTTACTTTTGTTTATTTAGTTTTATTTATTTTTCAAATAATTTTAATTTTCATAATACTTTTTAAGCTCATTATAAAAATATATATAAATCTATTAAATTTTATATTTTGGATTATATTGGACCTATCTAATATATTGGACCTATAATATTTTATTAATCAATTAATTTGATTAATTACATGATTTTGAATTGAATTAACTAATGACAAAAATTTTAAAAAACCTTTAACTGACTCCCGATCAAATTAGATTTGGTAGCCGACCAATTAACAGGATTAATTCAGCTCAACTAGTTAATTTGGTTACATCTGAAAAATGCACACCCCTAGAACTCTATCTAAAATCGATACTTCAATCATTTCAATTTATTTGAAAGGAGAAAAAGAAAGATAATATCTATCCCTAAATATTAATTTCTATTACCCACGAATATCAATACCTAACAATTGATAATTAACACGGTAAGGAGTTATATAATATATGGAATAGGACAGAAAGCTTTGTTTTTTATGAATTGTTCGTTCATTGAATTAATTTTCAAATAAGTCTTACCTTACTCAAACCAATAAATAAACCTGAAGTTATAGTTAAAGCCACTAGTAAAAAACCAAAATAACTAGTTATGGTAGGTACGAATGAGCTAAATGAAATATGTTCTTTTTATACATATGTTTATAAAGCGCTTATCTAAGTTTCAATTTTTAAACGAGAGGGGGATAAGCAAAAATGCCAATTGAAGGAATAAGTTCAATTGAATTTTTTTTTGCTTCATCAATCATTATAAATGGTATTAAAAAATAGAGCGGCAGGATAAGAGTAGAAAAGAAAAGAAATCAATTCATCATCTTTACAGTTAGGTAAAAAAAAAACCTTTGGATCTAATATAAGAATACAAGAAAGGTCATGTAACACCCCAAAATTGCTATTTCGGCTTTTGTGAAATTATGACAACTATGTACCTGTTGTAATGGTTAAGTGTGCTGATTGTGTGTGAGAGGTCTCAAGTTCAAGCCTTACATTTGACAAATTTTGATATTTTTCTGACTTAAGCCTTAGACTTGTTCAACGAGCTTATATTAGATTATTGGTAAAACTATATTAGAATGGGTTTGCTGGTCTGGTGGTTAAGATGTGTGTTGGTGTGTTGGAGGTTTTGTGTTTAAATCTTGACACAAGCGGAATTGTTAATATTTTTGCTCCATTAGCTTATAGAGTTTCAATTTTTCTAGGAAACCTGAGTAGTGGGGAGTTAGGGGATATTAAAGTTTATTTTTTATTTTTATTTTTATTTTATTTTCCCCAATAGCTCTTTTTTTTTTGTTACGTTTCTGTGCTTCCATCTTCCCCATCTGTATTCTTTTGATTTTCTTCCATTTTTCCTTTTCGATTTCAATTGGCTTCCTTTTTGGCCCAATTTCCTGTTGATTTCATTCGGTAAGTCCTATTCTGTTTAATCTTGATGTTCTTGGTTAAGTGTTTGATGAGGGGTTTGTTTATGTTGCTTTCAATTTAGGTGAAGGACAAGTTTTGATTGAGGATTCAGCAGCGAATTAAGGGTTAGAGATTTCGGCTCGATAGCGGTAAGTATTCGAATGCGTTTAGTGATGTTGTAGGGCTATAATTGTGAAGTATTTCTGGTTGAGTTTTGTTAAAATTGATAAATTTGGACCTTGATATTGTTAATTTTAGGTTCTGGAAGGCTCGGGATAGTTTTCACAGCGTATTGATACTAGGTGTGTACCCAAAACGCAGAAAATGGGATTTGACGAAAGCCAAAATCGTAAACTGTTGACGCAACACAGGCGTGTGGTCGCTCGTGTGGTAGACCGTGAGCTATAACACTGACGTGTGATAGACGAGGCCAGGCCGTGCGCGCAAAACATGGCCGTGTGATGGCCAGGTAGGCCGTTTGCGACACATAGGTTAGATTGATTTGGGCCGTGTGAGCTACACGGGTAGTCCACACGAGCATGTGGAATTCTAGGCTAGGTCATATGATCTACATGACCAAGGCCAAATTGGGCCGTATGGGCTACACGGGATGTGGGCCCACACGGGTAGGCCACATGGGCGTGTGAGCCCATTTAACTAAAATGTATTCTAAGGCTGCACAGGTCACCCAAGTCGATTGTGAACCTACTGTAGGGTCGGTAAGCACTACTTAGACCTTTAAATACGTGAACTGTATGTATGATGTATGTACTGAGCATGATGATTATATGAATAAATACTGAACTGTATGTATAACTGATATTCATGTATTAGCATGACATATACTATATGTTGCATTGCATTGGGTTGGAATGTTGATATTTGGAGGAAGTGTACTGAAAGACTCTTAAGCCTATTATCTGACAGCTCAGCTGCAATTTACTGATTATGCGTCACATTCGGTACTACTTAGAGTGTAGGGATGGGTGGGCGTTTTAAACATCATATGGAGTGTAGGGATAGACGAAGATAGTGTGTATAGGCTAGTTGGGTAGGACTCTGTTTACTAATTAATGTATATCTGATATTGTTATTGTGATGAGCTTAGGCCCTAATGCATATCTGATACTGAAACTGAAATGGGCTAAGGTCCTAACTGTTACTGAAACTGAAATGGGCTTAGGCCCGGACTGCATTTGACTGATGACTGTTGTTTGACTATATGCATGTCCTCTGTGGAGCTTACACACTGAGTTTTCGTAAACTCACCCCTTTCTGTTTTAACTGTATCCCCAGATTTAAATGGACCGGCACGACCGAGGACTCAATGATGACCATTTGTTTATTGTACTGGTTAAACTTCATTAATGGTTTTATTCTCTATATTTATGGGTTATTTTTTTATGTAATTTAGGACTTTTGGATGGTTTGAATTTATTTTGGATTTTTAACTGTTTTCATAAACTTTTGAACTATAACGAAAT
Organism: Gossypium arboreum; assembly: GCF_025698485.1. NCBI lineage: Eukaryota > Viridiplantae > Streptophyta > Magnoliopsida > Malvales > Malvaceae > Gossypium > Gossypium arboreum. The sequence continues at coordinate 6,315,899 of NC_069082.1, read as the reverse complement.
CTCAGTTTTATTAAACACAACGTTTTTCCTAAACGAGAACGATTTTCTTTAGATATCATGGTTTTAAAAGCTTCCGCTACAGAATAGGTTTTAAACAAACAAATTAACGAGAAAATAGTTTTGAAATTAATGAAAGATAAATAAAAGCTAATAAACGGAAACAATTTTAACTTGATAAATTTGTTTTCAAATCCCATTTCATGTGGCATTGCCAGATTCAACCATAACATCTAGGCTGAGTTTGGGGTGTTACAATTAGTGGTATCAGATCCAGGTTGCAAAACTCGACTGTGGACTTTGGTTTTAAAACTTAGTTTTTAAGAACTGATTTTCAAATGATTTGAAGTGATTTGACTGAGAATGTGGTACACCGAGTCTCCGGTGCCGATTCTGTAAGTATTTTAATAAACTGTTATAATGTTATAAGATAGTTTGTCATGAAAACACTCTAGATAGTTTATACTGAAACCGTAGTGAAACTAAAACTAATAGAAACTGTGTTTATGAGGAACAAACTCTGAATTTATGATACTACTTTACATAAAACACCTATTAACAAATACTGAAACTGTAACTGATTTATAAAATTTGTAATGTAGATAAAACATGAGCACACTAGGTATCCGTGGACGTGGTACTAGAGGCCGAGGTAGAGGCTGTAAGGGCTCGAGCTGAATCCTCTTATCTAGGCAGCATACCGAATCTAGATACGACTGAGACGTCGGTATCACCTGCTACTGAGACTGGGTCTCAAGATCACATGACAGGGGACGACGCATTGTCCCAGGCTATATTAAAGATACTGGAGAGGATCGTTGGGCCCAATATCAGATCTAGGGCCGAGGGTCGGTTACGAAACGACTCTAGTCTAATGGAGCTAAACTTTTTAAGGGTGTCACTGAAGTCGCCCCTAATATGGTTGAGTACTGGATGGAGGCTATTAAGAGGATAATGAATGATTTAGACTGTACCCCTGAGCAGAAATTGAAGGGTACAATCTCGTTGCTTTGCGATGAGGTCTATCAGTAGTGGCTAACTATTAAGGAGGGCACACAGCCCGATTGTCTGTCTTGGGAGTTCTTTAAGTCTGCCTTTCAAGGGAAGTATGTGAGAGCTATTTATATTGATGCCCGTAGGTGTGAGTTTTTGAACCTCACACAGGGAGACCGATTAGTGGCCGAGTATGAGGCCGAGTTTTTTAGATTGAGCCGCTATACGCGAGGTATGGTGGCGTTTGAATATGAGAGATGTGTCTATTTTAAGGACAACATTAGGGATAATCTGAGGGTACTGATAACTCCGTAGAGAGAGCGAGAGTTCTCCATTCTGGTAGAGAATGTGAAGATCGCAGAAGAGGTTAAGTGCGCTGAGCGCCAAAACAGGGAGCGTGAGAGGAGTAAGAACAAGAGGGATTCAGAACCCTCGAGTTCAGTGTAAAGGCTAAAGAAAAAGGTCAGGACTAATAGGCCGATTAGAATTGGGCCCCCTATTGCTCCTACTGGATTGCAGCTGTGTGGAGACTGTGAGAGACGCTATCAGAGCAAGTGTTGAAGGAGGATTGAGGTATGTTTGAAGTGTGGGTCATTAGAGCACCGTATACGGGAGTATCTGCCCAGGGTCGATCAGATACAAGCTTTGGGTTCTGGTATTGGGTAGCCACACAGGGTAATTCAGCAGCCACCGAGGGGCCGTGGTCAGACCAGTGGTGGTAACGGTATAGGCCTAGATAGAAAGTACCAGGCAGAGGTATTGGACAGACAGAGGCATGACAGCCTGCTCTTGTTTATGTTACTCATCGCCGAGAGGGCAGATATGCTCTAAACGTCATTATTGGTAAGTTCTTAATTTATGATGTATCTTACTTTGCTTTGATAGACATAGGTTCTACACATTCCTATGCACCTAACACTGTGTGTGGAAACTTTGGGATTTTGGTTGAGAGTACTTCTAGTAAGGTAACTGTACTGAGTCCACTGGAGCAATCGGTTCGGGTTAGCAAACTGTATAGAGATGTTCCGCTAAAGGTTCAAGGGTCGGTATTTCTGGCTAATCTGATAGAGCTTCCGTTTGGGGAGTTCGACCTGATTCTGGAATGGACTACTTAGTCAAGCACCGTGTCAGTCTGGATTGTGCGACAAAGAGGGTTGTCTTAAGAACTGAGGAGGATAATGAGGTAGTCGTGATTGGAGAACATCAGGATTATTTGACTAATGTAATCTTTGCACTGGTGGCTGAAAAACTGGTTCGTAAGGGATGTGAGACGTTTTTGGCTTATGTTAGTGTTTCCATTTCTAGGGACTCTACTGTAAAGGACATTAGAACTGTAAGGGATTTTTCGGATGTCTTTCCTGAGGAGTTACCAAGTTTACTTTCGAATCAAGAAGTGAAATTTGAGATTGAGCTTCTTCCTAGCATAGCTCCGGTGTCTATCGCTCCCTACCGTATGATACCAAAAGAGCTTACAGAGCTTAAGGCTCAACTGCAAGAACTATTGGACTGTGGTTTCATCCGCCCCAGTGTGTCTACATGAGGAGCATCGGTTCTTCTTGTTAAGAAGAAGGATAAGACCATGAGGATATGTATAGATTATCGACATTTGAATAAGCTGACTATTAAGAACAAGTATCCACTTCTGAGGATTGATGACTTATTTGATCAGTTTCGAGAGGCTTCGGTATTCTCTAGGATCGGTCTCCATTCAGGGTGCCATCAGTTGAGGGTTAAAGAGGTGGATGTGCTTAAGACGGCATTTAGGACTCGTTATGGACATTACAAGTTCTTAGTTATGCCTTTTGGGTTGACGAATACACCGGCCACATTTATGGATCTGATGAATTGAGTATTTCAGCCCTACCTGAATCAGTTCGTCATAGATTTCATTGACGACATATTGGTTTATTCTAAGATTGAGGATGAGCATGACGAGCACCTTAGAGTGGTCATTCAAATTTTAAGGGAAAAATAGCTCTATGCTAAATTTAGTAAGTGCAAATTTTGGTTACGAGAAGTGACACTTCTAGGACATGTAGTTTTTGCTAAGGGGATTCGAGTTGATCCTCGTAAGATTGAGGCTATACTAGATTAGAAATAACTTAAGAATGTGTTGGAGATCCGTAGCTTTCTGGGTTTGGCTAGTTATTATTGTCAGTTTGTTGAGGGATTCTCTTTGATTGCAGCTCACTTGACTAAGCTTCTGCATAAATGTGTCCCTTTCGTCTGGACTGATGCACGGCAAGAGAGTATTGTGAAACTCAAGATTGTTCTGACTGAGGCTCCTGTTCCGATACAGCCTGAACCTGTAAATGAGTTTGTGGTTTACAGTGACGCGTCACATGTGGATTTGGGTTGCATACTGATACAGGATGGTAAGGTAGTAGCATATATGTCTCGTCAGCTGAAGACGCATGAGGCAAACTATCTGACGCGTGATTTGGAATTGGCCGCCGTAGTCTTTACCTTGAAAATTTGGAGGCACTATCTGTACGGTGAGAAGTGCATTATCTACACTGATCAGAAAAGCCTTAAATACCTCCTGACTCAGAATGTGTTGAATCTTAAGCAACGTAGATGGATTGAGATGCTTAAGGACTATAATTGTATTATTGAGTATCATCCTGGCAAGGCCAATGTGGTGGCCGATGCGTTAAGCTGTAGTGCAATAACTGATCTTAGAGTGATGTTCACTCGACTTAGTTTGTTCGACGATGAGAGTTTGTTGGCTAAGCTACGGGTTAAACCGACTTGGATAGGACAGATTCGGAGTAGACAATTAGAGGATGAATCATTGGGTCTTTGGTTTCGTCGAGTTAAGAGTGGCAGCACTACGGATTTTGGGTTGAATAATAATGGGGTACTCTGTTTTCATGGTCAAATTTGTGTACCGAATGATACTGATCTGAGGTAGTCTATTCTGAGAGAGGCAAATAGTAGCCCTTATGCTATGCATCCCGGTGAGAATAAGATGTACCGAGATCTCTAAGAACTATACTGGTGGTCAAGTTTGAAACATGAGGTTACTGATTTTATGGCACAATATCTGACATGCCAGCAGGTTAAGGCTGAGCATCAATTACTTTCGAGTTTGCTACAACCAGTTAAGATTCTGTTATGAAAGTGGAAGCGGGTAACGATAGACTTCGTTAGTGAGTTGCCCTTGACACCTACTAAGAAGGATTCGGTATGGTTCATTGTGGATCGATTGACCAAGTCTGCGCACTTCATTCCAGTTAGGATCGACTATTCTCTTTAGAAGTTAGCCAAACTTTACATTTCTAAGATAGTGAGACTCAATGGGGTACCGGTCTCAATCATTTCTGATAGGGATTATTGCTTCACGTTTCGGTTCTGAAAAAAGTTACATGAGGCTCTAGGTTCAAGATTGGACTTCAGTAATGTGTCCCATCCTCAGACTGATAGTCAATCTGAGAGGGTGATTCAGTTGCTGGAGGATATATTGGGGAGTTGTGTTATTAATTTCCGAGGCAGTTAGGAAGATTATCTACCGCTAGCAGAGTTCGCCTATAATAACAACTTCCAATCTAGCATTCAGATGGCACCTTACAAAGCTTTGTATGGACGTAAGTGTCGCACTCCCCTATGTTGGACTGAGTTAGGTGAACGACGTGTTTTGGGTCCTGAATTGGTTTCCGAAATTGAGAGTAAGGTTCCGAGATCATCTAAAGGCTATTTATGATAGACAAAAGTCTTATGCTGATCTGAAGAGGTGTGAAATTGAGTATTCTATAGGGGATTTCGTGTTTCTTAAGGTCTCGCCATGGAAGAAGGTTTTGAGGTTCGGCCGCAAGGACAAGTTGAGCCCTAGGTTTATTGGGCCTTACTGAATTCTAAAGCGAGTGGGACCGGTCGCTTATCAATTGGAGTAACCTCTAGAGCTAGACCGTATTCATGACGTATTCCACATCTCGATGTTGAGGTGTTATCGCTCTAATCCTACTCATATTATCCTTGTTGAGGAGATTGAAGTTAGGCCAGATTTGACCTTCTAGGAGGAGCCGGTTTAGATTCTGGATCAATATGTAAAGGTTTTTCGAAGGAAGTCTATCCCTTTAGTGAAAGTGCTGTAGTATAATCATAGCACTGAGGAGGCCATGTGGGAGCTTGAGGATACGATCGTCAGCAGTATCCTCATCTATTCTGATCAAGTAAATTTCGAGGCCAAAATTTCTTTTAGGGGTAGAGTTATAACGCCCCAAAATTTCTATTTCGGCTTTTGTGAATTTGTGACAACTGTGTACCTATTGTAGTGGTTAAGTGTTTTGGGTGTGTGTGTGAGGTCTCAAGTTCAAGCCTTGCATTTGACAAATTTTGGTATTTTTCTGACTTAAACTTTAAACTTGTTCAGCGGGCTTATATTAGATTATTAGTAAAACCATATCAGAATGGGCCTGCTGGTCTGGTGGTTAAGATGTGTGTTGGAGATATTGTTTCGAATCTTGGCACAAACGGGATTGTTAATATTTTTTCTCCTTTGGCTTACAGAGTTTTAGTTTTTCCAATAAACCTGAGTAGTGGGGAGTTAGGGGATATCAAAGTTTTTATTTTATTTTATTTTATTTTATTTACCCCAATAACTCTTTTCTTTTTGTTACGTTTCTGTGCTTCCATCGTCCCCATTTGTTTTCTTTTGATTTTCTTCCCCTTTTCCTTTTTGGTCTCAATTGGTTTCTCTTTTGGCGCAATTTCATGTTGATTTCATTTGGTAAGTCCTATTCTATTTAATCTCGATGTTCTTAGTTAAGTGTTTGATGAAGGGCTTGTTTATGTTGCTGTCGATTTAGGCGAAGGACAAGTTTTGGTTGAGGATTCAACAGCAAATTAAGGGTTGGAGATTTTGGCTCGGTAGCGATAAGTATTCGAGTGCATTTAGTGATGTTGTAGGGCTATAATTATGAAGTATTTCCACTTGAGTTTCGTTAAAATTGATAAATTCAGACCTTGGTATTGTCAATTTTAGGTTCTGAAAGGTTCGGGATAGTTTTCACAGCGAATCGATACTAGGTGTGTACCCAAAAATGCAGAAAATGGGATTCAGTAGAAGACAAAATCACAAACTGTCAACACCACAGGGGCGTGTGGTCGCCCTATGGTAGGCTGTGTGCCATAACACAGACGTGTGATGGATGAAGTCAGGCCGTGCGTGCAAGACACTGCCGTGTAATGGCCAGGTAGGCCGTGTGCGACACATGGGCTAAACTTATTTGGGTAGTGTGAGCCACACGAGCGTGTGAGTCTACACAGGTAGTCCACACGAGCGTGTGAGATTCTAGGCCAGACCGTGTGATCCACACGGCCAAGGCCAAATTAGGCCGTATGAGCCACACGGGCGTGTGGGTTCACATGGGCATGTGAGCCCAATTAACTGAAATGTATTCTAAGGATGCACGGGTCGCCCAAGTCAACTGTGAACCTACTGTAGGGTCAGAAAGCACTACTTAGACCCTTAAATGCATGAACTGTATGTATGATGTATGTACTGAGCATGATGATTATATGAATGAATACTAAACTATATGTATAACTGATATTCATGTATTAGCATGACATATACTATATGTTGCATTGCATTGGGTTGGGATAGTGATATTTGAAGGAAGTGTATTGAAAGGTTCTTAAGCCTATTATCTGGCAACTCAACTGCAATTTACTGATTATGTGCCGCATTCGATACCACTTGGAGTGTAGGGATGGGTGGGTGTTTTAAACCCCACATGAAGTGTAGGAATGAATGGAGATGGTATGCAGAGGCTAGTTGGATAGGACTCTGTTTACTGATTAATGTATATAAGATATTGTTACTGTGATGGGCTTAGGTGTAACGCCCCCACGCCCAAAACCATCACCGGAGTCAAGCTTGAGATGTTACTAAACTTATCTTACCTTTTAAACAACTCTAAATCACTTATTTTAATTTTCAGAATAAACTGTTTTTCTGCGTCATGGTTACTTAAAAATTCATTTCTTGAGTTTCAAAACTCGAAATTAAGATCCGTAAATTTTTCATAAAACTAGACTCATATATATATCTACTAATTTTTTTCTAGAATTTTTGACTTAGCCAATTAGTACAGTTTATTAGTTAAAGTTTCCCCTATTCAAAACTCGACTGCACTGACCTCTTCTTACTACAAACCATTTTTCTTCCTGTACAAAATTCATATGACTAAGTCGTTTGTTTCTCCCAAAACTAGATTCAACAATAATTCTAACCATATAAATTATACCTTCTAATTAGTTTTGTACAATTTATGGTGAATTTCCAAAGTTGAAACAGAGGATCCAGAAATCGCTCTGACCCTGTTTCACTAAAACTCAGATATATCATAAAATATAATACTTTTACCTGTTTTTCTTATTCCATAAGAAAATATACATAATAAGCTTTAATTTCATATATTATTCATCTTCAAAATATGTTTCTACAATTTTAGTGATTTTTCAAAGTTACATCATTTCTGTACTTGAATCTGTTTTAGGTTACTTTCACATTTTCATAATTTTCATGTGATAATCATCATTCAATCATACATATTAATAAACATGTATATCATCAGCTATTTTCTTAGCTAATCACTAGCAAGTATTTACACATCATTCATTATTCATATTATACCAAAAGTAGCTAAGTTTCTATACATGCCATACCCAAAACAAAACGTCTAGTTATACCGAGTTATTTCTTTGATAGTGTGATCGGCCTCCGACATTTCCTTCGATCCCCGAGTGACTAGATAAGTACTATAAGAAGAAGAAAATAAAGAGATTAAGCACTAGGCTTAGTAAGCTTACAAGCAAATAAATCACAACATTCAACATAATGGATAATTATGCATAATATCATCTAACATCATAAATTTCTTTACTTCTTAATTTCTATCTTCTTCTTTATTCCCTTACCTTCTTTCTTACCTGACCTTTCCTTTTTCATAAGTATAATCTACTTTTCCTTTGCTGTTAATTCACTGTAATTTAACTCAGATCCTGACCCGTTGAACCACTCGGAATACTAAGGATACTAGGGTCGCTCTCGCTCATCAATATCCTCGCCAATGCCATGTCTTTGACATGGACTTACATGAATTATTCTGTCTCCAATGCCATATATAATATGGACTTACATGGCTCAATCCTATCTCCAAAGCCATATTTCTAATATGGACTTACATGGCTCATTTCGTTCTCGTCTCTGTCAACCTTAATATCCTAACATTCCTAGGGTTCAACCGGCTTTCTAACACTTTTCCTCCGTCACTTCACCTTAAATTCGACTTTAAATATTTTCATAACATAATATATAAATGCTGGAAATTGACAATAATAATGTAAAATAAAAGAATATTGCATTTATTTACTGTAAACTTACCTTGATACAAAATGTGACTAAACCTTACAATTTAGTCCTTTACTTTTTCTTTTCCTCGTTCTTCTTTGGATTCTTGATCTATAATATAAAATATTTCTACTCATTAGCATTTATTTGATTTCTATTTCACTTCACAATTTATGCTGTTCAAAATTCGAAATTGCACTTTTACCCCAAAATTTACAGCTTTTACAATTTAGTCCTCTCTCAATTCACCCATCAATTGAACTAATTTTTCTAAATTAACACTTTTATTTTATCAATATAAACTATTTCACAGCCTTTGATATTCTGAATTTCAACACCAACATCTAATTCACAATTTTGCTCACAATTAGGTCCTAAATACCATTTTCTATCAAAATGACTTAATAAAACAACCTTAATATGAAATTAGAACTTCAATTTCATAATAATTCATCATAAACTACCCTTACTCAGCCAGGGTAACTTCCAATTTCACCCACCAAATCAAAAACTAATGAATTAGATGATTGGACCTAATTGTAAAAGTCACAAAAACATAAAATTACTAAGAAATAGTAAAATTGAACTTACATGGTGCAAAAATATGAAAAACCAGCATAGGAGACCTGCTACGGCGTTTCGGCTGAGAAAGATGAAGAAATGTCTAGATTTTCAATCACATCAGTTTTTTTACTATTAACTTTTATGCTAATTCCAATTTTGTCCCTTGTTCACATTGTTTTCTTGCTTATTTCATACCCAAACCGTCCAGCCATTAACCTTTGGGTCTAATTTCTCTTTAAATCCATCTTTTTAAATACTTAAGCTATTTACTCACAATTTAACAAATTTTGAGCTATTTTCAGTTTAGTCCTTTTTAATTAATTAGCTATCCAAACATCAAAATTTTCTAACTAAACTTTAATACTAACTCAATGACACTTCATAAATATTTATAAAAATATTTATAGCTCGATTTTCAAATTCGAGGTCTCGATACCTCGCTTTTGACCCGTCGACCTAATAAATTATTTTAATTCACTAATTTCACCATTTCACAAATTCTTTTTAATTCTTACTTGACTCATAAATATTAAGTTACTATCTTGTTCAATCTTATTTGTCCGATTTAGTGATCTCAAATCACCATTTTTGACACCACCGAAAATTAGGTCGTTACATTCTACCTCGGATTTGTGGTTTCGCAACCACTGTTCTGTTTAGGCCCTATTTCGGATGTTACATTTCTCCCCCTTTAGGGATTTTCGTCCAAAATCTTACCCGTGAAGAGATTTTGGTACTATTTTGTATAGCCTCTTCGGGTTCCCATGTAGCCTCGTCACCCCATGTCTATTCCATAGTATTTTCACAAGTGCAATACTTTTGTTCCTTGATTGCTTTACCTCTCGAGCTAGAATCTTTACCGGTTCTTCACAGTAAGTCATGTCCGGTTGAATCTCAACCTTTGTCTAAGAAATCACATGTGACGGATCTGAATGATAACGACGTAGCATAGACACGTGAAATACATTTTGAATCTTCTAACTCAATCGAGAAAGCTAACCAATATGCTAATGGTCCGACTCTCTCAATCACTTCAAACGGTCCAATAAAACATGGACTTAGTTTTCCTTTCTTGCCAAATCGAGAACTTTCTTCCACGGGATACTTTCAAAAAAACTTTGTCACCAACTTGATATTCGATCTCTTTCTTTTAAATCGCATATGACTTCATGCATTCAAGTCGCTTTTAAACAATTTCGATAACTTTCACTTTTCTTCTGCTTTTAACTAGATCAACCTCAAATCCGGCTTTCTTTAAGCTCATCCAATATAAAGGTGTGCGACATTTACGTCCATACAAAGCTTCATAAGGTGCCATCTTCAAACTCGATCGATAACTATTATTGTAGGCAAACTCTACTAATGGTAAATATTTTTCCCAAGCGCTTTGAAATTCCAAAGACACAACATCTAAGCATATCTTCAAGTACTGAATAACTCTCTCGATCGACCGTCGGTTTGAGGGTGGAAAGTCAGACTAAAACTCAACTTTGTGCCCAAAGCCTTCGTAATTTCTTCCAAAACCGTGAAGTAACTCTTGGATCTCTGTCTAAAATGATCGATAATGGTACCTGTGTAGTTTGACTATCTCGACATATACAACTCGGCCAACTTGTCAAGTGAATAATCCATACTGAACGGGATTAAATGAGCCGACTTCGTTAACTTATCAATCACAACCTATATCTGCATCTTTCTTTCTCGTAAACGGCAATCCTGTCACAAAATCCATAGTAACTCGATCCCATTTCCACTCGGGGACTAGCACAGTGCAATAAACTGAAGGTACCGATGTTTGGCCTTTACCGGCACAGATCAAACATCTAAAACAAACTCGAAATGTCCCTTTTCATTCCTACCCACCAAGACATTTTTTTTAAATCATTATACATCTTTATACTACCGGATGAATAGACAAAGAACTACTATGTGCTTCCTGTAAAATCTTTCGAATAAGCTCATCATTCTTCTATGCATACCCCGTCTCGAACATCAAACAACCGCCGAATCGATCCAAAATCGACTCTACATCCGACTCAGACCGATCTCTTTTGGTTAACAACTCATCATCATTTTTATTTTGAGCTTCACAAATTTCTTCAAGAAACATCGGTTTAGCTCTCAACTCACTAAGATAAAACCATCATCCGATAAGGCTAGACTAGTGTTCAAAGCTCTTAATGCAAATAAAGATTTCCTACTCAAAGCATCAAGAACAACGTTTGCCTTACAGGTGATAATCGATCACTAGCTCATAATCTTTAATCAACTCTAACCATCTTCTTTGCCTCAAATTCAAATCTTTTGAGTCATCAAATATTTCAAACTTTTGTGATCGGTGAATATGTGGCACTTCTCACCGCACAAATGATGTCTCCAAATCTTCAACAAAAAAACAATGGCGCTAGCTCTAAATCATGTGTCGAATAGTTCTTCTCATGTGGCTTTAGTTGTCTAGAGGCATAAGTAATTACCTTCCCTTCCTGCATAAGTATACAACCAAGTCCATTCATGGACGATCATCAGAATCACAAACTCCTTACCTGGTTCTAGTTGCACTAAAGCAGAGCTTTAGTCAACAATGCTTTTAATTTGTCAAAACTCTGTTGACATTTCTCAATCCATTCAAACTTGACATCCTTTCGCAGCAATCTTGTCAGCGGGGTAGCTATCATGGAAAATCCCTCTACAAATCGCCTATAATATCCGGCAAGACCAAGAAAACTTCTAACTTTTGATACATTTCTAGGAGGCTTCCAATCAACAATGGCTGAAATCTTGCTCGGATCAACCTTAATACCTTCACCTGAAACAATATGTCCAAGAAAACCAACTTCTCGTAACCAGAACTCACTTTTGCTGAACTTGACATACAACTGATTATCTTTCAGAATCTGTAAAACTGTTCTCAAATGCTCTGCATGCTCAGTCTCATCATGAGAATAAATCAAGATATCATCAATAAACAAAACTACAAACTTATCCAAGTACGGTCTGAAAATTCGGTTCATTAAGTCCATGAAAATGGCAGGAGCATTAGTCAAGTCAAATGGCATCACAAGGAACTCATAATGACCATACCTAGTCCGGAAAGCAGTCTTCAAGACATCTGACTCTTTAACTCACAACTGATAATATCCGAATCTTAAATCTATCTTGAAAACACAAGAGTTCCTTCAATTGATCAAACAGATCATCAATTCTAGGCAATGGATACTTGTTCTTTCATCATACCTTATTAAGTTGCCGATAATTTAAGCGAATCTCACCGATCCGTCATATTACCTTGTTTCAATTCCAGAATTCCTTTCTCTTCGGTCAATAAACCTCGATCGATGTACTTTTTACGAAATTCCTCCCGAAAGAAATCCCAAGTGACCTCTCCTTTGGTACAACCGATACAAGTGTCTTCCACCGTAGTAGGTGAGTCTCTAAGAAGTGATACTACACATTCCATACATTCCTCGAGTGTACAAGATAACTCATCAAAGACTCTGATAGTATTTTCTAACCAAAATTCAGTTCTTTCTGCATTATCATCTTTTGTTGCTCGGAACTCTTCTGCCCCTTGTTTCCTGATTCTATCAACTGGTGGCTTTTCTCTTATCACTGTACCTGTGATTGGGGGAGCTTGAGCTACATGGGTAGCCTGATAATCATGAGGGGGTGGAGGTCTAACTGCCGGATTCGTACGAATGAACTCGGCAAACAAATCATTCAAAGCTTGGAAGAGAGCTTCTCGAGTCACTCCTCCCTGATTAACTGTTATTGGCCTATTCTCAGATGGCGCTACCCCTTCTACGGGAGCAGGCGCATTACTTTCTACATCATCATCACCAGCTCACTCGGGATCCATTACAATAAAACAAAATATTTAAAAATCGTCAGGAGTCGTCACACTATCAAAATACAAGTATGGCATGTATAGCTAGACTTTTTCTCACACTAGATGTTCCGAGAACCGACTAAACCTGCTCTGATACCAATAAATGTAACGCCCCCACGCCCAAAACCATCATCGGAGTCAAGCTTGAGGTGTTACTAAACTTATCTTACCTTTTAAACAACTCTAAATCACTTATTTTAATTTTCAGAATAAACTGTTTTTCTGCGTCATGGTTACTTAAAAATTCATTTCTTGAGTTTCAAAACTCGAAATTAAGATCCGTAAATTTTTCATAAAACTAGACTCATATATATATCTACTAATTTTTTTCTAGAATTTTTGAATTATCCAATTAGTACAGTTTATTAGTTAAAGTTTCCCCTATTTCAAAACTCAACTGCACTGACCTCTTCTTACTACAAACCATTTTTCTTCCTGTACAAAATTCATATGACTAAGTCGTTTGTTTCTCCCAAAACTAGATTCAACAATAATTCTAACCATATAAATTATACCTTCTAATTAGTTTTGTACAATTTATGGTGAATTTCCAAAGTTGAAACAGAGGATCCAGAAATCGCTCTGACCCTGTTTCACTAAAACTCAGATATATCATAAAATATAATACTTTTACCTGTTTTTCTTATTCCATAAGAAAATATACATAATAAGCTTTAATTTCATATATTATTCATCTTCAAACTATGTTTCTACAATTTTAGTGATTTTTCAAAGTTACATCATTTCTGTTACTTGAATCTGTTTTAGGTTACTTTCACATTTTCATAATTTTCATGTGATAATCATCATTCAATCATACATATTAATAAACATGTATATCATCAGCTATTTTCTTAGCTAATCACTAGCAAGTATTTACACATCATTCATTATTCATATTATACCAAAAGTAGCTAAGTTTCTATACATGCCATACCCAAAACAAAACGCCTAGTTATACCGAGTTATTTCTTTGATAGTGTGATCGGCCTCCGACATTTCCTTCGATCCCCGAGTGACTAGATAAGTACTATAAGAAGAAGAAAATAAAGAGATTAAGCACTAGGCTTAGTAAGCTTACAAGCAAATAAATCACAACATTCAACATAATGGATAATTATGCATAATATCATCTAACATCATAAATTTCTTTACTTCTTAATTTCTATCTTCTTCTTTATTCCCTTACCTTCTTTCTTACCGACCTTTCCTTTTCATAAGTATAATCTACTTTTCCTTTGCTGTTAATTCACTGTAATTTAACTCGTATCCTGACCCGTTGAACCACTCGGAATACTAAGGATACTAGGGTCGCTTCTGTCTATCAATATCTCGCCAATGCCATGTCTTTGACATGGACTTACATGAATTATTCCTGCTCCAATGCCATATATAATATGGACTTACATGGCTCAATCCTATCTCCAAAGTCATATTTCTAATATGGACTTACATGGCTCATTTCGTTCATCTGTCAACCCTAATATCCTAACATTCCTAGGGTTCAACCGGCTTTCTAACACTTTTCCTCTGTCACTTCACCTTAAATTCGACTTTAAATATTTTCATAACATAATATATAAATGCTGAAATTGACAATAATAATGTAAAATAAAAGAATATTGCATTTATTTACTGTAAACTTACCTTGATACAAAATGTGACTAAACCTTACAATTTAGTCCTTTACTTTTCTTTTCCTTGTTCTTCTTTGGATTCTTGATCTATAATATAAAATATTTCTACTCATTAGCATTTATTTGATTTCTATTTCACTTCACAATTTATGCTGTTCAAAATTCGAAATTGCACTTTTACCCCAAAATTTACAGTTTTACAATTTAGTCCTGCTCAATTCACCCATCAATTGAACTAATTTTTCTAAATTAACACTTTTATTTTATCAATATAAACTATTTCACAGCCTTTGATATTCTGAATTTCAACACCAACATCTAATTCACAATTTTGCTCACAATTAGGTCCTAAATACCATTTTCTATCAAAATGACTTAATAAAACAACCTTAATATGAAATTAGAACTTCAATTTCATAATAATTCATCATAAACTACCCTTACTCAGCCAGGGTAACTTCCAATTTCACCCACCAAATCAAAAACTAATGAATTAGATGATTGGACCTAATTGTAAAAGTCACAAAACATAAAATTACTAAGAAATAGTAAAATTGAACTTACATGGTGCAAAAATATGAAAAACCAGCATAGGAGACCTGCTACGGCGTTTCGGCTGAGAAAGATGAAGAAATGTCTAGATTTTCAATCACATCAGTTTTTTTACTATTAACTTTTATGCTAATTCCAATTTTGTCCCTTGTTCACATTGTTTTCTTGCTTATTTCATACCCAAACCGTCCAGCCATTAACCTTTGGGTCTAATTGCTCTTTAAATCCATCTTTTAAATACTTAAGCTATTTACTCACAATTTAACAAATTTTGAGCTATTTTCGCTTTAGTCCTTTTAATTAATTAGCTATCCAAACATCAAAATTTTCTAGCGAAACTTTAATACTAACTCAATGACACTTCATAAATATTTATAAAAATATTTATAGCTCGATTTTCAAATTCGAGGTCTCGATACCTCGCTTTTGACCCGTCGACCTAATAAATTATTTTAATTCACTAATTTCACCATTTCACAAATTCTTTTTAATTCTTACTTGACTCATAAATATTAAGTTACTATCTTGTTCAATCTTATTTGTCCGGTTTAGTGATCTCAAATCACCATTTTTGACACCACTGAAAATTAGGCCGTTACATTCTACCTCGGATTTGTGGTTTCGCAACCACTGTTCCGTTTAGGCCCTATTTCGGGATGTTACATTAGGCCCTAATGCATATCTGATACTGAAACTGAAATTGGCTAAGGCCGAATCGCTCTCGAATGAAATGGGCTTAGGCCCGATCGCATTAATCGATGGCTATTGTTTGACTGTATGCATGTCCTCTGTGGGGATTACACACTAAGTTTATGTAAACTCATCCCTTTCTGTTTTAACTGTACAGGTAATCCCCAGACTTAGATAGACCGGCGCGGCGGAGGACTCAACAGTGACTACATGTTTATTGCACTGGTTAAACTTCATTAATAGTTTTACTCTCTATATTTATGGGTTATTTTTTTATGTAATTTGGGACTTTTGGACGGTTTGCATTTATTTTGGATTTTTAATTGTTTTCATAAACTTTCGAACTACAACAAAATCTTGGTTTTATTAAACATAACGTTTTTCCTAAACGCGAACGATTTTCTTTAAATATCACGGTTTTAAAAGCTTCCGCTACAGAATAAGTTTTAAACGAATCAAATTAACGAGAAAATAGTTTTGAAATTGATGAAAGATAAATAAAAGCTAATAAATGAAACAGTTTTAACTTGAAAAATTCGTTTTCAAATCTCATTTCATGTGACATTGCCAGATTCGGCCATAACATCTAGGCCGGGTTTGGGGTGTTATAGGTCACCTCACAAATATTGATTCGTAGAATTTTCTTTTATTCCTTGCTCTTTTTTTTATCTATATCTAATACTATCGACTACTCTTATTTGTTACTAGACGACTAAGCAATTCCTTAAAAAAAAATAGAGGGCTTCCAACAAAAAACAAAACTTCTTGTACAACTATGAAAAAAAGTCAATTTTTAGATTTCACATCTAATTGGCTTGCGGAAATATGAGAATTTTCTTCATGAATTATTATAAACCAACTCTTTGGATTCACGGGTTACCTGATATTCCGTTTCTAGGCTCAAGCCAATACCTCTAGGAATTTGAGGAATTTTCTATTGCATGATACCTGGTTATACATCGACAAGCAAGAAGAAGAAAGAAATTATCTAGCGCTTCATGTCGATATACTGTTTGAAATTGCGTTGATGTGTCCTTAAACTATATTATTTTTTGAGTTAGGTATCTAAACTTTTTTTTTGTCGAATTAGGTGCATAAACTATAATTTTGTAACCATTATGAGCCACAACTGTTACCCTTCATAAAAAAAAAATATAGAGTCAATCACTAGTTGATACGTGTCATTTTGGTTATATAAAAAAATTTAAATCTTAAATAAAAATTAAACCATTATTCAATATTATATTTTCTCTTTTCATCTTCTTCTTTTCCAATTCCTTCAGTTTCATCTTCAACTCTCTCTCCCTTTAGCTACTCGAATTTGACTCGAAAAAAATTCAAATTCGATTCGGTAATTATAGAGCCGAGCTCGAGTTTGAGCTATTGGTCAAGCTGAATTCGAGCTTAGTAATACTTGACTCGAACGACTCATGAGTCTTATTGAGCTTTTCATATTTTTTATATTATTAAATTACATTACTGCCCTTAATATTTTATTAACCTCAAGCTTAATTATTGAGTTGAACACGAGTTCTAACTTTAGTATAAAAATTGATAAACAAGATTAATTGAACTCGAGCTCGAATAACTCGATTATATCTCAAGCCGAGATCGAACTCAAAAATAGATGTTCGGTTAAGTTTAAATCAAATATCAAACTCTAAATTTTAAGCTCGAATTTAATAATATTTTAACTAGGCTCAAACTCGATTCCACAACCCATTCATAATTGGTTGTGTGAGTCACTAATATGTCATAAGTGTTTCAGCATCCGAATACAAGAACAGACGAGGTCTAAATCGGTAGATTGGGCAATCGACTAAAAACCCGACCCAATGAACTACTGCTACATCTTGTAAACTCGAAATCATTGGCCTCCACTTGGATTTTAATGGTGGTTTCAAGTTTAAATAAGGCTAAGGTTAGGGTTTGTATTTGGGGAATTCAACGGTTGTGGTCATTTTGATGGTTTTTATAAAAATAAAAACAAAAATTGAAAGTAAAATAAAGAACAGGATGAATCAAATCCGGAGATGTGCCTTCAACGAAACCCAAAATGAAAAAACAAATGTTAAAGAAAAGAAGTGAAAATACATAAATAAGAAAATAAATAAAATTCTCATTTGGATTTTAAAGGACTATTTTACTTAAATAACCCAAAAATTTAATTACGTTACCTATAAAAAGTGACATGTAATATATTTATAAATTTAAAACAATATTTATTTGAATTATTATAAAAGATGAAAACTATTAAAGCAAGTTCTAATTTTATCAAAAAATTTAATTTAATTGTGCATATTAAATTCAAAAATTATTTTAAATTTAATAATAATGTCAGCGATGTAATAATAATTAACAAACATGATAAGTAGTCTAATCCCTTTTTGTTGGGTGAGTTCGAGCCTTTGTTGGCCAGCACCGACGCCTAAAAAAATAAAAATAAAATAAAAGGGTGACAACCATCAGTGTGCTAGCACCAAAAAAAAGTTTTAAAAAAAATTTTGAGTGTCAATCATCTGGTGTCCGAAACCCCAAAAGTTATTTTTTAATAAAAAAAATAGTAGTGTTGGTTATCTATTTCGTATAACTCAATTTTACTGCTCATCTCAAATTATTTAGATGATTGTTTTTAAATCAAAGTCATTTATGTGATTTTTTTTATTTGAGTAAAATAACTTATTCTAAAGCAAATGAAAATTAAATTATAAATTACATGAAGATGGGAGAGAGAGAAGGGAATAAAAAAGGAGGAATTCGAAGAGAAGAAGATTAACAGGAAAAATATAATTTTAAATTTTATTTTTATATAATAAAATGTCACCTTTTTCAATTTTTGATTGGTTGATATAATTTTTTAGTAATTAATTTATGAATCATTCTTATCACATTATTTATGATTTTTTCTGATTATTTAAAAATATTTTAATAAATTTTTATCTCATTGATATATAATTTTGATAATTTTTTCCTGAATCTTGAAACTCAAAACTTTAAACGGGATTCGAGTTTGGAGTTCGATATTTAAGGTTTAGTGTTCAAAATTATAGATAAAAAATTACTAAAATGATGTGTTATTATTACGAAAAAATTACTAAAATATCATTAAATAATTAAAAGAGATCACGTGGTAAGAAATTTATATATTTCTAAATGATGGTTGAAGATTATTATGACCACAAAATTATAATTTAAGTATTTAATTCAAGAAAAAATTAGAGAAAAACTAAAATGATATAATTTAAAAGGATCATTCAATTAAGCCTAAAACAAAAAATGAATGGGACTTAAAATCAAGTGAATTAATCCAATTCACATATATAAGTGAATATTCTCATAATCCAAAGGCCAATGACCCCACATGTTTAATTAAACCATAACAAAAGAAAAAAAATATATCAATAATCACCTAATTGCTTGAACAAAGATAATATAATATAATAAATAATAAAAGGAGAAGAAAAACAAAACTATTGGTTTATCAGACCAGACCAAAAGACCTGTCGGAATCTGAACAAATATTGAACCCACTTCCAGGAAACTTCTGATAGAATCAAATAAAGTGCAAACAGCTTTTACTTTTTGCCACGCCTACCCTTTTTACAGTATTTTCCTTTAACTTTATTAATGTTCATCAAGACAACATACTCATAATAATTGTCTTAAAAGTTGAGTTCATGTAATATAAAATACATTTATACAATTTGTTATATTGATGTGAAAGCACTGTATTGTTTATGAAATAAGCATTGTTCCAATGATTTTTTTTTTTTCCATTTCCCTTCCTGGTTCCAATTCTTTGCTTATGATTCTCTGTTTTGTCATGCATAAATTGTGCAAGGACCTGCCATGGCTGTCTGCTTTAATCCCAAACCTACAACCTATATGCCTGACAGACCTCCAGGTATCAAATCATCACCATCTCTTCTGTTCTTATCAAATCATACGAATGGGAAATCTTGGTTTGATGAATTTTATACAGTTTTAGATCCATTTTTAGCTGTCAAAAATTTGGGGTTGAAGTGTTTATCAAGGGCCGACTCCTCTGTATCACCACCACCTAGTGGAGAAACCTGGTTTTTTTTCTTGAGGGATCGTATGTGCTCTGCAGTCCTTTTTTTTAAAAAAAAAAACTGTAAGTTTGCGTTTAAATGTATAGAATATATATACACGCAAATATTATTTTTTCAAAGATATTGTTGAAGAAGGTGATCTTGTTTGTCATTTGCAGCCAGGGAAGCTTAATGTTGTTGCTTTCTCTTTGGATGACTGCTGCAACTACAACCCCTCCGTGATATGATTCTAGGCTGAGATCCTGCATCAGCAATAACTTATATTATATTGTTGAAGAAGGTGATCTTGTTTGTCATTTGCAGCCATGGAAGCTTTATGCTGTTGCTTTCTCTTTGGATGACTGCTGCAACTACAACCCCTCTGTGATATGATTCAGGGCTGAGATCCTGCATCAGCAATAACTTATATTATATTATATATTATGCTGATGGGAATTAACAAATCTGTATGTATTTTCATATATACAAGTAACAGAAATCCCAATTCTTATATATTTCTACAATCTGAGAGAGTGATTTTGCAGGTATTTTAATGTGTGTATCAAAAAGTGAAAATGAAAACAAGGCTTAGAGAGTCACATGTTAAGCTATCAACAACAAAGCTGTGGATCATGTGATTGACCAATTGATCATGATAAAAGACGACTAATATATATATATGGAAAGGAACACTTGTTGCCATCTTAATGCCTAACTTTAGATCCACATACACCATTCAATCATTTTAGATTGTAGAAATTGGGGGGGCAGGCATAAATGGCTTGATGGCTTAGCACTTTGTAGTAGGTGGCTCCAACACAATGGATGACCCAAAATCTCTTACAATTCAAGCAAAATTTGTGATAATAAACCCCACATATAGCTATCCTTTTTTAAGCATTTCTATTTATAAATAGAAACCACTAATTATTCAGAGTATTGTTTATTTTTCAAGTTTGAGTGTAATCGAGTCAAATTGAATTTAAATTATCATAAAATCGAATTTAATTTAATACATTACTAAACCAGAATAATTTATAAGATTAAATGTCTCGTTTAAAATGAAGATATAGCACAAAAGGATTTTGAGGGAAAAACATGTATTATCAACATTTTCATCTATGGTTTTAGTTGTATGTCCATTTGTTAAAAGAGAGCTTAATTTATTGCACAAATGAGAATGTACATGTCAAAGTAGGGTGAGATGGTGATTTGAAACATGGGCAAGATTTAATTTTGTATAGAATTTAATTTAAAATTAATTAACAATAAGCAAAAATACATAATCATTAAGTAAATACAATACTATTTTGATCTAATTACACTTTTAATCTTTATATTTTTAAAATTTAATCTTTCTACTTTAATTCTAAGATTTTCTACATTAAAAAATTTAATAATTAAAATCCACTTAATAATTCAATTAAAAGATTACTATTACATTTTAAACACAAAAATAAATTTAGCCACATTGCTAATATTACGCACTTAAAAATTCAAATAAACAAATAAAAATGTTGCATACGAGATTTTAAAGTTTTTGATTGAATAAAAATTGTTAAAATTTTCAGCTCAAGAGAATAGATTATTAGATTCCTGAAATTAAAAATAAAAGACTAAATTGTAAATATGTAAAATATACAAAGACTGATATTATAATTAAATCTAGCATCTTAAATGTAGAAGATACCCCAAAACTTTTGTGAAACAACAAAATTTTAATAATTTGATCTTCCCCAAAAGATAAGTTGGTCATCTACATAATATATATTAATCAATGACATAATTTGAAGTTTCTCCATTCAAAACATTTCAATAATTATGAATTTAATTAAATACCAATCAATTGCATCATACATTAGGAGAAAAAAATTGGGATTAAAAGAAAAAGTATAATAATGAAATTTCATTTTTGTATATTATTCAAAGAGAGCAACAATTTTTTTTCTTTTTCAAGAAAAGTCCTTTTCTAAGGGCATTATAGCAAATGCAAATGGCAAAGCAATGAAGAAGGTTCTAGAATCATGTAGAAGAAAGATACAAATACCCACCACTTCCCCTTACTATTTGTTCAAACCCTAGACCCTATCTTGAAGTGTCATACATCCCTCAACTAACCCTCCCCCAAAATAATCTTAGTAAATATTCTGCCCTTTCTTTCATTTTTTTTTCTTTCTTTTAGTCAAAAACAAATTATCAAAGTTAAGTTAGATGTTGGCAAATAATTTTGTTAGAGCGGAGGGTGGTACTTATATTAAAGTTTTTTCGATAATGATAATTTCAGGATTTAAATTTAATTCAAATACGAAAAATAAGTGGTTAAAGTTTGTGTAACTTGAATTCTATCACTTATTGAAAAAATAAATACATTGACAAAATAAGGGGATCTGTGGAGGCGAGAGGCTAAGTATTATACAAGTAGAATCTATATAGAACTATACTTCTCTATTTAACATTGATTAGAATAGGGTTTTTCAACCTTTAAATAGATGTAGTCAAAACTCTTTTTGTATTTTTCATTTTTTCAACAGTGAATCTCTTATTTTCTGTCCGTGATTTTTTCTTGAAAGAATTTTCACGTAAAATCTATATATTTTTTTTATTATTATTTTATAATTATTCTATTGTCATTATCAACGTCTATTTTATTGTCATTTTTCTAACCAAAAAGTTAAAGATAATTTCAGTTAATTCTAAAATCTTATACTTCCTTTTTTCTTTTTTCCAATAATTTTTTTTTCAAAATTCTTATACTTTAACAATGGGAAGAATAAACGTTAAAGGAAGCTGACATCAAGTGAATTAAAGTGGCAAGAAAAAATGAATAATTTAATTCTTACATTAAAAAAAAAAACCTTAAATTGAAGGAGGTTCACGTCGCTTTAAACACCATAAATTGGAATTTTTTAAAAGTTTAAGGTTGTTATCTTTTAATCACAAGATATGATGTGGGGTTTAATTTCCGTTTTAGAAATGGAACACATTTTATATTTAATTATTTATCTTTTAAAAATATTTATAATAAAAGATAATTATTATTACCGACAATAAATACCCTAATTACAAAACGATGAATACCTAAACAAAAACTACTGCCTTTTAAAGTTTTTACTTTTTGTTTTAAAGACTAAATTACTTACTTTATAGTAGATCAACTAATTTTACCTTTAGCATATAGTGCAGGATCCACCAATTTAACTAATATTTTGAGAATTAAATCTTAAAATTATGTATTAATTTTGATTTAATATATAATTTTGATTGGTGTAATTATATATACGAATTTTAATTATGGTTCAAATATATGTCTTTAAATAAATGAATACATCGCTTTATTTTATGTTAGATAAATAAATTTATATATGTATACAACATATGTAAACATAAAATGGTACTATATTGAAAATTGTGTTTGTGATTTGTGAAAATTAAATCAAATAAAATTTAAAATCTGATAAAATCATAGTTCATTTATAACATTACATATTTGATCAAAATTCATATATAAGTTTAATATTTATCTCATATTTTGCATACAGGTAAAAAAAATTATATGATAACTTTACGTATGATATCGTTGTATTAATTTTTAAAATTGAATCGAAAGTCAAATTAATCAAATATCTAATTTTCATTTCAGTAAGTTAACCGATTGAATTAAGCAATTCAAAAGCTTTAGTTTTAACGTGTTGAATTGAGTGGAAAAAATTGAATTGGTAAGATTTATTTTAATAACCTAATTTAAATTGAGATTGTTATAAATTAAATCGAGTAAAAGAAATTTGAATCGAGTAGAGTCGAATAAATTTATTTGAATTGAATTACAAGAATTTATACAGGTCAAATTAAAATTATATTGACAATATAACTAAATTTCAAGTTATAAAATTAGTGTATATATTTTTTCTAAAACAAATGAAAAAAAACAATAGACTTTAATACAATAAATTTAATTTAGTAATTTATTTGTTTAAAGTCTTGAATTTATCATTTTAGAAGAAAAAACTTTTAATAACTTAACACATTTGTATAATTTTGAACAAGAATTACAAAAATGAAATAGTCAACAGAAGTCTACTCTTTTTTGAATATAAATGCTTAGAACTACCTATACTTCTTCCCCAATCCTTAAATAGAAAAATAAATGCGTTTCAGCACGCTCGAATCAATATATTCCTCCATAGACAAAAATTTCAATATTAACTGAACTAGAACTCAATAAAAAAAAGTCTACTTTAAATTATTTTAAATATTATTTCAATCAAAACTTATTGGTGAAAAACTCATGCACTAAAAAAAAAGCATATTATGCATACATACGTGTATATATTCTTTCACTTTAATATTTATATTAAAAAATTCTACAACTAGGATTTGTCTGAGAACAAAATTAAGTACTAAATTGGCTGTTTAAGCAAAGAATAATGGGAAAGGAACATTCTTCTTCTTCCTACTAATGCGTTTAATTTAAATAAGGTTTAAATATAAGGTAAATTATAAAAATAGTCACTTTTATTTGTTTTAGATTATATTTTAGTTATTAATGTTTGAAATGTTATGTTTTATTCACTTATGTCATCATTTTGTTACGAAGTGGTTACTCTACCGTTAAACTCTACGTGACAATCCAAGTTAAAATTTTTTAATTAAAAATTGATTTTCATCTCAGTAACTAGATATCTAAGTTGGCATTTAAAACCCATTTGAATTGTTATGTAGGACTGCCATTAGGGAGGTAACGGAGTTTAATGGTTGAGTGATCACTTCGTAACAAAACGATAACATAAGTGACTAAAACGTAACATTCAAACATAAGTAACTAAAATTTAACAAAAGTGACTAAAATGTAACAAAAGTGACAATTTTTGTAGTTTACCTTTAAATATAAAATCCACATTTAAATTATATCAAAAATTTTCATTTAAGTGTACTTATATTTCGTTTAATTATTAGTGTAATAATATGTTTGTTCATTATATATGTATTATAATAGGTAGACATAAAATGAAAAATAATTAATATAATTTAAAACTTGAAATTAGAAAACAAGTAAAAACTCTTGTAAAAAAATACCAATTCAAAATAAACGAAAAATCTTTGTGCTAAAAATAAGTCACGAAAATGACTAAATATTACCAATTGAATTAATTTATTACACACTATTCCTATCAAAAGTAACATTAATTTTTTTTATAAGTGGTATTTAAACTATTTATTTTATTTTATTTGAATCCAAAAATTAATTAAATAAAATATGCCATGTGGCATGTTCTTACTGGATGTTGTATCATTTTGATGTAAAATGAAATGAAACTGTCACTAAATGGAGCTTAGACAAAGAATATTCTACCTTCTGACTTATCAATTGGATTTCAAATTAAACAATCAAAAATATTTATTTGATTTAATAATAAATACAAATATAAAAAGTATTTTTGTTGCCCTTTGAGTTTTAGCTCGATTGACACGGGTATTATTACTAATACAGGAGGATATGAGTTTAAGTGCGCTGAAACGTATTATCTTTCTATTTATAGGTTGGGAGAGGCTATGGGTAATTTTGTAAACTTGGATAATTAACATAATTTGAAAAATATACATATATAATTTAGATTTAGTTAATGTTAGAAAATATATAAAAATTAAAATATAAAAATTTTAAATGTTAATTTTATATTGTTCATGTTTTATGGTCCATTTTATACATGCTCTTCTACTTAATTAATCATAATCTTGCTTTATATTTAAGTTGGGGAATTAATAATGTATTTAATCAGGATTTTGATTTTTTTATTTTAGAAAATTGAGAAATTAATTACTTTAATTTAATTTAATTTATAAAAAGTATTCTCGTACTTTATGAAATTAAAAAATTATTACTTTCACTTATTAAATTTTGATCATCATACTTTATAAAAATGGAGAAATTAATTCAATTATATATTATTGTTAAACTTTATTGAAATTACTAACATAAAATCAATACTTCAATAATTTATATGCAACAAAACAACAAAAATCAATTATTTAAGTTTGTGGGTGAAATTTTAATAATTTTTATCGTCAGAATTACAATATAACCTACAACATTTATAATAGTATGAGTTTGAAAAAATTTGAACAAAAATATTAAATATATAATAGCAATAGTAATTTAATCATTAATGAAGTATTTACTTTCACGGTTCTTTTCAAATAAGTATATTAAAAGATTATTAATATAAATGTGAGTATTGGGTATACTGATAATATACTTTCTTTTTATTCTACAAATAATTTTTTTAAAATTTATTATACCCTATAAGATACTTGTCAAACCTATGATCTTGTTTGTGGATTTTAAAAACTCCGTTGTACCAAATATTTTTCTTAATATAATATAAATTTTATCAATAGCCTTTTTATATAAAACATGAAATAATTTTAATTTTATTTATTTTCTTGTTAAATTTTCTAATTATTAGTGTCACAATTATTATTACTAATTACAAGTTGGATTCATATTAAGTTATACCTATTATTTTAAATTGATTGTCACTTAATTAATGTTACGGTTATATTATGAATTAAGACAAATATTTAACATTATAAATAGATTATCACTTAATTAGTGTTACAGTTATATATAAATTCAAACTAAAGATTTAGTTAACGCATGTGATGGCCTAATGATAAAGGCACAGGTTTAAGTCACGCTAGTTATATTTGTTGTTCAAGCTTTATCTTACATTTGTAAAATAAATTCTTTCATTTTGTATTTTTGAATTATACAATCGAGAAGTTAGATTTAATGTATTAAAATAAGTAATGTTGATTAATTATTAATAATAGATAAAAATACAAATAATATTTTTAATTTATTTTTTGAATAATATAGTTTTGTTTAAAAAAATTATATTATGTTTTTATTATAATAAAACAAAAGTCATGGTCTATAATTCTCTTCCATTATTTTATGCCATAATTACCCTTTCCTTGGCAAGGTATTCCCACGCGCTCACTACTTTCCTTGGGGCTCCATCACCTCCGATTTAGCAATTTGTTATTTCCCACGCGTCACGCGCGCTGTAATCACAATCAGCATCGAGTCCGTAAGGACCATTTAATTCCAAATTTGCCCTTTTAAAAGTTAACGTCCCGCCAATTGCAATGTTGATACCCCGCCAAAATCAACCTAGGATTCCGCCAGTTTTGCCCTTTTGGTCTCCGTTTGTTTGGCTGTCAATTCGGTGCCGTTTTGGGCTCTCTTTACTAAATAAAATAAAATTCTTTTTTCACTAAAAATAACTAAGAAAAAAAAAACCCCCCCTTAAAAGTGTGATGAAAAGAATCTAATTATTTATAAAATTACTATTATTATATTTTAATATAAACTATTTTTAAATATTTATGTATATAACTTTTTAAAGAAGGATAAATCTCAAAATTATACATGAACTTTAATTTAATGTGTAATTGTATACATAAACTTTAATTTGGTGGAATTATTCACGTGAAACTCTAATAGTGATTTAAATGTATACTGAAAACTTTAATTTTGATTTAATCATATACATTTAAAGAAATAAATACATCAATTTAATTTTTATATTGGATAAATATTATTATTTATGTATGCAATATATAAACATAAAATGATGTTATATCGATAATTGTGTTAATAATTTACAAGAATGGGATCAAATCAAAATTCCATATATATAGTTACACATTAAACTATAATTCATGTATAGTTTTAATATTTATCTCTTTTATAAAAATACAAATTAAATATTTTAACTTAATTTTAATTCAACTAAATATTCACTTTGGGTTGAATCCTTTTTTCCCTTTATTTATTTGGTTTTATTGTAAATAAATTATTTTTCATTCAAACCCTTTAAATAATGATAATTAATTAATTTTAAATAAAAAATTAAATGAATTTATCTCAATATTAATATATAATTGAATTAAATATACATTTAAAATACTTTTTTTACTTGAAGTTAAACATAATTTAGTTACAATTTAGTCTTATATTACTACAATATAAATTTAAAGTAGTTATCTTTTTACTATTTATAATTTTTTTACTATTTATAATTAAAAATGAAGGAATGGAGAAGAAAACATATAAATAAATAATAATTTTTTATTTTTATTTAAAATTTACTCAGTAAATATATATTAGGATTTATTCGATTTTTTTCCAAACATGAAGGGATAATTAGGTTTTTTAAATTATAAGACAAGTGTATTTTTATAGCAAACCTTATGAGGTAAGTGTCATTTACCCAAATAAATGGTTAAAATGTTCGTCAAAATTTTTGTATTCTTCAGTATATATGAATTTTAGTTTTTTTTTAGAAATTTAATCATTATATTTTCATATTTCAAAATTCTAGTACAATTGTTAATACCATTAAAGTATTTTATTAAATTTATTGGTGCAATAATTTGAAATTAAAAAAAATCTCACTTGATAGTCATATAACATAAATTATTTTGTAATAAATATGAATTCAATAAAAGAATTTTAACGATGTTAACATTTGGTCTTGTATTTTTAAACTCGAAAGGTTGGTGGGATATATTCTGAAGTAAAAGTAGATAAACTAAATTTCAAATGTACGAATAGCGCAATAACACAAAGCATATTTTAACCATGTTTTACTCATGTAAGTTCTTAAATATGTCATATATTATTTAACACATTGCTAGTGAAAATTTTGATTCCACAATAAGATATTATTTTGTTACACCTAAAGGAGCAGGTGTTACTCATTTAATATCGTTTGTGGAGTTTTAAATTCCATTGAAAATACATGAAAGAAATTTCTTATTATACAATGTTATTATTCTATTTATTGTTATTAAATATTTTTATATAAAAATAATTAGAATCCAAAATATTTTTAAAGAAGATGAACAACTGATCAATAAGCCGTAAAGTGTGATTTATTATTGGAGTTTTTGAACTCCACTTTTGATTCATTATAATTTTTAAATGCCACCTAATGAAACTTTGACAATATTTTATCTTAAATTTTTCTATGAGAAATATATTTAAATAAATATTCTCCAAAATTCTTTGCCTAAATATTTAAAGAGTACTCATTGTTGACCAATAATAGTATTTTTTTCCTTGTCTACCAAAAATTGACATTGAAATCCAATAATAGTAGTTTCATTCGTGTATTATTTAAAATATTGATTCGTGAAATAAAAAATAAATCTTAAAATCAGATGAAAATATTTTATAGTAATGTGTTGAAGAAAACATATAAATAAAAGATAATGCAATATTGTTTATAAATGTATAAATTTGACAATTCAACATGTCATCAACATTGTTTGTAAATCAGGTATTAGGATTTCTTCTAAAGTGTTTTTATTTTAAGTTTAAATTATAAAGAATGTGTTAGTTTAAGTTTTTTCTTAAAATATATTAGCAAAGAAAATAAAATAAGAGTAAACTATAAAATAGTCAATTTTATTTGTTTGATTACGTTTTAATCATTTACGTTATCGTTTTGTTACAAAGTAGTCACTCTACCGTTAAGCTCCGTTATCTCCCTAACGACAATCCTATATGACAGTCTAAATGGGTGTTAAATGCCAACTTGGATGTTTGATTGGGACGAGAGTAAGTTTTTAATTAAATAATTTTAATTAATTAAAAATTTTAAATTAATTACACATTGAATTGGAAAAAAAAGAAAAATAGTTCGAATCCTTTTTCTTTTAGTTTTTTTTTCCATTTCGACTAAAAAAAATTATTCTTATCCTAGTTGGCATTTAAAACCCATTTGGATTGCCGTTAGAGAGGTAACAGAGCTTAATGGCAGAGTGATCACTTCGTAATAAAATGATAACGTAAGTAACTAAAACGTAACATTTCAAATATAAGTGACTAAAATGTAATTTGAAGCAAACAAAAGTGACTATTTTTATAATTTATCCATAAAATAAAGAATATTTTTGATAAAAAAACTATAATACGAAATTGTTAAAGGAATTACTATGCAATTAATATATTATTATAATTTCCTTTTATATTTTTAATAATGAAAAGTTTTAATTTTAAAACTATATAATTTTATTAATTTCATTCTATCAAATTTTCAAAAATTAACTAATAAGAAAGTGTTGATACATTATTTATTTGGTAGCTCCAGTTGATCAGTTCACCTTCTTCTTGGTGAGGTGATTAGAGTCTAAAGGAATGAGTTTTCTGGTGGAGAAGATGGAAAAAGTGGAGTTCAGAGAGCCCCCATTTTAAGAGTCTTTAAAAGTATATAAAGGGATTTTTTCAAATCAGATTAAAATATATTCTATAATAGAAAGAAAGATTATTATAGTAAATTCTTCTTAGACTAGCTAGAAAAAATCAAACTATGACTCTTAATTTATACTAATCAACGTGTTGACTCATTTAATATCGTCAACGCAGAATTAAATGAGTTTTCGTTTAAATTATTTTGATTATTAATTTATTTCGATTTAATACTAATTTGATTTGATTTTATAATTGCTTAAATATATATTGATTTAATTGTACTATGAATCGATTATTTTATTGAAAAATCAAACGCTGTTTTTGTAAGAAAATATTAAAATAGAAAAATAAAGGTATTTTTGGGAACTTTAATAGTAGTTGAACACCTGATTTGAAGAAACATGAGGACATTTTTAGGGAACTGAGGCTGACTGATTTACCCCGTTCTTATTATCTTTCAATTAACTAATATATAATGGGTTAATTCTTAAGATGTCCCCAAGTTACAATTCAAATTCTAAATTGATCCTAATTTTAAAAAAATTAAATTAAATCATTAATCAGCATAACACCAAGTGTTAATTGTCAACTCGAATTTGATTGTATTATATTTAAAATACGTGGATAAAAAACTTTAAAGATGTATATACCTTTTACATTAGCAACTTAGATTTGATGTGTAAATTAAAAAAAAACGTTATTAAAGTTAAATATTTTTTATTATGTCATACCCAAATTATTCATGTGATGAGTGATGATGAGTTTAAAGCTTAATTATCGTGTTTTAAATATGATTTAATTATAAATTTTATACTTTTACGAAAATTAAAAGTTAATCATTCCACTTTATTTTATCAAAATTTAGTCATCATGCTTTATAAAAATTAAGAAGTTATTCCAATTGGGTAACACACCTAAATGCATATTAATTCAACAATGTATATGCATGAAATTAATAAAAATCACCTGTCCAATGATTTATTTGCAACAACAAGTTCGCGAAAATCAACAACTCAAATTTACATGTTTACCAACAATTAAATTAACTTAACAATTCTTGTAATGTGTAAAAAAAAAAATGACAAATTGAAGTAGATAGACTAACTTTTCAATTTCTGTAAAGTAGAGAGACGAAATTCTGAATTATACATTTTAAATATGCTTTCCTTCATATTTGAGCTAATATTTAACCCTCAAGTTGATAGAATGATTTAAATTGATACCACGTTGATACTTTATAAATTCAATTAGAACTTTTGTGAAGTTCGGGGATTAATTTAAAATATAGATGATAATTGAAGATGTTTAGTGCAATTAATCCCTAAGTTTTTTGAGTTTATTTTACCATATTACCCTTGATGTTTCACACCATTGGGAACACACATGCCGTGTGGCTTCCGGCTAAAGCCGGACCACCCAGTTGGCTTTCCGTCCACGTCATCACCCCGTGGTGGGGGCCGCACTCCCCCCATAAAAAACCCTAAATTCACGCCACATGCACCCCAAATTCACCCCAAACCTAAACCCAAATCTACGATCTCCATCAACGGTCCCACTCCTTACACGTGTACCCATATGCCTCATCTCCACCGTTCACGCCAGATCACCCGGTCAGCCTTCGGTCACCTCTCAAACCTCTAACAGCCCTTCGATCAACAAGATGATTGTATCCAACGGTTATCATGTTGCCCGAAACTCAACCGGGCAGATCTCATCGCCTTTAAGAACCGAGCCTAGCCTTCTCTTGTTCCTCGCTCAACGAAGGGGTTAGATCCTAAACCCAGTCTTCACGTTTAATAATTTTTTAGCCTTTTCTCGTGTCGAATTCTTTGCTACACTGGTGTAAGTCGGCGCGTGGTGGTTATTGAGGTGGCGCGTGTCGGAAACGGTGTTCTCTTTCATGGTTTTATCCTGTCAATTTGAATCGGGAATCCCTCGCCGGAACCCTACCGGCTCCCGATAATTTAATGGCATCTGCCGTGTTAGCGAATCGAAGCGATTCAAATTGGCCACCGCAGCCGAAAGGCAGTGTTGCTAAATTCATGGGCAAGGTTCCCTTCACAGCAACGAAACCAAACCCTAACCCTAAATTCAACAAGAAACGTCAATTCCACCATCATTTGGCGCCACCTGATGATGTAGCCGGCCATGTCGTGGATGATTCTCCCGCCGTGACCCAATCCGCAGCTTCTGATGATGCGTCGTCGATAAATCCGAAGCTGAATGATTTCAGCTCGGGCGCTTACGTCAGCTTTCGCATCAGCTCTTATTCAAGGAAGGAGTTGATTGATCTGAAAAATCAGTTGGTTGCCGAGTTGGAGCAGATTCGTGAATTGAGAAATCGGATCGAGTCGAATGATTTTCACGTTAGATCCAGCTCAAACAAGAAATCGTTGCCCAAGAAAAACATTTCCGGCAACAAACGGCCTTTACCGTCGAATTTCAGCAAAGAATTTAAGAGATTGAACCCTCAAGAGAACGGAAAAGCTTCCACGGCTCATTTGATGAAAAGCTGTTCCCAAATCTTGACCAAACTGATGAAAAACAAGCACGGCTACATCTTCAATTCGCCTGTGGATGTTATTGGAATGGGTCTTCATGACTATTACGACATAATCAAGAACCCGATGGATCTGGGCACTGTGAAATCGAGGATGTCGAAGAATTTCTACGGGTCTCCCTTGGAATTTGCGGCGGATGTAAGGCTCACTTTTAATAACGCCATGTTGTATAACCCCAAGGGGCATGAGGTTTATGTGTTGGCCGAGCAATTTCTTGCAAAATTCGAGGAACTGTTCCGGCCGTTGAGCTTGAAACTGGAGGAGCAAGATGAGCCTCCCGAAAGGGGTTATTACGAGGAAGAGTTGCAGGCGAGTTCTTGGGATCACGGTGAAGCTGATAGGTTGAAGAAAGATAGGGAAAGAGATAGTGAGAGGATAATTGTCGATAGGGATGATTCGGCTAATTTTGTGTCGAGATCGGATAGAATTGATAGAATTGGAGGGGTATCGGGCTTTGTTTCGAACCCGAATGTACCACCACCACAGATGCACTTGCAGGCGCCGGCAAGGGTGCCTTCACCTGTAAGGCCACCACCTGTGAAGTCATTGAAGCAGCCGAAGCCAAAGGCTAAGGATCCGAACAAGAGGGAAATGAGTATGGAAGAGAAGCAAAAGTTGGGGATTGGATTGCAGAGCTTACCACAAGAGAAGATGGATAATGTGGTTCAGATTATAAGGAAAAGGAATGGGCATTTGAGGCAAGATGGGGATGAGATCGAACTCGACATTGAGGCAATGGATACCGAGACGTTGTGGGAGTTAGATCGGTTTGTCACTAATTACAAGAAGATGGTCAGCAAGATAAAGCGGCAAGCATTGATGGCGAACAACGCCGTATCCAATGACAGCCATAGGGTAAGCACATTGTGTTTGCTTGATATGTACTGATGATTTCATTTTGTCTATTGTACGAACTTGCTTGTTCTGATTTGAAAAATTCAGGAAGAGGCAACCGTGGAGAAGATTGAGGTTCCAATGGAGATGAAGAAACCGAAAAAAGGCGATGCTGGAGAGGAAGATGTAGATATTGGGGACGAAATGCCGATGAGCAGTTTCCCACCCGTGGAGATTGAGAAGGATAACGATCGAGCTAGTAGCAGCTCTAGCAGCTCCAGTAGTTCAAGCAGCGATTCTTCGTCTTCGAGTGGTATTTCTCTTCTCCATTTTGATTTTGGAATTTAACCAATGTGTTCCGGAAAAAAAAATCATCTTGTAATGTTGTTATCGCAGATTCAGATTCTGGGAGTTCATCCGGAAGTGATTCCGATGCAGACGATGCACGGTCTTGAAGGCATGAGCTATTCGATTTTGGGGCAAATCCAGTTGGAAAATTGGGTGGTGGGGATGTAGATGAGAGGTAGATTTTGCTAACATCTGCTAACAAACTGGAAAAAAAATTAGGGATATTAGTAAGTATTAAATGCTGAAGATATGAACATTTTTTTTTTCCTTTTTTTTTTTTTGGTTGATGTACAGGGTGGTGGTGGTGGGGGGTTTAAATGTTGTGTGAAATTGTAATGGTTGCTCACTTTGGAGGAAAGAAAAGTATGAAAATGGAAAGGGGAGGGCAGCTTTGGGAAGAGAAAATGGTGAATTTAAGGGGTGGGTTTTTAGTGGAAAGAGGGTAGGGTTTGGTAGAGAAGGTAGGTTAGGGTGAAGGAAAAGAATTGCGGGGGGGGGGGGATACTTTTGTATGCATTAACCCTAAAAAAAAATTACTTAAATGATTTTCAGCATCATCAATAGAGGTATTTTTACAGATTGAAGCTATGTTTATGGGTTCCTTCGTTTGGATGTTGGCCAATGCTCAAAATTTTTCGGACCAAGGAAAGATAGGAAGGTGAAGAAGACAACAGTGTAAAGTGAAGCCTAAAAAAGGTCTTTAGGCTATGGGAAATCATAATTGCTTTATACCCATGCGCCATTTTGAAGTAAACTATTGGTTAAACTCAAAATGATGTGAGCTGAGTTGAATTTGAGACGACTCAAAACAAAACATTTTGAATATAGACTGATCCAAGTTCAATCTAAAATTGACTCAACTTTCTAAATATCATCATCCCTCTTCAATCAGTAGACAATCCAATTCTCTTCCTGTCGTCCTTTTTCGGCGAACAAACGTTGTACCTACCGTTTACCAAGTTTTCCTCAATTATACGCATGGAGACGTGTCTCACAGGAAAAGAAAATATTTGGATTGGATGGCAAATACCAATTCGTTGACACAGTCAGGCTCAAAATGCCGACAGTAAAACAGCAACGAGGTATTCACATTTCCATCATCCAAATTCGCATACTTGAAATAAAATGGCGTGTATATAGACTATGTATCCGACACAAACATAGATTTCCTTTTTTTAGTTTTCCATGTATTTAGAGATTCCTGTCGGACGCAAACGAAGAGTTACAAGCTCTCAAATAGTACCTATATCATGATTAGGGCACATCAATGACTTGCAGAGCAATACATAAATTGCAGATGACATTTCGGCAGGTAAATCATCTTAAATATAATATATATATATAAATAAATAAAGGCTGATAAACAAAATCCCTCATGGTTTTCTTTTTTGGATGAATTAAACCAGGATGTCAACAAATTTTCACCCACTGTCACCACTTTAAACAAAGCAAAGGCACTAAGCAACAATGTGAGAGCAAGCACCATACAAATGGCAAAAAGGCAAAGCAAAAATGAGGTTTCCTTGATAAGTTGTTTCCACAAACAAGGGCTAACCTTTTATACTTGGCTCTCATTTGAGCTTCTTCAACTTGAGAAAAACGGAACCGAGTTGGGATTCACAAGCAGAGAGAGTGCCGGGTTCCAAACATTTCAAAAAAGCCTTGGTTAGGTCTAGTGTTGTTATCATTTGGAAGATCTTATCGCAGCATTTATGCACTTCGGTTTTTCGAGACTTCTTTTCGGGCATCTTTGTCACCAAGGTCTCTATAAGATGACCAAGACTCTGCAGGTGGCTTTTCAAAAATTTCTTCGACGCATCTCGCTTGCTTTCATTAGAGTTCATGGGGACCTGTGACTTCAATACTTCAATCACCAAATCGAGAGCCTCAACCCGTCGAAAGTCTGATTTTGCATTGCCACAGTTTTCTAACAAGAAGCCGAAGAGTTGACGACTGATTCTAGGATTTCTTCTAAATATTTCTTTCAAAACCCCAGATTTTATTTGGGACTTTTTACTGTCAAAATACCCCTCCAGAACAGCCTGTAAGAGATCAAAGACTCCCTGTAATTCAGAATCTGAGAGATTTCTTGCTTCAATGATCTTCAATATCCAATATATTGAATTCTGAGCAAGCGAAACAATCATTTTATATCTGGTCAAAGAGGCTGTCAGCTTCTTCTTTGATAGGCTGCTTGCAGATTTCTTTCTCTTGAATGGTTTTGATGCCAACTTAAGGTTTTTCTCCAATAGAGATTCAAGAGTAGACAGCGGTATGGATTCATCCTTGGGTAACTTCTTTTCTTTGAATACCTTCCTTTGAAGAATTCCCCATATACGTTGTCCGAGTTGTTCACTGCCTTCTGTGGTATGTGGATTGACAAATGCTTGAGCCAAGTTCGAGAATACTGTCAAGACTTGGGGCTTACCTGAATCAGAAAGATCATAAATACACACTTCTTAGAATCTTGTATATAAGTTGCAAGTTAAAAAAGAAACATTTCGGCAAGTCAGTCTAGATTACAAAACTTAACATTTCTAAACTCGAACAATACTAACAAATAAACAAAACAGATAGGAAATACACTTGCCTCGATTTTCATGCAAATAAATTTCCAGAAGTGAAAGAACTCGGAGCTTGAACAGGACGAGCTGGGACTGAGCAGTTTCGCCACCTGCCTGATTCTTTTTCTCTTTAAAGATCTGAGCAAGATAAGTGTCCATGCGGAACATAGCATCATCATCCATTCCTCCATCAGACTCGTCAGAATCTTCAGGAATATCTTTATCAGCCCCCTCGCTGCCAACTACTGCCTCAGAGTCTTCCGATTGTTCGTCACTGTCAGCTGTTTCACCAGTCTCAGCTTCATCCATATCCTCATCTTCTTCCTCATCTTCTTCAATACCAAGAAGGTCATCATCATTGTCGTCGTCATCTTCACTGCCTGCTTCCTGATGTCTAGCAGGTTTTAGGTCTTTCTTAATTATCCGCAACATCCGCATCAGCCCGTCATCAGTAACATCGCCACAGAAATATCTAAAAACCTATAAACAATACGTGCCAAATAAAGTAAGAAAAATGAAAAAACATAAGAAAAATGAAAAAACATCTGAGTTGTTCTAATAAGACAAATCAGAAAAACCAAAGCTGGACTTAGAAGAGTAATATAAATACAATCAAGAGAACATTTAGTTAAGAAATATATGGATAGAATAGATAAGTGGTAGCTATAAACATTAAAGAAGGGTGAAACAGAAAGAATTAAGGTATTGCAAAATCAAAAGAAGGTATGGATGATCTCCAACATCGCATAAGAATGACTAGAATAAGTTATTGTTGTGCACCTGCTCAATAGCAGTCCGCATAGGGGCTGACGACTGAGGCAGCAAGGAAAGTAAAGTATCCACAAGAACATCCATTAATTCTGGTGCTGCATCATCATCCAACTCGTCTTCTCCAGATAAGTTGAGATCATCAGGAGCTGTAAAAACTTTCTTACAACATATTGTAAGCTCAGAGGCTGCATCGCAGAATTCCCCAGGCCGGAGGAGTACTTGGAGTAGCAATAGGATGAGCAAATACCTCAATGCATGCACTTTATTTGCATCATTGCTGAGCCTAAAGTTCCTTTCCTGTCATTTTTTAAGCATTCAAAAACTGTGTATCATTGCAAGAGTCAATAGCAAACAAGATCATTACTTTTCCAAATATACATACAAGATCAACAGTCCAATACAAGTAAAACATTCTTATTTTTGTTCAACATAGATTAAGCCATTATCCCCTTTTCATCAAAAAAACCACAAACCCATAGACAAGTGTCAAAATATATTCACATGTGAGTAAGACCATGCTTACCCCAACTGTTCAATTGCAAGTGAAAACAAACAGGTAGAACACAAATTGTTTCAGAGCTTGGATTTATTAAAGAAAATAACCTCAAAATCAGACCCATATCTAAAGCATTTATTATTGATAGTAAAGCACAATATCAAGCTTACCTCTTTATAAAGTTTACTCTCCATTTCTAGCAATTTTGTGACTGACTCTTTGTCATCATCAGTCAAAGTTCGAAATAGAGAAACCGAAGGAATGTTACGTAATGTGCTGAAAAACCGCATGAAGTAGGAACCAAGGTCATTAGGCTCAAGTCCATTAGCCAAAGATCGGGGCTCCTCAACCTT
Source organism: Gossypium arboreum (assembly GCF_025698485.1). Taxonomy (NCBI): domain Eukaryota; kingdom Viridiplantae; phylum Streptophyta; class Magnoliopsida; order Malvales; family Malvaceae; genus Gossypium; species Gossypium arboreum. The sequence continues at coordinate 6,277,983 of NC_069082.1, read as the reverse complement.
TTGAGCATTTGCTAGCAGAGATTGGAGTTGTTCTATGCACATTTTGCAAAGAGCAGTCGAGGTGGTTGCTTTTGGCCATCTAAATTTCTCCTGTAATTCAAATGAAGTAACTTCATTACCAAGAGATGCAGAGAATAGACCTTGAACTGATAGAAACTTCAATATTTCCTTTTGCACTCGGAATTTTGCTTCAGGGTCCAACTTTAAATGTTTCAGAACACTAGGAAGTGATTCTATGACCCAGCCTTTCAGAAAATCAGCATTCCCCATAATTCCGATAGAATCCTTGTCCTCGATTGAGCCTATCTCAGAATTTTCATCAGTTGTTTGACTCTGATCAGAAGGTTCCTCGGAAGCATGACCTTCATCCAGAAACAAGTTAATCAAGTTCTGAACAAACAGCATGCAACCAGCTTCTGTTTTGAACTCTGCCATCAAATCTTTCACTGTTTTTGTCTTTGTAATGCAATCAAACTTTCCATTGCTGTGCTTCTGAAAGGCAACAATAACAGCTACTCGCCTGACATCATCATTCCTAACCCAGTCTAATAATTCATTAAGAAAATGCTGTGCAACTTTATACAGCCATGAATCTTTTGTGGAAAGTATATCTATCAAGCACTGAACAACTTTGGGTGAGAAAACAATAGGTATAAAAGAAGACGGTAATCTTGGCAGGAGAAGAAGCAGAACATCAAATGCTAAGTGTTTACGATCATGAGATGACAGAAGCAAGGATCTTTCAATAACAACATCACAGAAAGACTGGACGTTATTTGCAATTTCTTCTTCTGAAGAGCTAGACTTGCGACCCTTTTTGTGCTTTTTTAAGGAATTAGAAGCAGATACCGCATCTTCGGCCTGCAAAATGGTATCAGGTAGGAGAATATTTACCAGAACAGGCCACAAACTATGAACCCGGGGTTGACAAAATGTGGATTCCTGCCATATTACAGACCAAATAAATAACTTTAGAACATATTTAAACTTTATTTTTCTCAATGATTATCCCTTCAGTATATAGATGCATTAAAAGTTACCTTCAAGCAGTTACTAATTGAGGATAAATAATCAGCAGAGAAAAGTTTGCTTGGGCAGAATGGATTTGGCAAAAGTTTGCTGAATTTGCTGTCAATGGATGTTTTTTCATGAATTTTTAAAGCTAACAGCAAGGCATCAGGATTCCCAACATCAATGGCTTCTTCAAACCACTGAGGAACTCCAGGAGCTTCAAGAATATGATCCAACAATGCTTCAGCAGGCAGCTGCAACATATAGAAGCATTACATAAAGACTGAAACATCTACTTAACAAATTCATAGATTGCAAATTGAACACTTACAATACTGACATTAAGCTTGACAAGACATGCATAAAAAAGAGAATACTTAAACTGCCAGCTTGACTATTACCAGTCAACATATGTATACAGTTACAGGAAGTTACAAAGAAAATATATGAACAAGCATAAAACAAAAGCAACGGCATTAAAAGCACTGGTTACACCATCCAATCAAAAGAGTAGTAAAGCAACTATTTATAATGATGCACTTAGAAGCCATTGCAACTCACCTAGTATTAATATTACAAAATAAATAAACTGCTGACATCAGAATAGACAAAATATTGATTTAAGCTTAGCATGGGTTTGGAATTATTACAGTTTCCCCCCACATTATGGCAGCAAAAAGTAAAAATATTATTAAGGAAAAAATCCAATTACATCATCAGAAAATACCTTTTCAATAATTTCTAAAATGATGGAAACCGATGGCTCCTGCAAATATCTTTTTTTGGAAGCAAGGGAGATAATAGCACTCATAAATTCCTTGATAAGAAGAGTATTTTTATCGGACAACCACTCTTTAGTGAGTCTGTCAGATCGGGCAATAGCACCATAAGCGAACAAGCGACCCAGGAGGCAATCCCTTACTTCCTACAAGATAGAAGCTAGTTTTTGAGCATTATTGCGTGATGACAACCTGATGATATGCAAGGGGGAAAGCATGCATACCTGACCCTTCATAGATGATGAGACCTCCAACAAATTAACTATAAGTTTCAACAAGGAGTCCACTTTAATGCTGGGAATTGAGGCAACCAAAGCAGTCAAACCCAACGCAAAACCCTGTCTAACACACTGCAAAACAAGTAGAAAAACATAATTCACCAATAGGCCAATTTAAGTTATAATGGCAAAGTATATTGTCCAAGATCATAAGTATATTTTAGGTGCTGGATGTCAAACTGGATTCAAATGCTAACTTATAAGTAACACATCAAAAGCATATGTAATTTGATCACTAGTCCTAGGTAAAAAAGTTTCAGACTATTTTACTTCTCATAAAAGGGTAAAGCAAATTGGAAAAATAGGAAAGCCATGACTTCCATAGTGAAATGCAAGATACAAGTATCTAAAACCTCAACAAGTAACTACATGAATTCTTGTGAGACAAAGCATGTGAAGACAGCAAATCAAACCTCTCTTGATGAAGAAACACCGCGTATCAACCTCCGCACGGCATACCCCAAAGAGGATGCACAGTTATCCAAGCCATCATCCTTTTGAGCTTCCAGTTTCAAACCACCCTCAACCAAGTCCTTATTCTCAAGCCTATCATATGCCTTCTGCACCGCCTGCAACTCAGTCACCATTGTTTCCACTGCTGCTTCTCTCACCAAAGAATCTGCCGAGGCTAAGTCCTTAAAAACACTGATATGGAACTCAGGCGAACTACTACTAGACGAAGCTGCCACAGGCTCTGTGGCATCCTTTCCTTTCGGTTCAATAATCGGTTGTTTCAGCTGAGATTCCTCATTTTCTAAAACCGATCGCCGCCTCTCCTTGTCTACCTGTTTTCTCTTCTTTTTTCTCTCCATTGGTTTAACGGAATTAGCAACAGAAGAGGAAGCAACCCCATCTCCCATGTCTGCATCTTTTTTGCCAATCATCTTAATTTTCTTACTGGAAGGAGCCGAAACCGTATTATCCGCAGCTAAATCAGTTTGACCCTCAAGAACGTCTTCCTCAGATTTAGTGCTTCTTTTCTTAAAACCCATTAAAAACCCAAATTCCAGAATACCTTCTGCAATAATAACTATGCATCAAAATCAAGTTTCCCAACAAGAACGAATCAAAACATAAAAAAAGATTCAAAATATAACCTTTGTAAGTGACAATGCTATAAATTGATTATACTTTGAGGACAAAAAGCATGAAATTTCAATATCCTAAACTTCTTGTAAATCAAATAAAAAATCTGTTCAAAACAAATAAAAAATATATATTACCTTCTACTTACTTTTCTTTTTTCGGTTTTTTAAGCTGCTTTGTTAAAGAAACTTGAAAATTTTTAGGGTTATGAGGCTTTAGAGTAGAGAGAGAGGCACAGAGAGGGCTGTTGACGATTGGGACGCCTTTTAGGGTTTTATTAATTTATAGAACAAACAGTGATTTGGGGAAAAATTAGGGTTTAGTGACAGTAATAATTGTAAATACATGATAAAATTAGAAATAATCGATTCCCCGCATCACGTATTAGGGAGATTTTTTATAATAAAATTTAAATTATTTTTAAAATATTGATCTTTTAAACCGAAAATTATTTAAGGAAATAATAATCATAAAAAATTGATCAAATAAATATTTTTATCAATCTATTAAAATACTTATGCATTAAGAAATTGTGGTCTAATTATAAATCTCACCCTAACTTTAATTTGTATTTTTTTTTGTAAAGTTCAAATTTGATACATAGGAAAAGGAGTACACTAAGTGGGAACAATGTCCTATACAAATAAGGTCATTGAGGCCACTAACTCAAGCAAAACAAGGTAAAGGAAACAGTTGATAACCCAAGCTTCATAGAGACAAAATATCGAAAAGTGAGTAAATTTAACAATTTATGTTAGGAAAAGATCATCATTGATTGAATCAAGCTTCTCACCTAATGGAAGAAAAGAAGAGACCTTTGACACAAAACATTGGCCCAAACAATATAGTTGTGACATACTCAACCATCAGGGTAATAGGCCTTAATAAGGTGAGTCTTTGAGCAATTCTTGCCTCTGGCAGTGGATAGCCTGAAACAATAGTAGCAATAGACCAAAGTAATTAGGGACTTAGAGAATTGAGTCCCACGATGTAACACCCCTCACCAGGTTTGGTTGTCAGACTTAAGCTATAGGATGCTACAATAGTTAACAAAGTATATCACATACAATTCCGGCTTTAAAATTCAATTAAACAATAAAAACATTTCACTATCCACGCATAATATGATTTACAAGCTAATTCGAGTCTCAATTGAGTTTACGAAAGCTTTTAAGTTGACCCAAGCACAAATAAGGACCAAATTGAAAATTTTTAAAAAGTAAGATATTTTTTTAAAACAAGGGTCACACGGCTATGTAACAAACTGTGACTGTGCGGAACTGGAGTCACAAGGCCGTGTAACTCACTGAAGTTGTGTGGACCAAAATGCAAAAATTCATCAAAAGTCACATGGCTGTGTAATAAGCTAAGGCCGTGCGAAAACGAAATGACCAAATCGACAGTACTCACAGGGTGTGTGGCCAAACCATGTGACGATTGGGAACCGTGTGCTGCTAATATTACCTATTATCTAGTAGACATACGATCGTGTCACCATACTGTGTGGGCAGGCCATATGGTACAAATTATGCCCTAAGGTACATGATTCAATTTTTAACCTAAAAAGACAATTTCATAGTACAATTTGACTAATGGTAAACTTATTCAAAACAATCCAAAACAATTCTAAAACATACTATATCAACCCTTAATCATCTAACCAATATGCCTCAATGGCACCATCACACCAAGATAAGAAACTTTCAAACCATTCATCCAATTCAAACATGTATATAAAACATATGTTACAAATTTCACATACTGTCAAAATAACTTTCCAAATTCTCACATCATTAACCTCACCTTTACACATACTAAAACTTAACCATTCAGGAATTAATATAGTGACTACAAACTAGTATACATACCTTAAAATTTATATCCAAGCATCACCAAAAATCACCTTCTTCCTTGATTCAATAACTTGAACACCTCAACTAAACATACACATTACATTCAAATCTTATAAACATACCATAAAACTTTCAAAACAAACATTACATATAGACCATTTCATCATCTTTCCAAAATATCACTTAAACACAAAAACACTTATTCACAACCAAGCCTATACACATGGCACATAATCGAGTTTAGAACAATTCAAAAGTCTACATAGACTGAAGTTGAACAGTGTGAGCTTTGGGGATGATCCAATAGACACGTTATGCAAAACGTCAACTACAGAAAACAAAACAGAGTAAGCTTTAAATAAACTGAGTAGGTTCATAGGTTAAAATATACGTAAACTTAAAAAATACACAATAAAACAATTAGCATAATATTATTAACCTGACATTACAGTTCACAAGGAATATGTGAGTTTGTCATAATACCGAATCATAAAATATTTCCACATTTGAAATAATATTTAATGTAGTCCATTCACATAGATTCAACATATTCCATCACATCTTATATCATTTAAACTCAAATCCGGTCGATGAATTATAGCAAAGAGATTCAGATACCCGAGTACCTACACCATACCAGAGAGCACTATAGTGCTATACAGAGGCATCGTAGTGTTTTACAGAGGCACCGTAATGCAAACAAAAGCTCCAAAATACAAACAGAGGATCATTTAAACTCAGATCCTATTAGCTCGACGAATTATAGTAAGAAGATTCTGATACTCGGGTACCTAAACCACACCAGAGATCATCGTAGTGCTAAAAAGAGGAGCTTAAGTGTAAACAGAGGCACTGAAGTGCAATCCTGTACAAGCGACCAACTAACCCTATTAGCATACCAATTGTATCCTAATCGTTTACTAAGTTCAAATGGGCATTTATATAGAATTCAGAACATTTACATTACCGTAGCATTTCCATGAATCGAATCATATGTCATATCATATCATATCCATTCAACATTCCACATGAACTATATTTATCACCTACGTGAAACTTTACAATTAAATCCTTAAGTCAATTTCTCACATTTTGTACTAACATGTAAACATTGTAAAATATATTCAAACAATATAAATTCACAATTAAACTACAATAAATACATATAATTACATAAATATACTCGATGAACTTACAAGGAAAAATCAGCTAACGAGTTTATTCATAGGGACTATTCAACAAATTTTCTTTTCCTTGATTATCTTCAACTTGCTTCAAATCTTGATCTATATAATAATTAATTTTAAATTATCAATTCCAAATACCTTATAATGTCTAAATATATGCATATGACCTTTTAATATCATATTACGAAATTTCTCTAAACTTTTACTTTTTATTCAATTTAGTCATTAAAACCGAAACTATCATAACTTTCACATTTAGACCCTGTTTTATAATATGTTTTCAATCACATCCTTTTAAAACCTTCTACTACCCATATTTATAAAAAAATGACAATTTTATCAAAATTTCATTTTAGTCCTTAAATGCAAAACAAGCATTCAAACTTTACAAATTAGTCCTACATAACATCTAAGCTTAACATTTAACTATTTAACACCAAAAACTTCAAAAATCATCAATAAAAAATTTTTAAAAATTTAATATTTTTACGGTCAAAGCCCGAGTTAGCTAAATCAAGCTTCCAGAATTCCAAAAACATAAAATTACAAGAAATGAATTAAAAACGACTTACCAGTTGAAGCTCAAAGCTTGGATGAAAAGCTCAGGTTTTCTCTTCAATGGTGAAAATGATGAAGGAGGGTGGAAAAGATGATGAAAATGACCATACCTTTTTGTTTTTCTTTTATGTATTTTAATTTAATCATAACACTAATATGAACATTATTTTTAACATATGTTTTGTTAATATATCAAGCATTAACCATCCACTAGTGTTCATAATAGCCTAATTACCATTTTAACCCTTGCAATAATACTATTTACTCCATTTAACTAATAAAAATCAATATCGATTAAGTTTTATGATTTAGTCCTTATACTCTAATTAACCATCTAATCATTAAAATTATCGGGCCAAAATTTAATATAACCCTATAATAGACTCATAAATATTAATAAATAATGTTTACAGACTCGATCATTAAAAAATGAGATTCCAAAATCATCATTTTTAGTAACATTGGAAATCAGATTGTTACACACGAAACTTGAGTGTCATAGCTCAACCAAAGGCTGTAAAAAACTATTATCCTGGTGTGGGCTCATCCTACCGAAAATTGATTCAAGCCCGACAATGAGAGAAGGCCAAGGACAGAAATAGGGACTAGTGACCAACTATTTGATGACCAAAGAGTTTGCCACCATTACAATACCTAATCCTTAAGATTGAAAAAACAACACGACTTTTAGAATCCCCTAATAGAGATCCGAGTGGACCAGTGGTTAAGGTGGACCAGTGGCACATGGAGGAAACTATCGATGATGGTTTGAAGCAACAAATGGATCGATCTAGGTGAGGCCAAATGCAACACTTACCTCGATTTAGATGGGGTCCGAAGCTAGAATAGTGATGATGACGATACTTTGAATCCAAAATAGTAGGCTGCCAAAGAAGAACCAAAAGTTCATTCAAAAATTGGAAAAGGCAACACAACAAGAAAGTTGTAGAAGTTATAGGCTCGGTATAAGATTGAAGAGGAGATAAAGAGCTTTTGATCACCTACAGCCTTAGCTGAAGATACGAATGGCACTAACAGCTCAACTTTTATTGGGAGAACAAAGAGAGAGAAAAAATTGATACGCTTGAAATTAATTTGTTAGAATTTGTTGCTTATGCTTTTATGAAAACTGAGAAGTTAATCTAATTAGGTAATACTGTTAAATTTTACCATTCAATAATTTATATGCAACAAAATAACAAAAACCAAAAGTTTAAATTCACTAGCTTATGAACAACAAGACTAATTTCTCAATTTTCATAATTCATAAGGTATGAGAATGATTTTTTATACAAATTAAGTATACAAACAAACTTTTCAATATTCGTAAAAATAAAGAGATGAATTAATAAAAAGAAATGTTGTGGTATATATATTTGGTTATTTTGGGCAACTTTTTTAAAATTAGATCAATGATAAAATCAGTCATGCCATTGGTTCGTTGTTCCAACTGGTTTGGTTAAAAAATTATAAAAAATCATAAAAATAAAAATATATTTAAAAAAATAACAAAGGTTCAACCATCGATTTTTAGCTGGTTTAATCAATTCAATACCATTCTTCGGATCGGTACCCTACCAATTTTTGATCCAACCAGTCCGTATGGCCAATCCAGTCCAATTCAAACATCACTAAATATGAGAGACTTTATATTATTTGATATGAGAATAAGTTGACACATGCTTAATTTATTTTATTTTTCTTTCTTTTTTCACACTAGCATATTATCATATTTTGTTCCCTATATTTCAAAAATTAAAATGTTTTGTTTAGAAGTGGAGAAACAATAAGGTTTACCCATTCCACTAAGCAAGTTTCAAATACTAAAAATATAACAACCCGATTTCTAATGGTGTTAGAAAATGTGATTTCAGGATCCTGTTTCCGTAAATTGAGCCATAAATATTTAATAAGAATATTTACAGAGTTATTGTATTGATGAATTGAAATTTTGTTAAGTGATTTAGCCGAAATTATGAGTAATTAAGGCTTAGGGACTAAATTGTAAACGTTTAATCGCTATAGATTTTAAATCAGGATAAGGCTTGGGGACTTAAATTGGAATTATCTAAAGGTCCAAAATGATTAGTAAACCATTTTAAAAAATATATTAGGAGACGATAATACTTAAATAAAATAAATTAAGTAAATAAAGGTTAAAATGTTAAGAAATTATGATTAATTAAGTAAACAAAGCTTAATTAATTACTAAACTAGGTATAAAAAGGAAATTGACGGAAAGAGAGATGAGAGTTCTCATGTTCTTTAACTGCCCAAGGAGGAACCTAAAGAAAAACACTATTTTTGTTTAATTGAAGCTGTCAACCAACATTACAAGTAGTCCCTTGCAATTTTTCTTTCATTTTTATCTTGAGAGCTTGATCTATCTAACCCAAGGGTCAATTTGATCAATTGGTGATGTATTGTTAAGATTTCATTTTTGAAAATTAGATGATTTAGGTGGTAAATTGATAGAAATTAAGCTTAGTCTAAGAAAAAGACTAAATGTTAAACTTATTGGTTAGTTTTGTATATTAGGGACCAAATTAAATAAAATGAAAAAATATAATGAATTATTGGTAGGGATAGAAAATAGAAGGTCCCTAATGAGTTTTGGTGAAATCGGATTTTAATCTGAGGCTTTAAATTGAAAGTTATGCTTGTCTCGGTATTAAGGATTAAATTGAATGATTTGAAAATTTTGTAAAAATTGGTATTTGATTCTGTTTCAATGGGAATCTGATATTTGATAATGGGATGTGTTCTATGATTATTCTAGTTGATGACAACATTGAATTATCGAGAGGAAAAGAAAAAACGAAAATCATCGATGAATGACGCGCAAAAATCTCGGTTTGTACATTTATAATTTAAATTGTATGGATTGTTTTCATTTCATGTTACTTTCATATAGGAGTACCAAGGTAAGTATATAATGATGATAATAGTTGTTTAATTGAGCTGGAATGTGAATTTTTGGAATAAATGACTAAATTGAATAAATTGTTAAATAATATGAATTGTTATAAATATGTTATGTGCCATGAAAATTGTGTGAATATGTATGGAAATTCTATGAAATATATGTGAAATGCTATTGAAATGGATTGTGATGGTGCAAATGATTGAAATATGACATGTGTACTAAACTGTAAAAAGGAAGTGAATGTTGTTACCCTATTAACTGGTTGGGCCGAATCGGTTATAGTTGGCATGCTGTAGGATTGAATTGAGTATGGGATTATGTGCTTATACGCCAGTATGCATTTCGTGTGCTAGGTATGTGCTTATGCGCCAGTATGCACTTTGTGTGCCACGTATGCGTTTTATATGTTAGGATGCATTTTGGTGCCAATGTGGTGTGTTGGTTAGATGGTCCAAGTATTCATCCGAGTCTGAGTTAGATTAATAGGGGTTACAAATTATAAATTGGTACATTTGAAATGAATTATGATAAAATGCTAATGAAATGTTGTAAATAAAATGAAATTGAGCCCTAAGAGCCGAAATGAATACAGAAGAGTTTGTAGACTCTAGAAATGAATGCAGTATGTGATATTATAAATGATATTTCAAAAAAGGACTTATAATGCAATTATAAGTAAAATGACTTGTCCATATGTTGTTTTTTATTGGGATGAATTGGTGCTTGTTTTATACACATAATTTGTTTAGATTAAAAATGTAAAGCTTGGTAACTCCATTTTGTAAGTAGGTGGTTGATATGTGCATATAGATATACATGATTATGTTGCGATTGGTTGTTAATGCTTATGTTTTACTTGAATTATAAATGTACCACTAAGCTCTTTTGCTCAACATACAGTTGGTTTCTTTGTACATAAGTGTAACACCCTAGTTTTTGGGGTTAGAAGTTTTGATATTTGTAGGTAGGTCGTGGCTAGATCAAACATTTGAGTTTGTTTCTGCGTTTTAGTATCAAAATTGGCGTATTGGTTTAGTGGTTGGTTATGTGTTAGTTTAGCTTAGGGATTTGGGTTCAAGTCCTTACGTGTGCTTTGAAGGAATTATTTTGATTTAGCACTATTTTGTTTTAAAAATGTTAGATATTTACTTTTATTTGTTTTATTTAATTTAATTTTATTTTGGTTTAAAAAAAAGGAAAGAAAAGAGGTATAAAGTGTTTTTTGACGTTCCTTCTCTTAATATCTTTTCTCTTCATTCTCTCTCAATTTATTTTTTACACAATTAATTTATTTAATTAACCTCTTGAATTTTCCTGCGACATTGGTTTGTTTATATTTTTTTGTCAACTTGAGCTTCGAGTTCGTATTGAGGTTGTCGACGTGTGTTGATTGAGTTCTAGGCGTTTTGATCGCAAGTCAGGTCTGGGTTCTGAACTTTTCGTTTTTGTTATTGAAATACTGAATTGATTATAGGTAATTTGACATAATGAGTGTGTTTTGAACTATATAACTCGTTACTAAATTGCTTTGAAATTTGGCAACCCTTTTTGTGTGATTTGGTAGTTGAGAAATTGAGGTTTGTATTGGCTTTAAATTGCATAAATTCGGTTTATTATGGTGTGTTTCTGAAATACCTTGATTAAGGGTCATTTTAGTGATTGAAAAATGATACTTTCAGTCAATTTTGGTGTGGTTTCTTGACCACACGGGCGGTTCACACGACTGTGTGCAATTCGGATTTAGGGTTTTTGGGCTAATTTGGGTGCCATACGGCCGTGTGGCTGATTTGGGAAAATTAGTTAATTTTCACACGATCGTGCCCCCTGGGCACACGAGCGTGTGTGTTTGGGAATTAGGGATTTAGTGATTTGGTGCCACATGGCCTGACCACATGGCTGTGTGGCTAATTTGAATATTTAGGGATCCCACATGGGCGTGTGTTTTAGATACATGGTTGTGTCTGCCCTGTACTCTATTTTAGCACAAATGGACAGAGAGTTACATAGCCTGTTCATACGGCCATGTCCCTGGCTCACACGGGCGTATACCTCAGCAACACGGTTGTGTGCCTTTTCCCACACGGGCGTGTTAACCCCCACATGACCTAGGCTTTTCCACACGACCAGGGCACACGGTCGTGTAGCCCTAAGCCACGAATTTTAGGTCTGTGTATGTTTTTTAACTGGAAATGTGTCTGTGTGTTCTGACCCTTGACTAGGCTTTAGTGAGGGTAGTTAATACTCTGATCTGGGCTTCGACTTATGTGTTATTTGTGACTATTGTGTGAGATATCGATTACGAACACAGTTGGTAGTGTGTTCATGCTTGTTTACATCGATTTTACATTGATGTGTTCATTGTTTCTGTGAGGTTGTAAGCATACATGCACTTGTATAAAGTAATTTTTAGGTTGGTTGTGAAGAGAAGAAGACTGATTCTGATCTGATCTGGCAGTTTAACTGTAACTTATGGGTACAGCGATTTACCGCACTGTACCGCATGTACATCAGCTTTACTGCATACTATTATCTGATATGGTAGTTTAAACTGTAATATGTCTATCTGACGATTTACCAATGCATCATCTTGCATATCGCCACCTTCTTGCGTATTATTATCTGAGAGGCTTAGTCCACATATATGGTGTGTAGGGTTAGATGGGCCTTCGAGGTCCTATATGGTGTGTTTAGTTGGATGAACTTAAACAGCTCTTTTGAGGTGTGATCGGGGGACGAAGAGGTGTTTTGGCTGGATGGGTGGGTTTTTAATACTTGACTGCATTCATATGCATCTGGATGTAAGCTACTTGTTTGTAATCTATATGTTCGTCATAACATTTATGACTGATTTTGTGCATATTGAGGTGTTAGTGTAGTGACATTTTGGATTGTGATGATAAGTATTATTGTATCGACCCGTTGACAAGTTTATCTATTGAGTATTCTGTGTGTAACTTGGTGTGCTTTGACTGTTTTGTATTTTTGTGATGTTGGTTCCGAGTTTGCTTTCAATTTCTGCGTATCTCTTTAAGTACTTTTCGTTATCAAACTACCGTTTGGTTTCTGATTTGTAATTCAGTTGTTAGATATGTTTTAAACTCACACTAAGCTCGTGTAGCTCACCCTTTAGTGTTTCCCCTTGCAGGTACATTTCTGAATTCTGATGCTGCACTTGGCATGAGGAGGTCTTGGACTGTCACAGTTAAAAACAAGCTTTAATAGTATTTTAATAATTTCTGAGTTTATAATTAAACACCTTGAATTATAAGTACTATTTTGAAAACTGTGGTACGCACGTAAGTGTCATTGGGATTGTATTTTCTTTTGAAATATTCAGAATTTATAACTGAGAATTTTACGTAACTTAAATATTGCAATGTTTTTCGGTTTGTTAAACTAAAATTTTTCTACGATCACTTCGGTGATCAATGTGATCTCTGAAATTTGGCCAAAACTTTTAGGCCCGTTTTGGGGCGTTACAGTAAGTTCAGGTGATTCTAGAAGCCTCGAGACTTGAAGCCAACATCCAGACAACCATTTACGACTCAACAAAGTTTGTAAATTGTGTTTCATTTTAGTCTTAAGGCATATACCTAGAGAATACTTATTCTAAGGTCTAGAAATGCTTTGAAATGGTTTATATATATTTTGATTCAATGGAAATGGTATAGTCATCCATATAAGTGAGGTGGATGTTTTGGTATCTATGTTTAGGCATATTTGAATACATAAATTGGTTGAATTGGGGCCAAATGTTGGTTAATATACTAGGTTGGAAGCTTTGGAAAAATAGGGACTTAGTGGTTTGTTACCGTCGTCGCAATACCATACCCTCAATATCACGATATCAATCTTGTTTTATTTTGAAAACTTTACAATTTGGTCCTTAGGTTGGGAAGTATGACTTTTGTTTTCAAAATCGCGATGCTAATCCCTAGAAATCACAACACTCACTTGACATACTTTGAAAACTTTCAGCTTAGTCCTAGTTCGACCCCGGAATGGTATTGAGCTTTCGTAAGGTAGTATTGTTGGAAAAATTTGGCTCGAAAATGGTTTTCTTGTATAGAGGAAAATAAAAATTTTGAAAACCAACCCGGTTTGTGATGTTTATAGCCATAAACCTTAGACTAAATTCACACATATGTTTTCGGATAGCCGAATCCTTGTTGTTCTCATCTTTCAACTAAATGATTTTATCCTATTCTTGTACCACGAACTGTTTCGAGTATGGGCACGAACAATTTGAATCAAACACAGAGCTAAAATAGTTTTCTTTTCTTAGATTTGAAAAACAAAAATTTTTTTCTCAAATAGAAACCAACAGAATCATTATTTCAAAAAATATATTTAATTATTAGAGAATAAAAGTTTTTCTATTTTCGGGTAGAATAATGATATCTAAAAGTTGTGTGTAAATATCCCTATCGATGCCATCTATTTATAGGGAGAGAAGGTAAAACCCTTGTTGAATTGTAGAAGTTTATTTCAACGAGAAAAATGGACTCCTAGTCTAACTAGGAGTATAGGGGGCGTCAACCCTAGTTAATAATACTAGGGTTGGTCGTCCCACCATTTTACATAAGGGGTTTTTGGGCCTCTTCTATACCGGGTCCAATTATAAGTACTTTTTAGGCTTTTAACCCAATTTTTTTTCTATTTCCCAAAATAAACCTCATTAAATTTTCAATTAAATAAAATTTTCAACCAAATTCTAATTCCATTAAAATCATGACGAATTTACTGTGAAAGAATCTATGAGAAAATACATTTAATATTTTCGTATTCTACGGTTCACTATAACCAAATGATTTATTTCCATTTTCATTTTGGAGAAAACTACATTCGTTTCCAACTAATTCCATTTCTCTATTTTTATTTTCATTTTGGAGAAAACCATAACAATTTCCAAATGTTTCCCATTTCTCCATTTTCACCATTTCTGTTAATTTCTATTAATTTGATTTAATATGCAATTTGTTCCTGGTTTCAGTGAGCTAGTAAAGGGACCGATTGGACATATACAATTGAGGCTCAAATGATTTATAATTAAGTTCTAGCTTTATGCTTATTAATTATAAACTCATTTAGTTATGAAGTCATTCCACTATAGTATCTTGACTGAGCTCTCCCAACCGCATACCATTAAGAAAGCAACTCGATTAGTGCTCGTCCAATGACCTTGTCATAAGTGTGTTATCCTCATAGGATATCCTTAATCTCTTTGGGATAATATCCGTTCTTCCAATATGATATTATTTTATCTCATGACAACCATTACATCTTCTTTCATGAAAAGTCAATTATTATCAAATAGTAATCAAGTCACTCATGACAAAGACGAACGACTCGTGACCACGTTTACTTTTCATTAACCATGTAATGCCAATGAGATGATATCATTTACCCATATCTCAGGCTATGAATTCCACTGTTATAAGTGACGTTACATACTGCAGAAGTCCTATACTTGACGTATTGGTTTTCATTTCTTTATTTATTTGAACTCAAGCTTTTACTTATATCAAAGTATACGAGTCACACATACATAGTCCATCATCCACTCTGAATTAATAAATGTCACACTATAAAAGTCACAAGTGAAAAATCTATAAACGAATTTAGGATCTATTCTGCTTGGATCCAATCAGGTGTACATCAGTCTAGTTAGTCACATCTTTGTCTCTATTTTCTATGAGTCATTCGCTTTGATTTCCAAGATAAAACATCTCCCAAATTGGACTTGATAAATTACATATTAGTCTTTCAACCAGTTTTGCTTATTTTTTATTAGATTAATGACATGTTTATGTTTATCTACTAATATAAGTTGTCTTTTTGTTTTACGATCTGACCGTGTAATACTGCTTAGTATTAGTTTAGACACTAGACAACCAATGAGCAACATTTGCTTCTATTTTGCGTTGTGTGCAAAAACCATATGAAGAAAATTATACAAAGTATACTAATGTAATTGATAAATTTATTTTATTAACCAATCTGTTCGAAGAAATTACAAGTTTACAAACGAATATATACTACTTTCAGGGCATCAAATTCAACACGTATATAACCTAAAGAATGATTATATATTATGTTTTTCACTTATAACACTTATAACACTTATAAATTAATGATCAATGATGAATTTTTTTGTAATTAATCATAGTTGCTCCAGAAAAAAATGTGACATCCTAATGCTTGGACCCGACGATCAGGTCAGGTATTAGGGTGGTACAAAGAATTCCACTCGTTGCAGTTAACATTGAAGTACCCTTTCTTGTTGCAAAAGAAAGACTTAAACTTTGATAAGTCTTTATGTTTCCTAGTTCTCTTCCTTTCCATTTTTTATGGTCTAGAGGACTTAACATTATTTCTTTTAGCTTTATTTCCCTTCCTTTTAGAGGAAAAAACAACTACTAAGTTAGCTTTTGTAACACCCCAATACTTGACCTGATCACTTGGTCCCAGTCAGAAGGTATCACATTCGTTACTGGAGCAACTACAATTGATAACATCTTGTTCAATGTCCGTATACATTTAGATACAAATAATTCATGTTAATTAAACAATGCATTATCATTTCCAGGTCTTATACGGGCCTACGAAAGCTCTTTTATTAACTCGGGTGAAAATGGATCAAATTGTAAAGAATAAAAAATTTCAAATTGACATCGTAACTTCTGAAGTTTCCTTTTCGTGACATGACTATTTGACTATGGTTCATTATGACCTCGAAGCAACATGAGCCCTAGATTGATTCTTGTTGTGACATTGGGGGTGCGTTGTCATGACTTCGTCCTTACAGTTTCAATTTGGTACCTAAATAAGCCTCACCAAAACGTCACCAATCATATATATACCATTCTTAAGACTTCAAATTTAGCCATTCCTCATTTATACAAGCCTAAAATACCATGTTCAACATTAACACATATTTTATAAACATAAACACTAATTAGTTCATAGAACTATCATATATGCAATTACAACTTAACCATTTGTAACATTAAACAAAATGTCCCTAGGTACATGCCTTGGCACACCCCAAGTCTGGTGGATCTAAGGTTAAGGTGTGTAATAATGAAATAATCTGTTTGACGAAGTGTATTCCGCCCAATTATGTCTATTGGCACATATGTGTGGGCATATAGTAACTGCTGTGTAAGTAAGTTGATATTCTATTTCAGACTATTTTGCTATTCAAAGAAAAAGGTTTTGTTAAACAAAAGGTAAGTATGGTATGTGTTAAAGCCAAATGTATAGTACGCCCTGTTTGTTTTAGTACTATGCTAGTGGGGTTGTAAAGTGACATGCTTAGGAACTAACTGGATAGACTGGTTTGATATATATTATGCAAGGTTCTCATTTATGTTTCTCTCGAAAACTAGAGACCATTAAGGAGGAAGAATTATGAAAGTTTTGTGACGCTTTTTAAGTTCCACTATGAGGAAATTGGTCATATATATGTGTGTTAGAAGAGTTTATAAGAGATTTTTCTTCTTCCTTCAATGTTACTCTCTGATTCTTTTTCTTAATTCTAACTGTATCTCTTCCTCTCTAAGCCAAAAGCTAAGGTTTTTAGTTTAATTAGTGGTCATTCCATCTCCAGGTAAGTATTATAGCTTTGCATGTTAAGTTTTAAAAGAGTAAGTCTGTAAGTGGTAAATGAACAGTAAGTTGTAAGCACAAAGCTTTGCATGAAGGTTGTAAGTAATTGAGATGATAGTAATTTGTATGTAAATGAGTTTTAATTTGGTAATACTATGTTTTTTAAGCAGTTGTTATTGCTGATTCGAGAAGGATATCTGAGTTTAGAGTTTTGAACTACAGTATGTGAGTTACAATGTGAGTGTCTATCTCGACTCTTACATGTGTAATGTACAAATAGAAGCATATCTAAATGTCGATAATATCTTTAATAATTGATAAGTGTCAAAAGCATAACACAAATGATATAAGTGTTATGATGATATGTATGAAGTTTTGTTGGAATAGAATATGATCTGTAAGTATACATGTATAGTTTGATATAGAAAAGGTATGAATCGATCAGATGCGTGAACGAATTCGGGCAAGTGAATACTGTGTAAATTTCCCTTTTGTGATACCTCTGGTAGCGTAGTTATATTGCTAACCAAACTGACAGATCATAATATGAAAACATCTATAAAAGCATAAGGTTGAGACCTATGACATAGTATGATATGAAAACACTCATGGTGTTGCTTTCAGTATGATGAAGACTGGACTAACAGATCACGATACATGAAAGTGTGTAACTCCGTGTGGTTGAGACCCATGGAAAGATATTACTTATATAAGTTCATGGTGCAACCTTCGATAATGTGTAGATCGAATTGGGAAATCATGATACATGAAATTTATGTATAAGTCCATGTGGGAGAAACCATGAAACCTTTTATGGAAGTCTGTCGGGCCATTAAACATATGATTTTGTATGTTTCCCTTGAGGTATATTCTATTTGGCCTTTGTGGTATGCTCTGTTAAGTTTGTCTCGTAAAAAAAATGATTACCCGCCCTTATGGTAAGTTCTGGATAAATTTTGATTGCTCTATGATAGATACTACTACGATAAGGTTATGATACATCTATTCGAAATTGTTTTGAGAATTTTTATTTCTTTTTTAACATATTTAATATTGAAGATGGATAATCAGTTTTTCGTATGTGTTTATTTCAATGGAGTAATTTTGACAACAACCGATGGATGTATATTTGAATGTCACCAATAAATAGCAATGAGATTTAATAGAAATATCTCGTTTGATGATATGAAGGAAAGAATTAGTGCAAAAATTATTAGATGTTGTGGGAGAAGGATCTTGAAACTTTTCTACAAGTTTCTAGTTTCGATAGATCCCATCAAATTTACCGAAATGGAACTTGTAGATGATAAAGACGTGGAGACAATGGTCCTTCTTTATTGTGGGAATCGGAGCAACCAAAATGCATCGATCCAGTTATCTGCTGAGTTAGCTGGTGTTAAGCCAACTAAAGATCCTATTCTATTAGGTGAAGAACATGAAGCTCAAGAGCCGTGTATGGTGGTTTCAATATCGTACTTTGATAGTCAATTGATTATACTCGGGATCGACATTGATCTTAATATTGCACCTGAGACTGATATGGTTGGTGATAATGGATATGATAGTAGTGATCCTTTTGATCACGAGGTTGGTAGTGTTAGTGATCCTGATGTGGACGAGGTCTTGAATGATATTTGATGACGAAGGTGTGAATGATAATGGAAATGTTAACGCATCTTCAGTCGGGAACCAGATTCGATGTATTATGATACACAATAATCCTTGGGCACACATGTCGCTCATAGATCCTAATGCGACAAATGCAGTCGAGTTCTCGAAGTACCTTAATATACTATCTGTTCACCGGCTAACGTAGATTCTTATACTAAAGAGTTGTTCTTGGGTTAGAGATTCAAAAGTAAGGAAGAGTGTGTATTTGTCATTAAGCGGTATAACATGAATATATCAGTGGGCTACAAAGTCGTCGTGTCTAAATCAATATTATATATTGAAGAGCGTTGAAGGTCGGCAGAAGGCTGCAATTGTCGGGCAAGAGCCGTATTTATCCAGAATTCACAAATGTGAGAGATACAAAAATTTGTATAGCCTCACATATGCACTTCAACACGTATAATAGAAGATCATCAGAAACTTGATTTCAAAACTATCTATACATGCATCATGCCAATGGTGAAGGACATGCTGACCATTAAAGTTTCGGTACTAATCGAAATGCGGTTGCCCACTAAGTTTTGGTACTGACTCTAAAACTATATGTACGTGCATCATGCCAATGGTGAAGTACTACAATCAATTGCCCACCAAGTGAATACGGTTTTTTCATATTGGAGTACCACTGTATGTACTCTAACGAAGGTTGCAAATCTCAATAAATATCCATTTGAGGTCTCCATACGATCCAATAGTCCCACATTGTAATATATTGTTGATGTACAACCCTCCAAATATTTCCATGTTTTCCCCTTTTGTTAATCTCGTGGATCTTCCCCAATTGCATTGGAAGAGCTAGAATATACCGTATGCAACCAAACTACTGGAGTACTCGATCCCTGTTATACCACTCTATTGTATGAAAATTGATAATGGGTGTGTTAATGCACTACAAGTGTGAGTGAATGTGGGCAGACGAGGGAATAACAACTGTAATTTTTGGTCTCCAATAGGGCATCCAGATGAAATGCACAATTAATAACATGGTTAAATTCTAACACGGTTTAAGTAAGGTATATAAAGTAATTACATGTCGTGAATAATGGAATAACTTACCCCTTCCCTGGCATGTTGTTCAATCATCAGACGGTATACCAGAACAATATATGACCTCTCGATATCCGGATTGGTACTCCATCTACGAAAACAAATAACATGTTAGAATAGTATCATTAGAAAAAAAATATGTAAATTAATTGCTATAATGGGTAAAATTTTGTCACTTTTTCGCCAGTAGAAATACATATGCTTGGTGCCTAACCGATGCCAAGAATGACATTTGGTAAAGAGCCTAAGAATGCAGCAATATAAGGCGTCCGCCTATATCCACGGCAGAAGGCTTTGTCATCCGACAAAGCTCACGATACAACATAGCCAGTACCGCGGAACCCCAACTATATGAGCGAACATTCTGCAAATCAGTTACGAGGGGTAAATACATCAAATGAACCTTGTTTTTGTTTGTATCTGGCATGAGTACACCCTCTATAATGTGCATAATATATGCTCAAGCCGCGCATATCACCTTCCGCTTAGTGGCATTAATTGATAAATGCTCAAAATTGGCTTTCAGCCATGAAAATCTCAAACCCATAAATTTCGACTCAGCATCACCGGGCGAGACTCCTAGTAGGTTATAACAAAGGGCGGCCAGCTCAGAAATCGTACTTATGCTCGTTACTGCACTCCCGTCGATTGGGAGCCCAAGTTGCAGTGCAACATCCTCCAGAGGCACAGTGCACTCCCCATACAGTAAATGAAAAGTGTGGGTATCCGGGAGCCAATGCTCGACCAAAGCGGATATTAAGTCATACTGTAAATCAAACATTCGGATCAATGCTACTGACCTGAATCCTGCTAACTCTAAGTATGACATCAGTCGTTCATCCAGGGGATATCCTAAACTATTCACCCGACCTCCTCATGCGCGGTACGAGCCCTAGCACTATTAAATTACAGAAAATAGTTATTGTAACATAATTTAATTCCGTAAATGACATGGAGCTTTTTATAAGGGAACCTGTAAATAACAAATAACAATATATTACCATCTTATTAAATTTGTTTGATGTGTGATCATCATTATTAACCAAGGAACCTATTTTGATACCTGCAATTTTAAAATAAATTTTGATAATTAATTTCTAAGTTTGATCCATTTTAAATATTTATCAAAATACATAAATGTGATACAATAAATTTTACAATAAATACAATACAAAATTTCATGACAAAAATACCAAATAGTTTTGTCCACATCATATTTTTGCTATACTATTGCGTATATAATTAAAAAAATAAAAATATCTCATAAATTCCAACCCAATGGTTCCATTCATAAATTCCAACTCAATGGTCTCATCTTTTACCTATATAAAAATAAAAATTTATGTTAAAATAATAAAAAATCATGCCTATCAAAAATATAACCAAAACATAACATAAACTATCTCAACATAATAAACCTAATAAATACGAATATTGTTATTATTATTATTTTATTTGAAATAAACATAATAAATCTAAAACACATGACAAATAAATTACATAAAAAGCAAAACAAAGATGATTCTACATAAATATGATCATTAGACATCAAGTTATATAGCCTAATTCAGATCACAGATTATTTAATAACAGATCATTAGACATCAAGTTATATAGCTTAATTCAGATTATACAAACCCTACAGAAGGCCTACATTTGATTAGAACGACGTTTACGACACTAGGAAAAATTATGGTTTTTGGCCCATATGCCCGTGTGGATTTACATGCATGAATGGCTGGCCTATGTGGTCCACACGATCAAACACATGCCCGTGTGGCCATCTTATTGTCACACATAGCATGTCACACGACCGTGTGACCCCAAATAATAAGTTACACGGTCTAGCACACAATCGGGCACATGCCTATGTGACTAATGACCCCAAATTTCCTTCACATAACCTGGAATGTAACACCCCAAACCCGGCTTAGAAGTTAGGCCCGAATCTGGCGTGTCACAAAGTGTTTTTTGAAAACCATGTTCTCATTGAAAACCCTTCTTACTATTTAAAACCTCTGACCATTTTAAAACTTGTGAAACGTTAATTCCCTTAAAACCTTACATATTGCGGAAGCTTAATTTTAAACAGCTGCGGAAACGTGATATTTTGAAAACCAATTGTTGTTTTGGAAAACCGCGTCCTACTTCTAATAGATATTAATCATACTAAATAAATTTCCCAAATAAAAATTTAAGAAAATAAAGAGGCCTTAATACAATCCAAATCAAAAACCAAAGTGCTTAACAAAATAAACGAAATAAAAAAAACATGTGCAGTTCTGTGGTTGTCTCCGAGTCTCTCTGCGACATGATCCACCTAACGCTGGGGATTACCTGTACAGTTAATAAACGGGGTGAGTTTATGAAAACTCAGTGTGTAATCCCCTCCTAAACTAAAACAGTTAGTAAACAGATAGAAACAGAATCAAACTGGGCTTGTGCCCTTTTATAGAATTAGGTGGGCCTAAGTCCAACTCAGCATCAGTACAATTGCAGTGGTCCTCAGCCCGTTACAGAATCACTTGGGCCTCAGCCCTTGTCAGAATCGAACCATATGCATAATGCAAAAATGTATGCTAATCTATCCCATCTAACCCTGCACTTGCCTCCGTCCAACCCTGCACTACCTGCGAGGAATAAATCACTCGCGCCATCCTTACACTTACAATGTTAGCACCGGTTGCAGAACTAAGTCAACAGAACAGCTCAAGGCCGTAAACAGGACAGCACATAGCCGTAAATATCGCAGCAACACAGCCAGATAACAAGACGTCTGGAAGCCGTAAGCAGAATGGCACAATGGCACAAAGCCATCGATAACTGCATTATGTTAGGCACATAGCCATCAACTAGAGTAACATAACCGGCACACAGCCCTAGGTAAATGTGATCGACACAGAGTCCTCAATAACCATATATTGGCACATAGCCTTAGGCAAATACGTTTGGCACACAGTTATAATCAGGTTGGCACAGAGCCATATGTAGGTTGGCGCAAAGCCATAATCAGAATAATTGGCTTTAACCCATCGGTAGTTGTATCATGTTACGCATATAGCCATCAATGACGGTAATATAGTCGGAACACAGCCTCAGGTAAATATGATCAACACAGAGTCGTCAATAATCATATATTGGCACATAGCCTTAGGCAAATACGTTTGGCACACAGCCATAATCAGGTTGCCACAGAGCCATATGTAGGTTGGCGCAAAGCCATAATCAAAATAATTGGCTTTAAGCCATTGGTAGTTGTATCATGTTAGGTACATAGCCATCAGTGACGGTAATATAGTCGGCACATAGCCTCAGGTAAATATGATCGACACAGAGTCATCAATAATCATATATTGGGCTTAAAAGCCACTGGTGGATCCATGGTCGTCAAGCAACCATGCGATCCTTAATCGGTGGATCCACGGTCTCCAAGCAACTATACGATCCTCAATCGGTGGATCCATGGTCGTCAAGCAACCATGCGATCCTCAATTTCTTCTTCCGTTTCATAATCCCCACCCATGTGCAACATAATATTATATGAATGCAACAAATATACACACGGCATAAAAAATCATACAAATCACAATCACAACAGTCCAATCACAGTCATACATTTTTAGTCAAAACATAGTCAAATCAATCAAATTTTATTATCAGTGAATCATATACCCTAGAGGGGCAGAATGGTCTTTTTACCTATTAAGGGTATTTTAGTCATTTCACCCTACAAGGGTGTTTTGGTAAATCTACAAACCAAGGGTATTTCGGTAATTTTACAAACTAATGGTATTTCTGTAATTTTTTAAAAGTCAAGGGTATTTTTGTAATTTTGTAAATCAAGGGTATTTCTGTAATTTTCCAAATTAAGGGTATTTCGATAATTTTCCAAATTAGGGGTATTTTGGTACTTTTACAAATTAGGGGTATTTCGATAATTTTACAAGTCGAGGGTATTTCGATAATTTCACAAATCAGGGGTATTTTGGTAGTTTTATAAACCAAGGATATTTTAGCAATTCTACCCTACAAGGGCATTTCAGTAAAACTAGCTTACAGATATGAGATTCACATAGTCTAATCCAATATTTACTACACAATCATACAATTTATCCACTTGGGCCATGGGCCCATCCCGACCCATAACAACCTAAGCCCACAAGAGCACTCATGATGGCCTCAACCATTAAGTCAAAGCACGTCAAAGCTTTCACACGTGCACTCGTACGCTGGTGTGGCTGCCATCGCCGTGTGACCGGCATTTCGGCATCCGGCATTTGCAGTTCTACGGCTAGAGTAGTGCGAAATTCACACCTGTTTATGAGAATGAGCCGAAGTCCACAATCACTAACCTTAGTTAAGCAAGTATGAAATAATCCCGCCTACAACCAGTGATCACCAATCCTTGGCACATCCTGCATTGAGTCTTCCTCCCAACTCATCTAGTTCGCTCTATTTAAAGCCAGCTTCTCACCAATTCCCATGTTAGCTTCCCGATGTGGGATTGCTTTCAATCATTAAGAAAATTCATTTTTTTCTTATGATCACTTCAACCACAGAGTTTCAATCCAACTCCACCTCCTATACAGCTTAAATAGCAAAATAAATACTCCAGTGCACATCCCAAGACTTGAACTTCAGACCTCACAGTTACACAACACGCCATCTTGCCACTCCACCACAGGCTCTTTTTGTGTCAAAAAATATCCTCAATTAATTATAAGGCATATGTGCTAAAGCCCAGATTCCTTTAAAAGAAAAACAAAAATAAATTGCAAGAGCCAAGACTTAAACCCAAGCTCCCTTGCAACCTTAATGACACCACAACCACTAGACCACATGCTTCCTTGTGTCATTTATTTACCACAATAATTTAAAAGGCCTTCATCCAAGCACCCAAGGTTTTATTTACTTGAAACCAAAATTTTTGCTAAAGCCCAAGTTTGAACCCAAGATTTCTCCAACACTTCTCAGAGCCATTAACCACCAAAACAGATATTTAATTGTGTCATTTTCTTACACAATAAAATGCTTATATACAACCTCCTTACGGACCCACACTCAAGGTCCAATACTTTTAGGCCCAAATTCGGGCCGTTACATGGATACATGCTCGTGTCCTTAGCCGTTTGACCCAAACAGTGCCTCACACGGTCGCGTAGTGTCGACAGCCATGGTTTACGGCTTCCGCCATTCGCAAAAAATTAAATTTTCGTTACACACTTGATACAATTTTGACGTAGAAGCAACCGGGGTGAATCCAAAACCTAAAAACGACAATCCAATAGACAATTAAACAATTATTCTCAATGAAATGCTAGGATTAGCATACAACCCAAACTATGTCAAAAAGTTTCGACACCGAACCCCGAATAGAAAATCATATGCTTACCTTGCACGAAACCGCGAATTACAGAACTAATGTGTTGGAGAAACGTTTCTCACAAGATCTTCACCTATCAAAACCCATTTGCATAATTAACGAAAATTCCAACCAATTGACAGTAATTTCTAACCTTAAAGAAAACAAATGAAAACTCACGAAAACAACAAAATTAATGATATAGCTTACACAATATCCTTCAAATCAACGTAATGAACAACGTGGAACCCCCAATTAGACCCGGTAGCAAAATTACAGAAGTAATTGAAAGAAAAAGAAACAATAAGGGAAAGAGAAGGAAGAATGTAGAACAAAATTAAAATAAAAACTATTTAATTTACAATATACCAAAAAGAATTTTGCCATGTAGCATAAAAATTTTTTCCCCCATACCTACACAAAGACTTGAACACAAAACCCAAGAGTATTCAGAAGTTTAACCATCAAACCAACATACTCATTCTTGACATAACATTACACAGAATTAAACTTAAGCCGATAGTTCAAGGATAGAGATTAATTCAAAATATAATAACAAAACTTTCTAGAAGTGAAACTCGAACCCCTAACCTCGAACACATAAACAGAGCCCATAAAAATAGATAAAGAGATTTAATTACAACAGAATTTAACAATCAAACATTCAAATTTTGGGATGTTACATAAAATGTCATGGGTTTTTTTTTTTTTGTGAGCATTATGAGGAAATAGTAAGATAGTATGTTAGTTGCATAAGATTTCAGAAGTAATAAAACTTAACTGAATGAATTTAATGATTATTGTTTGAATCAGAATTAAAATTTCAAAATTTAAAAAACATAAGAACTAAAATTGATCAAAGTAGAATGATTAAATTTATAATTTACACAGTACGTAATAGCAAAATTTAACCCATGCCAACTACCAGAACACTTATAACTAGGATGAATTTATTTTCTTACAAAGTCTCTTAAGAGTTTAATGTAAAATTTTTATTCTTCTCATTTCCTTGTATTTAACACTTAAACTTGCACTTGCATGCACATGCACAAAAGTTAAAAGGGTTTTAGTTTACCCATAAAAACTAGGAAGAAAGGTTCTAACTTAGCTTTCAAAATTTAGAGATTGCAATAATTATACATTATCCTTAAAAGGTATCAACTCAAATGAGTGAATTAGAAATCTTTGGTTGAGGTATACTCATATAGTGGAGGTAAGCTATTAAGGTGGAACCACTATAAATAGAATTGTCAAAACTTTTCTTTTCTCTGGAACCACTATAAATGGAATTGTCAAAACTTCCCTTTTCTTTAATTTTCTTTTAAAAAAATGTTTTTTTAAATCTCAGTTTACCCCCTCTTAATATTTCTTCAAATGAAGTGAGTTTTTTTTTTTAAATAGTAGAGGGCGATAAGGGGAAAGTGTTTTATTTTTCTAAAATGTGAGTATATAACAATTCGAGTAATTGTTTGTAACATTTTATTTGAAATATGAAATTAGCATTTTACCATTATATGTATAACGATTAAAAATGGGTTTGTGGTTTGCATTTAGACTTGTTGGTGAGCCTGGTTGGATCAAATTTAGGTTGGGCACACATAAGACACGAATACATTTTGTGCCTAATTAGGCTTAACCTAAAATATGAACAAAATTTTATTATTAAGCCCAATATTAAAATTAAACAAGACTTGGGCTTAAAAAGTATATAAAATATAAAAAGTCCATAGGTCAAACCTAAAATATGGACAATTTTACTAGAAGTGAAATAAAGTCTTAAATATTATATAAAGTATTAATTGGGCTAGACCGAGTCAAAGATTTGGAGGGTTAAGAATAAATTAAGAATCTTAACAAAAAACTTGTGGTTAACAAACTAGTTTGCACAACTAAACTTAAAAAATATCAATAAATACGAAGTACAAATCTCAATACCAATAATTCTTTTCTCAATTTCGATGTGGTGTCAAAGTGATCATGAATAGTGCAAATTCGGATATTTGATGATACTGAAAGTTGTTTTTTTGCAGATTGCGATGTTGAAAATTTGAATAATTTTTAATTTAGATATTCTCATTACTAGCTACTATGATTAAGAACAAACTAGTTTGTATTCTCATTAAATGTACGATGGATTGTATATATTAATTTTATAATATTAGTTTTTGTTAGAATTTTTAATTTTTTAAAAAATATTAATTAATTGAATAAGTAATGTAATTACAAAATATTTTAAATATTTAATTAATATAAAACAAATTATATTTTTAAAATTTTAAAAATATTTAATATTAAAATAATACAAAAATTCACCATGATTTGAATATTAATATTAATATATTATAATTTAAATAAATATTATTAATATTTTTACAAGTTATTTATTTTGGATCCGGTGCACTAACTGTAGTATATTCTTTTGTACACTTGTAATTTTTTCGAGCAAATTGGTTAATAAAATTATTTATGAATTATATTAATACATTTTGTATATTGTCTTCACATGATTTTTGCATTTAAAGCAAAATAGAAGTAAATATTTGCTCAGTGGTTGTCTAATATTTAACTAATACTACGCGGTATTATGTGGTTGAATCGTAATACGGAAAGACAGGTTATATTAGTAGATGAACCTAAACATGTCATTAATCTAATTGGAAATAAGCAAATCAATTTAAAGACTATATGAAGTCTATCAAGTCCAATTGGAAAGATGTTTTGTCTTGGGTATTGGTACAGATGACTCCCAAGAGATAGAGATATAAAAGTGACTAACTAGGCTAACAGTACATCGGACTGGACCCAAGCAAAATAGATCTTGAATTTTTTTATGTAATTATTGATTTTGTGACATTTAGAGTGTGACATACCTTAATTTTGAGTGAGTGATGAACTATGTATGCGTGACTTGTATACTTTGATGTTAGTAAAAGTTTGAGTTCAAATAGATAAGGAACTGAAAGCTGGTACGTCGAGTATATGACTTCTATAGTATGTAGTATCATTCACAATAGTGGAATTCATAACCCAAGACATGGGTAAATGGTATCCTCTCATTGACATTACATGATAGATGAAAGGAAAACGTGGCCACAAATCGTTTGTCTTTGTCATAAATGACTTAGTTACTATTCGATAGTAGATGACTTTTTATGAAGAAAGATGTAATGGTTATTATGTGATAAATAGGATTATATTAGGAGAACAAATTTATCCCTTTGAGATTAAGGATATCCTATTAGAATAACACTCTTATGATAAAGTCATTAGACGAGCACTAATCGAGTAGCTTTCGTAATGGTATGTAATTAGAGAGAGCTCAGTCATGATACTATAGTATAATGACTTTGTGACTAAATGAGTAATTAATAGACAAAAAGTTGAAACTTAATTATAAATCATTTGAGCCCTAATCACATATATTCAATCGGTCTCTCTATTAGCTTGTTGAAACTAGAAGTGAATTGCATGTTAAATCAAATAAACAGAAACGGATAAAAATGATAAAGTTAGAGGAATGAGTGACATCCGAAAATGAATGTGGTTTTCTCACTAAAAATGGAAATGAATTTAGAATTAGTTTGTAATTTTTCGAATTATTAATAATTAATTAATTAATTAAAGGTTGAAAATGAATTTAATTAATTGGTAAAGTTGTCATGATTTTAACGAAATTAGAATTAGGTTGAGAAAATTAATTAATTAAAATTAATTTACCAAATAATATTTATTTTGGGAAATAGAAAAATATGTACTAAGTTGAATAAATTATAAAGTGCTAGGTTAAAAGTCTAAGAAGCACATATAATTGGACCCAGCACAGGAGAGGTCAATTCCACTTATATGGAATATAAGAGGACGACAAACCCTGTAACAAGCCCATTTTCAGTGAAATAGGAACAGTGGTTTCGGGACCACAAATCCAAGTCAGAAAGAAAATTTATTTTAATAGTATTTCATGGTCTGTATTATGATAGGAAAGACGTATAAAAAATTCGATAAGAAAATTTTACCGATTACATGTTTAATTATAGAAAGGACCAAATTGCATAAAATGTAAAAGTTGAGTTCTAGTAGCTATAAGTATCAAATAGTTATGGGATTCAAACCTTGAGGTCCTTATATGGTAATTAGACCATTAAGAAAAGTTAGTAAATATTTTTGATGAATCATCCATGAAAAATTGGAAAAAGAAAATGACTAAATTGAAATATAGAATAAATAAAGATGATAATAGTTTAATATCATCTTATTTCATCTTCATCCCCAAATTAAAATACATGGAAACCCTAGGAAAGACAAAAAAATTCAAGCAAGCTTTCTTCGCTTAATTGGGTAAGCATTCTTGTCTCGTTTTTAGTAATTTTTATATTTCCAAGTTCGTAATAGCTTAATCTATCTATTTTGGGATTAATTTGTAAAGATGCCAAAGTATGAAAATTTTTCTATGGATGAATATGCTGAAATTTTGAAACTTATGGTAGAAAATGAAAGGTTGTTGATAGATAAACAACTTTTACAAAGAGAATTTTGATGAAATTATGATTTAGGGACTAAATTGAAAAATGGTAAAACCCATGGAAAAATTTAGATTTTTTTAAAATACATGGGCTGCTAATGTTATATGTACAAGTTGATTAGGCTTGAAGTAAGGATTAAATTGTGTGAATTTCAATTTCCGAGCCTAGAGACAAATAGAATTGATTAAAAGTTTAGGGGCAAAATGGTAATTTTTTCTAGGAAATGAATTGAATTCAAATGAGTGTGAAATGGATTAAATTTATGTTAAATTCATTTATTTAGATCCGGAAAGACCAAATAAAGAGTTAGATCGAGGAAAAGAAAAAGTGACGGATTAGTAGATTGTCATACACGAACAGGTATCGAGGTAAGTTCGTGTAACTAAATTGTGTTTATTTTTATGCTTGAATTGAGTATGGTATGTGTTTATATGAATTATAAAATGTTATAAATGTATGAAATAGTCATATGTCCGATAATGTCCTGAAAATGTTAAGTTCCGTTTGAATAATGAAATTCAATAGATACATGATTTCCCATATTGAATGTGGTTCTGCATATGTTGCGAACAGAATATAGCTCAGACAAGCAATCCTGTTATAAGCCCTCTCGAGCATCCTGTTATATAGTTCCTGCGAGCTTCCTGATTGGTAGTAATCATACATGTGTGGCGCACTACCGTAGCTCTTTGTGAGCGTCCTGTTACACGATTCGATCGGTTGTGGTCCAACATTTATTGCAGACACAAATGCAGCTCTTCGTGAGCGTCCTGATATAGGATCTTATAAGCTTCCTGACATGGCTCGCTTGAACTCCCTATTATGCTATCCGGAGCTCCTTGTTAATAACTCTTCGGAGTTACCTGTTAAGCTCAATGAGCTTCCTGTTCTAAACTCTTAGGAGTTTCCTGTTTAGCTCGGATAAGCATCTTATTACATGGCTCATTTGAGCATCCTATTATACGGCTCGAGAGTGTGCTTCCTAATTATGTGCCCTAAAGGGTGCCGCTGTATACGAATTGACAAGTCACTGATTTGTATACCTCGAGTATACTACTTGGGTATCCATCAATATTTCAATGATTCAACGAATAAAACTATTGATGAAATAAAATATAAGATAAATATGAGTCATCTATCAGATACCCTGAAATACTTGGAAATTTTTATATGATGAGCTCATCTCTGTTTTCTTGATATTCATGAGAATTATAAGACTAACTTGTTTGATAAGAACTTGTGCTTAGGCATTTGGCTAAAATGTTTTGGGATGCACGTTATATATATATTTATTTATACGAGCATGATTGGTAAGTTAAATTCTTGTTATAGAAACTTACTAAGCATTGAATGCTTACTCTATTTAATTTTCCTCAGTTTTATAGTGCTCGGAAGCTCGCCAGGGTTGGAAATTGGTCGGAGCATCATCACACTATCCTTCAGCCTGTTTTGGTACAAATAGCAAACTTATTTAGTATAATGGCATGTATAAGCTAAATTAGAATAAATGATGAAATATTTTGGTTGTATCTAGCCATTGGAATGGCTGGTGTAAAGTATATTTTGATGTAATCATAAAAGACCATATCATGTTAAGATGTGTTGAACTGGTTAAATGGTAAAAGACATATAAACCAAAGGATTAATGAAATTGAGTTAATAATTGGTAAAACTTGCAAACAAACATAAATGCAATTGTGGTAAGTTAAACATTTGAATATATATGTGTTAATATATCATAGATACTACTTGTATTTGGCTTGGTTTATATGTACCAAGTTGGTTTGAAAATATGTTGAAGTGTTCATGTAGGTGCAAGGTAAAAAGGGTGAGAAATAAGGCTTAGAAAATGGTCTTATTTTGTCCACATGGGTAGACACACAGGCGTGTGTCTTGACCGTGTGTAACACACGACCTGGCACATGGGCGTGTAGTTCTACAGTGTGTCCCTGTCCCCTACATCCTTAAAATTTTAAAACAGAATGCTCAGAATTGATCACATAAGAAGAGACACGGACGTATGTCTCAGCCGTGTGAGATACATGGCCTAGAACACTGGCTTATGTCTTGGCCGAGTGAAACCTACACTTAATTTTCAAAAATTTAAATTGACCACATGGCCAAGCACACGGGCGTGTGACAAACTATGTGACCCAAGTCAGAGAGTTACACAGGTAAGGAC
This sequence comes from Gossypium arboreum, assembly GCF_025698485.1. Lineage (NCBI taxonomy): Eukaryota > Viridiplantae > Streptophyta > Magnoliopsida > Malvales > Malvaceae > Gossypium > Gossypium arboreum. The sequence goes on along the minus strand of NC_069082.1, from coordinate 6,245,912 downwards.
ACGGGTTGGGACACGGCCGTGTGCTTCATATCGAATGCTCACACGGCTTGGCCACACGGGCATGTGTCCCCTGGACCTAAGAAAAATTTTAAGATTTCGCGAAAATTTTTTTGTGATCCCAGTTTAGTCCCGACACAATTCTAATATGTATTTTGGGCTTCGAGGACCCATATGAGGGACATTATGATTGATTGTGATTGATTTTCAGAAACAAATAGTAAATGACATAAATTAACAGTAATTGAACTGCAAACTTCGGTAATGCTCCGTAACCCTATTCTGGCGATGGATACAGGTTAGGGGTGTTACAAACCCCTAGTATTTTTACCTAGAGTTGCCGCCCCTCTCCCTAAATAATAGGGAACTAGGTTTTTTTATTAAATTAATATTATTTGGCCTCTATTAGTTCAACTAAGATTCTTCCAACTCTCACTATAAATAATGGTACTGGTAGGTTTTAAATCACACCTCAGGAAAAAGAGTAACACAAGTTTCTCATAAGTTTCCAATATTGCTATTCTAGTAAGGAATTGCAATTCTATTTGAGAGAAAGTTTTACTTTTCCAGTGAAAGTAAAGAAAATAATCTTTAGTTATGTGTTTCATTTAAATTTGTTCGACCCTACACTCAAAGTAGCTCATGGTATGAGAATAGTAGAGAAGACCGTCCGATTGAAAGTCGATAACAATATAGACCTGTCTAGCCCAAAATGCATGTACAATTTTAGGAAAAGTTTATTACCATAAATATCACAAACTGTCTCAGTTTTCAAGATTTTATTTTTTCCTCTATGTAAGAAAATTATTTTCGAACCGAATTTTTTCCAACACAAAGACCATATATTTAAAATTATTGGGTACTCTGCGAAAGTGGAGGACAATGTGGCTAGACTAGAATAGCAAAAAAAATAATTACATAAAAAATTTAATGAATAAAAAGATATCAAAATTATATCAATATGCAAAATTTTTCATTCATAAGCTTAAACTTTTTCGGTTCTCATTTCGTACATGTACAACCATATTTTCTAATTTTTTTCACATTCTTTACTCTTTAGCATTTATCTTTACATTTAACAACTTAAACTCATTTCTACATTTTCTTCCATCTCCGATTCTGTATCTTTCTCTGGAAAATTCTCTATATTAAATTCTGAATTTTCTTCAAATTCATCTTCTACAATCCAAATTGGAAATTTCTCAGAATCGTCTTCCTCTTCAACCTTTATAACAAGTATTGAATTTATAAATTCTCTTGGTAATTTCCTAACAACTAATTTATTCATCCATGGCATGTTAAAGACATTTTACTTCCTAGTCAACTTTCGCGAACCTACACTTTGTCTCACTATTTTCCTTGCTCCATAAGAGATTATAAACTTCACAAAGTATATAACTATATTCCAATAGGTTTGTGGTACCAATGTCTTCCAAAGTTGGTCTAAAATGATTTGATGCTCCCATTCTATTAATGTCCCTCTAAAGGTCAAGTATTACACTTTATTCTTTCTAATCAGTTCATGACCCTTCCATAACACTTCTTGCATCTTTTGATTTAAAGTGTTGACGATGTCTTCTTCTGGCTTCATTTTGTAATCTTGCAATTCTCTCATTATCTTATCAACTTTCTCCCTTTGTGCTGAAGTTGTTATTTCATCAGATAATATTAGATTTATTGTCATTTTTACCAATATCTATGATAGAAAATAATTTTTTCTTTCGATTTTCAATTTTATCTATTTTCTCTAGTGTCATCACTAACTAATAATTAATTTATAATAGTTACTAACAAAATAACTTTCAAATAAATTAAAAATATTAAAAGATTACATTCATAATCTAACAAATCATAGTAAACCCTAAACCCTAAACAAACAGTTAACCTAATCACAAAATTTACTAACAAAATAACTTTAAAATAAATTAAAATTTAATAAAAATTACATTCATAACTTAACAAATCACAATAAACATTAAACTAAACAAATAATTTATAATAGTAACTAACAAAATAACTTTAAAATAAATTAAAAACAATGTAAAATAACAATAAAAAACTACACAATACTAACAAAATAATTTATCCTCATCATAATGCATTCTATTTAAAAACAAAAACAAAAATACTTTATCCTTCTTTTTTCTTCTCCTTTCTTTCTTTCTTTCTTTCTTTCTTTCTTCTCCCTCCTTCCTTCTCTTCTGCTATTTTTTTAAGCCTAATTCTCTTCTTCACCGAGACCATTAAATAGGATCCCAAAATTGCTTCACTGGTGCCTCCTATCAGATAGGGGTCACTGGTGCCACTTATCAAATAGGCACCACCCCTCTATACCAATTCTGTAGTTATACACGGGTGCATACTGGACCCGAACCTTTTATACAAATGTGGTGCCATTTATGAGATAGGCACCATTAATAAAATAGTATTTTTTTAAAATAATAATAATAAATAAATTTAAAAAAAAAAAATGGTGGTGCCGCCTATGAGATAGGCACCACCACTACTGATATACCATTTTCATATTTTTTTTTTACAATATTCAAGTAAAAAAGTCCATTTATACCAAGTGAAAGTGAACACAAACTACATCAATTCACCAATGATTTAAAAATGAATTTTAAACGAGTTGATTCTTAGTTCAATTGGCATGAATATTATTGTTAATGTAAGAGGATATGGATTTGAGTATGCTGAAGTGCATTATCTTCCTATTTATGAGTTGATGAGAGGCTATAGATAGTTCTAGATATTGTGTAAAAAAGAACACAAATATAATCACAACCTATAATGATATTAATAAAAATAAATAAAATTTAAAATATACCTACTAAATTAGTGATGTAATAACAAAGAATTTTCATTGACATCAAATCTTTATATTTAAATACATACTTGTATAAATAAAATTGTAACAAAATCACATTTACAACCAAACTTTCAAAACAAAAATATATGGCATACAAAAGGATTTAGAGAGAGAAAGTGCTTTCGTTGCCTCTAAAGCTTAAATATGAACAAGTGTGGATATAGATGGTACACTTTGCATAAGGTTGATTTCATCAAAATACCTAGACCTTGTCAACTGGGTAGGTTAAATTGCTTTTGAGAGGGATTAATTTGAGTAAGTTTATTTTAGTTTTTAAAAAGAAAATTTTAATAATTTTGATTTGGTTTAATTTTGAGTTTTGATATTTTGAGTTTGAAGTTAAAATTTTTTCTTATCAAGTTATTAGAATTTTAATATTTTGAGTTTGAGGTTATTTTGGTTTTAGCTCAATTTAGGTTTAAATGAGTTTGAGTATAAATTAATGTTTTTTTTTAATTGTCAAAATCAGCTTTGAGTTGGGGTGAGGTCTAGAAATTTTGTGAGAATTATGAGACTTTGTTTGTTAACTCAGTCAATCCTTGGGCAACAACTTCTTTCTTGGATTCCAATGGTTCTCCGACAGGATCTCCGGTTATGAGACCAAGTTCGTCTGAGAAAACGCTTCTTATACCAGGCCATCACGTGTGAATAGAGTATCGGGAAAAGAAAGCATAGCAACACTAGCAGCAACATCGCTACACAAAGAACCATCACCTTGAAGAAACCATCTTTTACTTCAGGGTTATTTTGCATTGTCCATGGAACTCCACCCACATTCATTCCAAACACTGAAACAATATATTCAACCAAAATCAAAGCCTTGAATGCTAATGATATTTGAAATGAGAAATGAAAATGAGGTAAGGGAAGGGTAAGAAAAAAAGACCTCACCCGACCTTGTTACCATCCCTAACTAAATTCAGAGGGGTATTGTATATGGTAAATCATTACCTCCGGTGATGACAGATAAAGGAAGGAATACTATAGAAAGGAAAGAGAGGTAATAGAGCTTTTTGTTTATTTGCTCCGACTGCCAACTGTCCAAACCCGCCTGAATTGCGGTAACCCGATTCGCTAGAAACCCTACGTTCTCTTTCAACCTCCTCAACCTTCCGATCAACTCGTCAAGCGAGTTTATGTCTTTACTAAGAAACCATGATTTAGATAAACATTTTTCCTTCACTCGGGGAAATACTTGCTCTCCATGTGCAATCACCTAAATTTTGGACAAACAGACAACGTGAAAAATTCCAACCTGAAAAAACAAGTGGCGAAGATAAATTACCTGAAGGAGGCGTTGCAAATTTAGATGCATTTTGGGGAATCGCCTATCGTCTAGCATCTCTTTCTTTAAAGCAAATCCACCTGAGAGTAAGAACATTATTTTGGTTTAGCTTCACTTCTAAAATAGATATGTGCAATTTATGCTGGCTCTTCAACAGTTGCGCTATTTGCTTAAATTTGGAAGGAATTAGATAATAAAAATATAAATTTTATAAATTGTTAATTAATGAGTAACTTTCAAAATCATTAAAAATAAATATAATTTTTTTAATAGATGGTGCCTTATTATTGACGGAAGCATGAATTTATGAATTTATAAATTGTTAATGCATTAAATATAATATTGTAATATGTTATTCAACATGCAAGAAGTAAAGGGGTGAATAAATTTTGATATATGAAATTTACCTCTATCCAACTCAAGCTCCACAGTTTCCAGCTCCATTTCGAGTTTAGTAACGACATCTTCAAGGTGATCGACGTGGGTGTCGATGACGTGAACTACAAGGTTTGAGATTGATTTGGGAACCGGATTATCGGCCTCCTCCGAGTGGTTCATTGTTAATAAAAACTCCAGAACATGTTCTTTAATAACAATCCCGCTCCGTTTAGTACTTCCTCTTTTGTAATTCGACGGATTTTCGACACTAGGGATCTCTGAGAGAAGTGATTGACCGACCGGCGAGAAACCTAATCGAGGAACACGTCCCAAAGACACGGTAATCACCGATTTCTCGGTAATCCTTGCAGCTAGTCTAAACGTAAAGCTACTGGAGATAGGGCCAGGTGAATTGACCCGAAAGACGAGTGCTCCATCCACATGTCCGCAAAACGGCCCATTGCTAGCGAGTGAGAGAATGTCTTGGAGCTTTAAAGGTGGACAAAGGACATCTATAAGGTGTTGGGCAGATTGAGAACATTTTTGTCTCACTTTTGGAAGTTCTACATGGTACCAACAAAACTCCTTCCCTTCACCTTCACCAAGATCCCATTCCTTATTGAAGTAATTCCCGAAACCGTCGAAAACATATGCTTTTTGCCTCACCATACCGGCGAAATGTGACGGCGGGTGTTCATTTACCGAAGCGGGGACATTTGTGGAGGACGGTCTAACCAATTCCTCCATCTCTCCTTCTCCGGATGGTACTTCTTCCTCAACTGAATCCATAACTTCTAATTCAACTTCCTCTTCACCAATGAAGGTCACAAAGATATATTGCACAACTTGGGAAATTTCAAAATCAACTATTCAATTAAACCCAATGGGGGGTTCCAAATCATTCGCTAAAATGTAGATTTCTCAAGTTTGAATAATGTAAAAAGGGTGATAGCAGAGGAGGAAATTTTGCAAGAAATCTCAACTGTTGTTGCCCCTGCAAGCCACAATATGATTAGCCAAAAACATTTAAACAGCCAAAAACTACAAGATAAGTTGCTTACCACTATAGGTTGAAACCAAGCAAACGAGAAAAATAAAATCTGCCAATACTAATCACAATTCTGCTTAAGTGGTGATTAGTATAGGCAAATTGGATAATAAAATGGGTTAAATTTTCTGGATTTATAAGGAAAAGAAAGATTGCTTCCAAAAAAGAAGAGAAAAGAACATGAGATATAAAGATAATTTAGGAGGTGAAAGGAGACAAAAATGGGGAGAGAACCTACATTCTCGGGGAACTCAATCATGCTTTTATTTATCTTCTTCTAGTTTTAGGCTTTTTATGTGTGAAGCACATTTATTTTTACCAAAAAAAAGAAAATAATAATGAAAAAAACTAAATATTGGCAAAAATTATAATTTGGGTAAACTGTCAAAATAGTCACTTTTGTTTACCTCATGTTACATTTTAGTCACTTATGTTTGAAATGTTACGTTTTAGTCACTTACGTTAGCATATTGTAAAATTTTAGCCACTGAGCCGTTAATTGTTGTTAACGGTGTAACGGTAAGCTGACGTAGCACGTTAAATTATCATTTCAAACAAAAATTTTAGGTTAAATTATACTATTGATCCCATATTTCTTTCGTTTTGAGTATTTTTTTCTTTTATGTTCTTTTAACTTTTATTTTTTTTCTATTCTCTTCCGCTTCTCTCTTTGTTTTCCTCCCTTCTTCATCTCTTTTAACATAGTTTTTTTTTTTATATTTTTTATTTTTTAAAACTTTTTTTATGTTTATGAAAAAGAAAAGATGAAAGTTGAGACCAAAATAAACTTGCTTCCCGTATTCTCACTCCACAATTACAAAATTTCATTATCCATCATCGTTTTAACGAACCAATTTGGATCTTTCAATAACCTGGTCCACAAGCACACCTCACTCGAAGACCTCACCAGTTGTGACTTATGGCAATCTACTCTCAACAAAGTTTCTCTAGCCCGTTCCCTTAACCTCCTAATCAATCCTCACGACCACCTTATCTATCTTACCTACAACATTCTCACCCTTTCAAAATTACATTGTTTCACGGATTCTTCAAACAAGCTCTACACTCTCAATGACTTAAACGACTACCATACGAAACATACCCTCCACTTTACTCAAACCAGTTTGGTTCCATGCTCCCTTTCTCTCTTTCATTCATCCATACTCAACTTTTAATCAAGCTTGCTTGGGAATATCCAAGAAGGTTTTGATCAACTTTATCGTTTGCTTAATTTTATTCGTCAGCTAATAAAAGAAAAGGAAAAGAATGATCTACACGAATCTATAAAAGTCTGGAAACAATTTTTTTTTAATATAAAGAATTCAATTTATGTTTAGATTTGATTAATGATTTGATTTTTTATATTAATTAGTTGGATCCAATTTCAGTTTCAAAGTTAGGTTATATTCAAATCGAGATTTAATTAAGAATTATTGATATTCGGTTTTGAGTGAAATTCAATTTAGGAATCATGTGAAAGAAACAAGGACTTGGTTTATTTGGTTGGCAAAGATTATGTTTCCGTAGTGAAGAATATGAGAAGAGAGAAAAATAAAAGGGAAGAAGAAGGAAAATAAAAAAAAATTTGTTCCAAAAAATAAAAGTATAGGGACTAGTTTTAACAAATGAAAAACATAGAAAAACTATGTTAAAAGAAATGGAGAAGGGAGGAAAATAGAGGGAGAAGGAGGAAAATGGAAAATAAAGAAAAAAAAGAAAGTTCAAAGAACATAAAAGAAAAAAATAAATTGCTCAAAATAAAAAAATATAGGGACCAGTTGTATAATTTAACCTAAATTTTTCGTTTGAAATGATGATTTAACACTTCATGTCAGCTTACCGTTACACCGTTAACGATAATTAACGCTCAGTGACTAAAATGTTATAACATAATAACATAAATAACTAAAATGTAACATTTCAAACATAAGTGACTAAAATGTAACCTGAGACAAACAAAAATAACTAGTTTGATAGTTTACTTTTAAAATTGTAAGGGAAAAATATTTACCCAAGTTTGTAACTCAAAAGATTTTGGTCTAATCATGAATTTCATCAATTTACTTTATAAATATTGAGAAATTAGTCCATTTATTTTATTTTATCAAAGTTTGAACATTGTATTTTACAAAAATCGAAAAGTTAATATGGTTGTTGGTTTAATTTTTATTGATTTGTTTTTATAAATTGTTTTGATGTTGATTTTGTTAATTTTTTATAAATTTGATTAATAATTTAATAAAATGGTTTAACACTGCTTTTATTTGGATTAAACTCTCCTTTTTTTAGATTATGAAGACAAAATTTTGATAACTTCTCAATTTTATTAACGCTGGAAGGATAAAAATCATAATTAGACAAAAGTTTTTCCATTTGCAACAAATTTTTCCTTTACGAGTTTTATGTTTTTTAGTTAATATGTAGTTTTTCCTGAATTTGTCCAATACTATTTATCTGATATCTCTATACTAACACTTTTAGTTTGTGTTGATATGATATTGATAACCAATCCAATGATGATACATGACAGTCTTTTAGTATGTCACATAATGAAGGTAAATTTAAAAAAAATTAGAAAGCTTTAAAAATATATAGATTAATAAAAAGACTTATATTTCAAAAAAAAACCCTCAAGAAAATGTAAAAGAAAAAATTAATTAAGTCCCAATATTAAATTTACACCTAATTAAGCCCGTGCCGTTAACTAAAATAATCAATTAAACCTCTCTGTTAACGGTTTTCGTCATTGACCATATTGACCATTAAAATAAATTACAGGCCAATCAAATGGTGACTCATGTCTACTTGGTTTAATTTAATATTTTCCTCCACAAAAATATTAAAAATCATAAAAAAAGAAAATTATAAAAAATATTTAAAAATATGAAAATTGATATAAATTTATAAATATTATTAAAATATTATAGATATTATAATAAATCTAACAAATTCTCAAAAAATATAAAATTAATAAACATATTTAAAATTTTATAAAAACATATTAAAATTCTATAAAAAATCATAAAAAAAAGTATAAAAAAGTATTAAAATTGATATAAAAATAAAAATTATAAAAACTTGAACTAGATCAGATCAGTAGACCGAAATTGGCGAGGGTATCGGTCTTGAAAAAGCCATTAGACCGATTGATTTGGGAACCGGATGGTTGAACCAATTTTTTTCTTTTTACTTTTTAAAAATATTTTATTCAATTGAACTAGACGAATCAATCGAATTGGCAGCCTAGTGGACCAATCAGGTTATGAAAACCTTGTTAACATATTTCATTCTGACATATGTTAATAGTTGAATAATGAAATTTTGGTTTCATAAAAGATATTAAAAAGTAAAAAATTGGTTCACTTGCTCAGTTCCCAGGTCAACTAGTCTAATGGCTTTCCCCGAACTCGTACCCTTGTTGATTTCGGGCAAACTAGTCCTGTACAACCTAATTTTAGCCCGGGCTAAAATAAACCAAAACAAACCCAAACCAACAACCAAAATACAAAACCAAAACCAAACCAGACCCAGTACCTGATTACAAAACCCAAAGCCCAACTAAAAACCAATTAGCCAAACTAAACTACCCTAGCCCAATAACCCGATAGCCCAAACCCAACATTTTCAAAAAAGACAGATGACCTAACCCTAGCCCCAAGTGGCACTGGCACTACCACCTCTAGCCTCCGTCGCCATTGCACCTCCTCTGCCACCAACTGCACCTGCAAAAAAGAAGAAGAAACACGCAAACATCAAGTACAAGAACAGTAGAAAAAAGTAATAAAAATAATATGTAATGTAATGGGTATAAAAGCCATGAAAAAGATTGTAATAGGGATTTTTTTCTTTTTGAAATAAAAATATAGAAAGAAATATAAAACAAAAAAATCAGCAAAACAAAGAAGAAGAAAATCTTCAAAGGTGGTACTATCTTTATTATTATTTTTCTTTTTCCTTTTTTTTTTTCTTTTTCGAATCTGTTTTTGTATATACGTATATATAACAAAATAAAAAAAAGAAGAGAAAACTTATCTTTTTTTAATCGCCTGGAAAAAAGAGCATTTTTGGGCTCCAGTTGTAGTGCACGACGGTCACTGGAGGCGGAGCCCACGGCTGTGATCGGCCGGAGTTAGGCCGGACTTAGAGAGGGGGAGGAGAGAGTTCAGAGTTTTTTTTTTGAAGTTTTTTTTTAAAAAACACAAAGATAGAATGATTTTTTTTTTTTGCAAAAAAATGTGACTTAAATAGTAAATTAAAACGACGTCGTTTTGGCCTAAGCTCATAAGCCTTAAAACGACGTCGTTTTGCCCTGGTCTGACCCGATCGAACCCTACCCTGCCTAGGATCCGCGTGTTTTCAAGCGGATGGGCTATTTGCGCATTTAGCCCTTCCGTTTTTTTATGGTTTTGCAATTAAGTTTTTTTTTAATTTTAATTTTTGCCCTTTAATTTATTTCGTTTCCAATTTAGTCCACTTTGAAGCTGTGCGTTTTGGGGGGAAGGGAAAATTTCCCTTTTGGTCCCTCCTTGTTATTCGCCCGTTTAATGTGGTCCTTTTCCTTTTTATTTATTTCATATTTGCCCTGAATTTTTGTTTTGAGTTCAATTTTAGTCCCTTTTTTGGTTATTTTTGCTATTTTATTAGTATAATTAATTAATTAATTAATTATTAATTATTATTATTATTATTATTATTAATCTTATTAATGTATTATTATTACTATTTATTATTATTATTACCATTATTATTACTATTATTTTATTTTTATTACTATTATTATTATTATTATTATTATTATTATTATTATTATTATTATTATCATTATTACTATTATTATTATATTTTCTTTTTGTATTTACTTGTACGTTATAATTATTATATTAACTAATTTAATATTATTATTACCACTATTATTTTCTTTTTTATTTACTTACTGGTTATTATTTTCATATTATTAGATTAATTTTGTATTATTATTACTATCATTATTATATTTTTATTTATATCTATTTACCTAATTTTTTATACATTTATTTTTTATATCGTTTATTATTTATTTATTTCCTTTTCTATAATTTTAAAATTTTTTATATTATTATTATCATCATGATTATTATAAATATTATGATTTTTAACTTGTTTTACACTATATTTATTTATTTGTTTAATATTAGTTCTTTTAGTTTCAATTTTTTACTTATTATTTTTCTTTTTATTTTGACTCATTTATATTATTTTATTTTCATCATTATTATTGTCATTCATATTAATGCCTTTATTATTATTATTATTATCATTTTTATTCATATTAGTGCCATTGTTTATTTTTTTACATTTTACTACAAAATTGTGTTACATTTTACTCGATACACAAATCATATTTTTAAAATAAGCAATATTTTATATTTTGAGATTCGAAAAATCGTTCCCTAACTTACGGGATTTCAAATTTCTCGATAAATCTAAATACTCGAACATTTTCAAAGCATTAATTTTTAAATATTCTCAAGAATTAAGAAAAATCGTATTCTAACTTACGGAATATGATTTCTTTCTAAAACCGAGATAATCGAACATTTTTCAAAATTAATAAATTTTTGACATTTATTCTCGTTTCGAGGATTTAAGGCATTGTGTCCTAACTTACGGGACATAATCTTTTTCCTCGGTTAACATGAAATATACCATTTTTTAAAAAATTCAATTAAACAATGTTTAACAAAAGGATCGTAATTTTTAAAATTTTCCTCAAATTTTTAATTTTCGACACAAAAAACACCAAGTAATTGACTAGGTACCAATTTTGGGCGTATCGAGGGTGCTAACCCTTCCTCGTGCGTAATCGACTCCCGAACCCGTTTTCTGGATTTTGTAGACAAAAAATCATCGTTTAATAAATATTAAACATTTGTTAAAATGATTGAATTACCAGGTGATCCGATTACAACTAAATAAAAAGGATTGGTGGCGACTCCCGTTTTTTCCATTTTCATTTTAAAATCAAAGTTGACCTCGGTTTTAAAAAAAAATGGCTTCGACAGCTTTGCGACTCTACTGGGGAAGTAAAATAAGAGAGTCAAACCACAAGTTGATAAATTTACGATCCTTTCGTTGTATTTCATCTGCTTTTGTCACTATCTTCATCATTTTGGTATGCTTTACTGGTTTGAGTTCTTGATATATTTCTACATATTTGCATCGCATGATCAGTCAATTTTACCCTTTTAAGTAGGAGTGAGAAACTATTTCTTCGTGACGTTTTCACCTCCGTGCAGGATAGTGGATCGCTTTCGGGATACATTCGTCCCTATGTCTTTGTGAGATTTTCATCTCCGTGCAGCCATAGGGAAATATATTCCCCTGAACTGAACTGGGTCTATATCAGCCTATGATCGGTGAGGATCGATGAATCTGCTAGTTCAGGTACCTTAACTTTAGAACCGAACCGTATATAGTGAGCCATAAGAACCCGCTTTAGGTAGAGCTACACCAAACCCTAGTGGTTACCTGAGTAGGTGCTTTACTTCTTATTCTTTGCTTACTTTAAACTGTGTATGAAGTACTGACTTGTTTTGTTTTACTGTAATTGCATGGCATTTTCATCACAAAAAAGGTGTTGATTCACATTCGGTTGCTAAAATAAATAACTTGTCATGGAAAAGGGGTTTCTTGATAAAGTGGAGGATAATACGGCTATCCGAATATGGGCTAAGACAACAGAGCAAGAGAAAAGTGATAGTCTTACCGATGGGTATGTGTCAAAGTTGTGGGATTTCACTCGGATCAGCGTAACCCAAAATAATCTCAAAAATATGAAAGAAATATGAGATCAGTGGGATGACGAGATCAAGCAACTATTCTACTGTAATTACAGTGATTTGCCCTATCTGCTCGATATCAAGGTGGACGAGCACCTATTCCGAGCCCTCGCCCAGTATTAGAACCCTGCTTATAGTTACTTTACTTTTGGGAAAGTGGATTTGGTACCTACTGTATAAGAGTACACAGTCTTGCTCCGTTGCTCGAACATTCAAACTGACAAGGCTTATTCGAGAGCCACCAATGTCTCGATATTCTTAAAAAAGCTGATGAACATTATAGGGATGAGCGAGCAGTGGATTACAGCCCAGATCAAGCAAAAAAGGAGATTGTAAGTGCATCCTTTGGAGAAATTTGAGGGATTTGATCCTAGCGCATCCTGATATGAAGAAAAGGGTTGATGTTTTCACTTTGAGCATTTATGGATTGGTTATCTTCCTTAAGGCTTTGGGGCATATAGACGAGGCAGTCTCTGATTTATTTGACAGACTTAATAAAAGGGTCACACCCGTGCTTGCAATTTTGGTCGAAACTTTCAGATTATTGAACGCTTGTCAAAGAGCAGGCGAAGGGAGATTCATCAGATGCGCACAACTCTTACTGGCATAGTTCAACAGCCATTTTTAGAAAGTGGAGAAGATCTCATATAGATTCTTCTCCAAAAATTATTCGTCACTGAAATAGATAGTGGCTACGCCAAGACGGGATGATATTACAAAGGAAAAATGGATGACGATTCTTTAGAATCTACAAGAGGAAGATGTTGAATAGAGAGCCCCTTGGATGGTTCCTAACGAGATCTTATATCGGTATGGAGATTGTGATTGGGTTCCCCTATTTGGAATATGAGGAGCTGTTGGGTATGCTCATCTACTCGTATTAAGGAGTATAGATTGAGACAGTTTACGTCAGCAACATACGGGTTAGCTCAGTGCAAGTTCGTATACAAAGGAGATAAGTACAAAAAGAAAGTTCATGAGATATCGAATGCTTAGAACCAAACTCATAGAATGAAATTGTTTGCTGCTAACCAATGACTACCCCTAAGTATGACTGGTGGTGGGGTCAGAAAATCAATGACAACATCCCTATGTCAGATCAAGAAAACACTCGATCAATGAAAGAACACTTGAAGGTGATCCCATCTGAGCTAGAAATCATCAAACAAGATTTTGAGAGAAAGAATTTAGAGCTAGAAAAAAGGATAGAACAATTGGAGGAGGAGAAAATGCAGCTGGGACTGGACGTCGACATCTAGAAACTAGAAGCTGAGAAGTTGAGAAAGGGAAATAATAAGGTAGAAGAAGATTTAAACAGTTTGAAAATAGACTACAAGAAGCTACGGAGATCATTGAGAATCGCTAGTCTGGGAAAAATATCAGAACAGTGGCGACAAAAGATTTAAGAAGAAAAGACTAGAGCCGATCGATGGGAGAGAAAATTCCAAGGTGCTCAGGTTCAGCCCTAGAAAGGAGCATGTTAGAAAGTTAAAATGAAAAATTGAATTAAAGGCTAAAGTAGTAGAACTAGAAAAGTCACTTAATCAGTATCGTAGTCGCAACTCTGCAATTGAGCTCAAAGCGAGTTTAAATAAGATTGAAGAGCTGAAAAAAAAGGTAGAAGAACTCAAAACTGCGTTACAAAACTGTGAACTTCGAGTTGAACTCCTAGAAGCAAGTAATGAGCAGTGGCAAGGGCAACTCCACCGTTCTCAAGATCAAGTTAGGGACATGGATCATATTATGGGTGAAGCTATGGCTTAGATACGAGAACTGGCTGATAATTTATAGACCCTAGTAGTTTAAGCTGACGTGCTAAGTGTGAAATATGAATTAGAATCGGACCGGGGCTGAGAGTTAGCTTGGCTTCTGAAGCAAGTCAATGCCTTAAGTATTAGGGCGAAGCCTTATATGTAATTCGTTTTATGTAAAGAAATTTATTTTCTAGAAAAGTTACTCTAATGAAATTAAATCAGAATCAATACATTTTTTTGAATTCATGGCATTCATGCATTTGCATTACATTGTATCATATGCATTTAATTTCACGGAAAGACCCTAATTAAAAAAAATTATTTCAGTTAATCTGGAAACCAACAAGGGTCAACCAATCGAATATTGTTATAGTACTCGAGCCAAAACCAAAGAAATGGACCAAAGATTGGAACAGTTTCAAAAAGAGATGCAAGAACAGTTGCAAATGCAACTACAAAAATAGTTGGCAAAAGTAAAACAGGAGATGAAGGATCAGATACTAGAATCCCAAAGAAACATGATGAGCCAATTGGTACAGTTACTGCCTGTGGAACGTGAAAAAATAAAGAGCACTGCAGTCAACTCAGGGGATGATAATGAGGATCCTATTTATCCCCCTAGTTTTACTCCGATAAACGCCCAAGCACAGTCAAAGGTGTACCTACGAAGGGTACCAGTTACAATCAAACCCCAACAGTATCAAACCGATACCTTGGTGTCGATGAACTACCAAACAGGCTCAGGTTCCAATTCAAGAGATAAGCCAACCAATCCCGTTGTTCGGGATCTAGATAATATGACAGAAATAGAAAAAACAAGAGTGCAATTGCCAAAACAACTTGAGGATCTATGCAAATGGCTAGAAGAAAAATTTGGAGCAATGGAAAATATTGATTATCATTGCGAAAATAATGCTAAAGAATTGAGCCTGGTCCCAGATTTAGTACTCCCTTCAAAGATCAAAATGCCAGAGTTTGAAAAATATAACAGGACCAGCTACCCTAAGGCTCACATTATAATGTTCTGTCAAAGGATGACAGGATACATTCATAATGATCAACTGTTAATGCACTGCTTTTAAGATAGTCTGATCGGGTCAGCAGCTAAATGGTATAACCAACTGAGTCATACCAAAATCAATTCGTGGAAAGACCTAGCACAAGCTTTTATGACACCATATAGTCATGTGACGGACATGACATCGGACAGGATCACGTTGCAGAATATGAAGAAGAACCAAAATGAGAGCTTTAGGTATTATGCCCAAAGGTGGAGAGAGGTGGCAACGCAAGTTCATCCACTTCCTCTGGAGAAAGAAACCACAATACTTTTCATTAATATTTTAAAAGCCCCATTCATCAATCATATGTTGGAAAGTGCTATTAAGAGCTTTTTGGATATAATGATGTTCGGTGAAATAATCGAAAACACGGTGAGAAGTGGTAAGATAGACGCAGGGGAGAACTTCAGAAGATCGGCTCCGAGGAAGAAAGAAAATAAGGTGAATAATATAAGCACATATAATAAGAGTTATTTGAAACCAATTACTGTTGGCCCACCAAGGACAGTAACCACTAACCATCAGGGACCTCCAAAGTAAGAATCTAACCCAAGGCCAAACATAAAAAGACTCCAATTTTTGCCTATCCCAATGTCATATAGGGAACTGTACTATAGTCTATTCGATGCACATATGGTATCCCATTCTATCTAAAACCTATGCAACCTTTATTCCCTAAATGGTACGATACAAACGCCCAATGCGAATACCACGCGGGAATCACGGGGTACTCGATCGAGAATTGCACCGCTTTCAAAAAGTTAATCGAAAGACTTATCAAAATGGGTATTGTAAAATTTGATGATCCATCTGGTGTAAAAAATCCATTACCCAACCATGTTGATAAATGAGTAAATGCGATAATCAAGAATGTAAGGAGAAGAATCAAGTTGAATGTAGCAGAAGTGAAAATCCCATTGAGAGAGGTTTTGAAGAAAATGGTAGAAAGTGGATTAATCACACAAGATTTAGAGGGAAATCCTGAAAAGTAAGGAACTACTGTGAGTTCTATGATGAAGAGGGTTATAAGATTCAAAGATGCAGTGAATTTAGGTCCTTAGTACAGTATCTGATAGACAATAAGAAGCTAGAATTCTTTTTGTATACCGAAGGCCCAGAAAGAGAAGATGTATGTACCTCATAAAAGGGGCCAGTAGAGAAGATCTATAAAGTTAACCACCCAGTGGTTATCATCTCACGACCAATGAGCAATGAGACCGGAGTACAAATTACACCAAAAGTTATAATCCAGAAACCTGTAACCTTCCCCTATAAGGACAACAAGCGAGTTTCCTAGAATTATAACTGCAACATGACGATCCCGAGAGAAGAGAATCCAATTAGCGCTTCAGAAGAAGGTTGAGATGTTGGTTTCTATACGCGCAGTGGGAGGCGCTATGACCCATCAAATACAAAAGCTAAGCCCGTAAAAGGAAAAACCTTGGCGGTTGAACAAAAAAAAGAAAAGGCGACCGGACTTGAATTGCCTGTTAGCGAGCCAACAACTGAAGAGAAAGTTAGGGAGTTTTTGAAATCCTTGAAGCATAGCAAGTATAACGTTGTGGAGCAACTGCATAAACAACCAACCCACAAATTAGTGCTAGCTTTACTCTAAATTTCAGAGGTACACCATAGCACGTTGATGAAAGCATTAAATGAAACTTATGTCACTAATGATATCTCCATCAACAAACTTGACCGTCTGGTCAGTAACATAAGCGCCGATAATTTTATTTTTTTAATGATGATGAAATACCACCTAAAGGCATAGGATCAACTAAGACCTTGCACATCACCACCCGTTGCAAGGGGTATATATTGCCAGGGGTATTGATTGACAATGGGTCTGCACTGAATGTCCTGCCTTTGTCTACACTGAATAGGTTGCCTGTGGACAGCTCTCATATTAAAACGTGCCAAAACATAGTGAGAGCATTCGATGGTATTGAAAGGAAAGTAATGGGAAGGATTGAGATTCCTCTCTTGATCGGTCCAAACATGTGCGAGGTAGACTTTTTGGTGACGGACATCAAGCCTTCTTACAATTTTTTATTGGGGAGGCATTGGATTCACTCAGCAAGGGCAGTGCCGTCATCATTGCACCAAAATCTAAAGTTAGTAACTGAGGGTCAATTCGTAATGATAAACGCGAAAGAATAAGTTATTGCATCTGTAACTAGTGACGCGCCAAACATAGGGGAAGACGATGAAGTGATAGAATGTTCTTTTAGATTGCTAGAATTTGTAAATACAACCTTTGTCTTCGAAGGGAACAAGATCCCTATACCCAGAATATCCAAAGCTACGAAAATAGACTTATGATTGACGGTCGAAAAGGGAGCCATGCCAGGAAAAGAACTCAGGAAATATCTCCAGGGGAAGGTAGATGTACCAATTCTGATGGATAAACGAGATCGCTTTGGTTTGGGATATAAGCCAAGCGTGAAACAAAAAAAGAAAGAGTTAGAGAAGAAGTAAGAGAGGGGAACAGCATGATTAAGCGGAGCAGAAGTCAAATGGAAACCAATTACCTTTTCCCACATATCCAGAACCTTTGTGTCAGGAGGAATTGTTCACCTTGGACGGAAGATGACAAGAAAAGAAACTGTTGAAGAAATGATAGGAAATCTGAACATCAACGCCATATCTGAAAAGGAAATTTTGGAAGGAAATATATTAGACATTCGCCCTCATGTACCTGAAAATGTTCTTAACAACTGGACTACGAAAGAGATTCCTGTAGTTTTTAGAGCTAATTAGAGTAATGTTAAGAACACGCGCTTGTTGCTTTAAGTCTAGAAGCAATAAGAATCCTTTTGTGAAATAGGTCTTTGTCCAACATCTTTATTTCAAATAAAATGCATCTTTTTGTCTCATTCTAAGCATATATTATTCTTTCCATTTCATTCATAATCATACTATACAGATAATCATTCTTAGATTCTTTTGTTCTTTGTATCTTCCTTTGTTCCTATAACAGGTCTCCAGATATCAATGATACGAGCGATGCTACTACTAACTCAGAGTCTCCTTTTGAGTGAGATATGTGTCTAGAGGAACCTCAGGACTTGGAAGATGATAGAGATTGTAATTTATCTTCTAATTTGTTAAGGATGGTAGAACAAGAGGAGAAATAGATTCTACCTCATAAAGAGTCAGTAGAAATTGTGAACTTGAGAGACGGAAAAGAAAAGAAAGAAGTGAATATTAGAGTTTGCATTACCACAAAGACAAAGTGGGACCTCATTGAGTTACTCCAAGAATTTAAGGATGTCTTTGTATGGTCATATCAAGACATGTCTAGGTTAAGTACTGATATCGTGGTACACCGACTCCCCATAAAGGAGGAGTGCAAGCCAGTGCAACAGAAGCTCCAAAGGATGAGACCCGATATTTTGCTAAAAATAAAAGAAGAGTTCAAGAAGCAATTCGATGCTGGTTTCTTAGAAGTGGTTAAATACTCAGAATGGGTAACCAATATCATTCTCGTCCCTAAAAAAGATGAAAAAGTACGGATGTGCGTGGACTACAAAGATTTAAACAAAGCCAACCCGAAATACAATTTCCCCTTACCCCATATCGACACCTTAGTGGACAACACGATAGGTTACTCATTATTCTCCTTCATGGATGGCTTTTCAGGATATAAATAGATAAAGATACATATCAAAAACATGGATAATACAATATTTGTAACCATATGGGGAACCGTTTGCTATAAGGTGATGCTATTTGGACTGAAAAACGCGGGAGCGACATATAAGAGAGCCATGGTAACCCTGTTCCATGATATGATACACAAAGAAATTGAAGTTTATGTCAATGATATGATCCTCAAATCCCGAATAGAAGAGGAGCATGTGCAAGTCTTGAGAAAATTATTCTTGAGATTGAGGAAATTCCAGCTAAAGCTCAATCCAGTAAAAAACACTTTTGGGGTTAGGTTAGGGAAACTACTAGGATTCGTAGTCAGCAAAAAGGGGGATTGAGATTGACCTGGATAAAGTCAAGGCTATACAGAAGTTTCCTCCGCCGCACACTCAAAAAAAAGTTCGATGATTCCTAGGAAGACTAAATTATATTGTCCGGTTCATTTCACAACTAACTGAGAAATGCGACCCCATATTCCGTCTCCTTAAGAAACAAAACCCTGCTGTTTGGGATGAAGAGTGCTAGAAGACTTTTGACAAGGTTAAGCAATACTTGTCCAATGCCCCAGTACTGACACCGCCTAGTTTAGATAAGCCACTGATACTGTATTTGGCAGTATTTGAAAATTCTATAGGATGTGTGCTTGACCAACATGATAAGTCAAGAAGGAAAGAAATGGCGATATACTACCTCAACAAGAAGTTCACTGAGTGTGGGACGAGATACTCACCAATTGAGAAGATATGTTATGCCTTAATCTGGACAACCCGAAGATTGAGACAGTACATGTTGTACCATACAACTTGGCTTATCTCGAAACTAGACCCTTTAAAGTACATGATGAAGTCGACTGCTTTGAATGGAAGGATGGCCCGATGGCAAATTCTACTTTCTGAATTTGATATAGTCTATGTGAATTAGAAAGCTATAAAAGGGAGTACAATAGCAGATTTTCTAGCCAGTAGAGCTCTAGAAGACTATGAGCCTCTGAACTTTGATTTCCCAAATAAAGATCTAATGTACGAGGCAACCAATAAAGAAGACTCTTAAGAAGGTCATCCTTGGAAGCTAAACTTCGACGGAGCATCAAATGCTGTAGGTAACGGAATCGGGTCAGTCTTGGTATACCCAAACGGAGATCACTATCTTTTTACTAGTAAATTGGATTTTGATTACATAAATAATATGGCTGAATACGAAGCATGTATCATGAAAATTCGTGCAGCCATAGAACGTAAGATTAAAGTGTTGGAGGTCTATGGAGATTCTGCGCTAATGATCTATCAGCTTAAAGGTGAATGGGAGACAAGAGACCCCAAGTTGATAGAATATTGAAGTTGGTCCTTGTATTAATTAAAGAGTTTGATGATATCATCTTTTGTTACCTCCCACAAGAAGAAAATCAAATGGCTGATGCCCTAGCAACTTTAGCTTCCATGATCAAGGTGAATAAACAGGAAGATGTGAAACCGATCCAGATGAGTATTTATGAGGCTCCGGCTCATTGTTACAACATTGAATAAGAGGAAGAAAAAGATGATCATCCTTGGTACCACGATATACTGCAATATGTGAAGAATCATGAATACCCTGACTAAGCTACTGAAAATGATAAAAGGATGTTGAGAAGACTGGCCAGTAACTATGTCTTGGATTGGGAGATCTTATATAAAAAGAGAAAGGATCAGGTGTTGCTAAGATGTGTAGACGCTGTTGAGGCCAAGAAAATCTTGGAAGAAGTCCACGAGGGTGTCTGCGGAACACATGCTAATAGTTTCACAATGGCCAGGCAAATCATGAGATTCGGGTATTATTGGTCCACCATGGAAGGAGACTATATCAATTTTGCCAAGAAATGGCATAAGTGCAAAATTTAAGGAGATAAAATTCATGTACCTCATTCGCCTCTACATGTTATGACTTCTCCATGACCTTTCTCTATGTGGGGCATGGATGTCATTGGGCCAATTTTGTCAAAAGCTTCAAATGAGCATCAATTCATCTTTGTGGTCATCGACTACTTCACCAAGTAGGTAGAAGTCGCTTCATATGCCAATGTTACAAAGTCGGCAGTTAACAAATTCCTAAAAAAAGAAATCATTTGTCGATATGGAATGCTAGAAAGGATCATATTTGACAATGCATTGAATTTAAACAACAACACGATAACAAATGTTTGTAGTCAGTTCAAGATCAGACACCACAACTTGTCACGGTATCACTCGAAAATGAACGGTGCAGTCGAGGCAGCCAGTAAAAACATGAAGAAGATCGTGGGGAAAATGATTGGGACTTATAAATATTGGTATGAGAAGTTACCATTTGCCCTCTATGCTTATTGAACGTCTGTCAAGACCTCTACCGGGGCAACACCTTTCTTATTGGTTTATCGAATGGAAGCGGTTTTGCCCATTGAAATTAAGATTCTTTCTCTCCGGGTTTTGTCAGAATTGAAGTTGGATGAAGCAGAATTGATCCAATCCCATTATGATAAGCTAAACTTGATTGAAGAGAAAAGGTTGAAAGTCATACGTCATAGTCAGATGTACTAAAAGTGAATGATGCAAGCTTATAACAAAAAGGTTCATCCCAGAGAATGCCATGAGGGAGACCTAGTATTGAAAAAGATTCTGCCAATACAAAAAGATTTAAGAGGAAAATGGATGCTAAATTGGAAAGGACATTATGTGGTAAAAAAGCCTTTTCTGGAGGAGCGTTGACATTAACTGAAATGGATGGCAAGACTTTACCTAATCTAGTAAATTTAGACTCAGTCAAGAAATACTTCGCTTGAAAAAAAAAGGAGGGGACGCCAAAGCGAAAACCCGCAAAGGGCGTCTTGAGACTAAAGGGGTTTTGAATTGAAAACCCATAAAAGGCAATTCAAATCTTGATCAAAGATGGTATGCGGTAATCTTGCTTCCTTCGAATTAACAAGGAAGAGAGATTCTACGTCTTAGGGCATTGACAAAGTACTCTAGATCTCCTTAACACATGTTGAGCTCAAAATGGTCCTCAAGAAGTTCGTGCAGAGAAGCTCATGCTGCGATATTTAGGGCACCTATTTTCCTTTTACTCATTTTGTATTTTAGTAATGTTTACTTTCTTTGATTAATTTTTTTCCTAATAAATTTCAGTTCTGTCCATTATTATGATTTTTTTCAGGCATTTTGCATTGAAATAACGATTTTTAGACTAATAGTACTTTCATAAAAGGAGTTCTGAATATTACTCTAAAAGCTTCTAAGTAGTATAAGAACCTGAAACAGGACCACTAGTTAGAACTAACCAAACCTAAGAGTTGGAAACATTTAAGAAAGAATAGTCTAAATTGTGACTATTTCTTCAGATTTTCTGCCAAAGATACTAGCTGAACATAAATGCTTGATAACACATCAATGACAGAACCTCGATGCGCAACGAGCAATGACAACCTAAGCATTAAAAAGGGGATCATTCTCGCAACATGACATTCTGCATTCATGCAAATATCATGCATACACATCTAGTTAAGAGCATTTGATTCATTCAGATCATGACATCCAAATCTGTAATACCCCCTACCCGTATTCATTGCCAGAATAGGGTACGAGGTATTACCGGAGTTTACGAATTTATTTATTTATTTATTTTTTTAGGAAAACTCAATATAAGCCCTTTACAGATATCTAACCTTCCCTGCAATATTATATCGAGACCAATCCAAATCAACCAATCTGTAATACCCCTTACCCGTATTCATTGCCAGAATAGGGTACGAGGTATTACCGGAGTTTACGAATTTATTTATTTATTTATTTTTTTAGGAAAACTCAATATAATCCCTTTACAGATATCTAACATTCCCTGCAATATTATATCGAGACCAATCCAAATCAACCAATCCAATTTAACATATTTTCAAGATAAATTCATGCATATTTATAAAATAACGTCATCACATACCCAAAACCAGGTTTGTTAACCATACCAATGGATAACTCTACATTCATTTCACAGAATCATTTACTTTATTCGCTTATACATGCCATTGATTTCCAAAATAAAGTTTCTTTATATACCGAAGTCCTGAGGTTGATAATGTGATGTGCCTCCGACCAAATCCAACCTCCGAGCTCTTAACACTACAAAACAGGGAAAAAGGAAACGAGGTAAGCATTTTGTGCTTAGTAAGCTCATGTAACAAGAATTATACTTACCTAATATTTTCAATACAATACAATAAACATTCCTATATCCATTCAATGCATTATTACCCTAATATGCACAAACTCAACATTCAAGTTAGTACAATAATTTCCATGTACCAATAATATATACTATGATTGATGAGCTCATCAATACCATGATTTCCATTTCCTTGTTATTTTCCATATTTATCCGTTGAATTTCTTGGAATTTTCGATGGATTTTCAGAGATACACTTTTAGTGTACATTTTCGGTCCGTCAATTCATATTTATGTGCGCATATCCATTTCGAGAGCACACTCCTGAACCTCAACCTTGCGGCGGGATTACCGTCGATATAAATCCCACAATATAAACTCATAGAGTATTGTCGGGATTACCATCGAGCTAAATCCTCAGCGACAATTACTCTAATAAGCTTGTATCTGAATTACCAGTCAGGCTAAATTCAGACCCTAATTGGATTACCCGTCCGGCTAAATCCATTTTACACATATTCTTCGGAGGGCTATATCAAGATAGGATCACCGTTCGGGCTAGATCCTTTTCTTGTCAATTCCTTTTCGAGATCCATCGAATTTTCCTTTCATTCAACCGGATTTCTTCCCATTTTATCAAATATATCAATGTTTCATAAATTTTCATAAAATGAACATTCAAATCATATTCATATCAATAACATACAATCTCAAGCATTTAAGAATATAATTCAAGTTACACGAACTTACCTTGATACTTGTTTGTAAACAAAAAAAAAATCTACTAATCCCGAACTTTTTCCTTTCCTCGATCTAGCTTCGTATTTGAATCTTCTGGATCTAAATAAATAAATTTAATTATCAATTTAATACATTTCATGTTCATATGCAACATTCTCTATAATTCAACTATTATTTATAGTTCATTCAAAGTTGTCTACTTGAGTCATAGTCACTAAATTATTTTTATCTTGAGATAAAAAACTCCAAATTAGGATCTGATAATTTTACCTGAAACTAGACTCACATATATTCTTACCATAGAATTTTCAGAATTTTTGGTTTAGCCAATCAGTACAGTTTATTCTTTAAAGTTACCCCTGTTCTGCTGTCGACAGTTCTGACCCTTCTTCACTAAAAATTAATTATCTCTTCATACAGAATTAAAATGACGTTCTCATTTATTTTTATTAAAAATAGACTCATTAAATATTCTAGACATATAAATTTAAGCCCCTAATTGTTTTTATTCAATGTTTTATGATTTTTCAAAGTTAGAACAGGGAATCCGAATTCATTCTGACCTTGTCTCACAAAATTAATTATATCTCAAAATTTACAAATCCATTGCTTACAATATTTCTTATATGAGAAACTAGACTCAATAAGCTTTAATTCCATATTTTTTTCATATTCTAATTCGATTTCTAAAATTTATGGTGATTTTTCAAAGTTAGTCTACTGCTGCAGTCCAAACTGTTTTTGTGCAAGCTGTTTATTACCATTTTCCCCTAAGCTTTTAATAAATGATAATTTCATCCCTACTCAATTAGCCTCTCAATTGAACTGATTTTTCTCAATTAATATTTTATTCTATCACCTTAAACTAGTTTACAACCTTTAGGAATCAGAATTTCAGCAATAGACTTTAATTCCAAGCATTTTCACAATTAGGTCTTAAAAATCAATTTCTATTGAAATTACCTTATAAAATCATCTCATAAACAAATTAAAGCTTTAATTTCATTCTATTTCATCATAAAATTACAGCACTCAACCATGGTGACTTTCAATTTCATCCATGAAATCAAAAACTAATGAATTTAATAGTAGGACCTAGTTGTAAAAGTCTTAGAAACACAAAATTACAAGAAAAGGCAAGGATTAACTCACTTGGTGCAAAATTATAAAATACCAGCTTAGAGAACCCTCCTATGGCGTTTTTAGCTGCTGGAATTGAAGAGAAATGAAGAGAAATCTAGATATTTCCTATTTAGTCCTAGCTTTATTTAGTTAATTTTGCAATATTCCAATTTTACCCTTAATTTATTAATTTTTCTACTGATTTCATACCCTAGCCGTCCAGCCCAAATAACTTTTGGGTCTAATTGCCTTTTAAATCCTTTTTCATTAGACTCTTAAGCTATTTAATCATTCTAGCAACTTTTACACCTATTACAATTTAGTCCTTTTCTTTTAATTGACTACCCAAACATTAAAATTTCCTAACGAAATTTTAATACCACACTAATAACATTTCATAAATATTTATAAAATTATTTTCGAATCGGTTGTACAAGATAGAGGTCCCGATATCTTGTTTTTATCCAATTTCTTCAATAATTTCTTTTTCTAACTAACCACTAAATCGGTAAAATTTTTCTATCAATATTTTCATACGATTTTCCTATCATATCAATTTTCATGCAAAAATATTGAAATAAATTTCTCTTTAAATCGGATTTTTGGTTACGAAACCACTGTTCCGATAACCATGAATTTAGGCCATTACAAAATCAGTAGGCATAAATAGGTCCATGAAATGGATTCTACAGGTCATATTCCCCAGAGAACGGTGTAACAGATCAGTAAAGCCACAATTCCTATAACCTTGAAGTTACAGTGGGACAAATTGAAGTTATAATGACGAATCTCATTTCTCTAAAGTTGTAGTGGAAAAGATTAAAGCTACCAGTCACAAATCCTATCCCACTGAAATGGTAATGGACCAGATTGAAGTTACGAATCTTATCTCTCTGAAGTTGCAGTGGAGTAGATCAAAGATAGAAAACCTTATCCCCCTGAAGTTGCAGTGGGGTAGGTTGAAGTTACAAGTCTTATCTCCCTGAAGTTGCAGTGGAGTAGATTACAGCCACTAACCTTATCTCTCTGAAGTTGTAGTAGAGCAGGTTGAAATTACAAGTCTTATCTCCCTGAAGTTGCACTGGAGCAGACTGAAATTACAAATCCTATCCCCCGAAATTGTAGTGGATCAGATTAAAGCGACAAGTCCTAAACCTCTGAAGTTGCAGTAGGCCGGATCAAATCTACCATGGCAAATCTTATCTCCCTGAAGTTGCAGTGGAGCAAATTGAAGCCACAAGTCTTCTCCCTAAAATTGCAACGGGGCAGACTGAAGATAGCTAACCTTATCTCTCTGAAGTTGCAGTAGAGTAGGTTGAAATTACAAGTCCTATCTCCTTGAAGTTGCAATGGAGCGGATTAAAGCGACAAGTCCTATACCTCTGAAGTTGCAGTAGGTCAGATTAAACTTAAAACCACAAATCTTACATCCCTGAATTTGTAGCAGAGTAGATTAAAACTACAAGTCTTATTTCTATGAAGTTGCAATGGAATGGATCGAAGCAACAAGATATGGTAGACTGGAATGAGGTGACCTGAAGAAGAGAAGCACCAAAGAAGTCAAGACTCGGTGAAATCGGGCAAAATTGCTCTTTCTTAAAAGTCTTTGCTCTATTCTCGTTACACGAAAATGAGCAAAGAGGGATAGCTGTACAACCCAATTTTGGCCCCGGCTAAAACAAACCCAAAACAAACCTAAACCAACACCCAAAATACAAAACCAAAACCAAACCAATAACCCAAAGCCCAATTACAAAACCCAAAGCCCAACTAAAAACCAATCAGCCAAACTAAACTACCCTAGCCCAATAACCCGATAGCCCAAACCCAACATTTTCAGAAAAAACAAATGACGTAACCCTAGCCCCAAGTGGCGCCGCTACTACCACCCTTAGCCTACGCCACCACTGCACCTCCTCTGCCACCAACTGCACCTGCAAAAGAGAAGAAGAAACATGCAAAAATCAAGTATAAGAACAATAGAAAAAGTAATAAAAATAATATGTAATGTAATGGCTATAAAAGCCATGAAAAAGATTGTAATAGGGTTCTTTTTCTTTTTGAAATAAAAATACGGAGAGAAATATAAAACAAAAAAATAGCAAAATAGAGAAGAAGAAGATCTTCAAAGATGGTTCTATCTTTATTATTATTATTATTATTATTCCTTTTTTTTTCTTTTTCGAATCTGTTTTTGTATATACGTATATATAACTAAAAAAAGAAGAAGAGAAAACTTATCTTTTTTTGACCGCCTGGAAAAAAGAGTATTTTTGGGCTCCAGCCGCCATGCACGACGGTCGTTGGCGGCGGAGCCCACTGTGGTGATCTGCCGGAGTTAAGCCGGACTTGGAGAGGGGGGGAGAGAGTTCAAAGTTTTTTTTTTTTTTGAAGCTTTTTTTAAAAAAAACAATGATAGAATGATTTTTATTTTTATTTTGGAAAAAATGTGACTTAAATAGTACGTTAAAACGGCGCCGTTTTGGCTTAAGCTCATAAGCTTTAAAACGGCGATGTTTTGCCCTGATCCGACCCGATTCGACCCTACCAGCCTAGGATCTGTGTGTTTTTAAGTGGATGGGCTATTTGCGCATTTAACCCTTCCGCTTTTTTTATGGTTTTGCAATCAAGTTTTTTTTAATTTTAATTTTTGCCCTTTAATTTATTTCGTTTCCAATTTAGTCCACTTAAAAGCTGTGCATTTTGGGAGGAAGGGAAAATTTCCCTTTTGGTCCCTCATTGTTATTCGCGCGTTCAATGTGGTCATTTTCCTTTTTTATTTATTTCATATTTTCCCCGAATTTTTGTTTTGAGTTCAATTTTAGTCCTTTTTTGGTTATTTTTTCTATTTTATTAGTAAAATTAATTAATTAATTATTATTATTAACATATCATTATTATTAATGTATTATTACTATTTATTATTGTTACCATTATTATTACTATTATTTTTATTTTTATTACTATTATTATTACTAATTTTATTATTGTTATTATTTTTATTTTTATTACTATTATTATTACTAATTTTATTATTTTTATTATTTTTATTTTTATTACTATTATTATTACTAATTTTATTATTGTTATTATTTTTATTTTTATAACTATTATTATTATTATTATTATTATTATTATTACCACTATTATTTCCTTTTTATTTATTTACTTACTAGTTATTATTTTCATATTATTAGATCAATTTTGTATTATTATTACTACTATTATTATATTTATATTTATATTTATTTACCTAATTTTTATACATTTATTTTATTATATCGTTTATTATTTATTTATTTCCTTTTCTATAATTTTAAGACCTTTTATATTATTATTATCATCATCATTATTATAGATATTATGATTTTTAACTTGTTTTACTCTATATTTATTTATTTGTTTGTTTAATATTAGTTCTTTTAGTTTCAAATTTTTTTACTTATTATTTCTTTTTATTTTGACTCGTTTATGTTATTTTATTTTCATCCTTATTATTGTCATTCATATTAATGCTTTTACTATTATTATTATTATTATTATTATTATTATTATTATTATTATTCATATTAGTGTCATTGTTTATTCTTTTACATTTTACTACAAAATTGTGTTACATTTTACTCGATACACAAATAGTGTTTTTTAAAATAAGCAATATTTCATATTTTAAGATTCGAAAAATTGTTCCCTAACTTACGGGTTTTGACTTTCTCGATAAATCTAAATGCCCGAACATTTTCAAAGCATTAATTTTTAAATATTCTCGGGAATTAAGAAAAATCGTATTCTAACTTACGGAAGATAATTTCTTTCTAAAATCGAGATAATCGAACATTTTTTAAAATTAATAAATTTTTGGTGTTTATTCTCATTTCGAGGATTTAAGGCATTGTGTACTAACTTACGGGACTAATCTTTTTTCTCAGTTAACGTGAAATATACCTATTTTTAAAAAAAAATCAATTAAACAATGTTTAACAAAAGGATCTTATTTTTAAAATTTTCATTAATTTTTTAATTTTCGACACTAAAAACACCAAGTAATCGACTAGGTACCAATTTTGGGCGTATCGAGGGTGCTAACCCTTTCTCGTGAGTAATCAACTCCAGAACCCGTTTTCTGGATTTTGTAGACAAAAAATCATCGTTTTAATAAATATTAAACTTTTGTTAAAATTATTGAATTACCAGGTGATCCGATCACACCTAAATAAAAAGGATTGGTGGCGACTCCCGTTTTTTCCATTTTCATTTTAAAATCAAAGTCGACCCCGTTTTTCAAAAAAAAAAAAGGGTTTCGACAAGTCCAATTCAAGTTTTTATGATTTTTAAATATTTATAAGTTTATATCAATTTTAATATTTTTTATTATTTTTAAGAATTCTAATATGTTTTTTAATTTTAAATATGTTTTATTAATTTTATAAATTTTTTGTAATTTATTTCAATTTATTAGATTTTTATATTTTTATAATTTTGTAAGTTTTATAATTTTATTGCAATATTAATATTTGTAATACTTTTAGTTTTTATAATATCTTTTATTTTTTCCTGATTTTAAATTATTTTTATGGGAAATTATTAGGTTAAACCTGAAGTTGCTATTTTTCACCATTTGATTCGTCCGTCAATTTATTTGAACAGTCAACACCGTTGATGACAAAAATTGTTAATGGATGGTTTAATTAATTGTTTTAGTTAACAATATGGGCTTAATTGGGTGTGAATTTAATATAGGAGCTTAATTGATTTTTATTTTTATTTTGCATTATTAAAGGATTTTTTACATATAAGCCTAATAAAAAAGTATATTTTCTTCTCATCAAGAATTAACGTGGACAAATAGTTGTTCGGATACATATGAATCTAAACACTCATTTATCTATATTCATTCCGATGTATTTTTAGCAAATTTATATGTTTTTTATAAAATGTTAATTTTTTATATTATTATTTTGAAATAAAAATATATAAAATTTTAAAATCATAAGATATATAAATTAATAAAAACATAAAGTTTTTTACGTTAAGAATGAAACCTAAATACAAGGTTATTTAGATACAAATGTATTTGGACAACCATATGTCCTTCATTGTAGAGTGTTTT
This sequence comes from Gossypium arboreum, assembly GCF_025698485.1. Classification (NCBI taxonomy): domain Eukaryota; kingdom Viridiplantae; phylum Streptophyta; class Magnoliopsida; order Malvales; family Malvaceae; genus Gossypium; species Gossypium arboreum. The sequence goes on along the minus strand of NC_069082.1, from coordinate 6,215,911 downwards.
TAGTTCTTTTATATGTTTATGTATTTTTATAAATTTATAGTTTTATTAATTTATATATTATATATTATAAATTTGGGAAATTATTTGATACATTGTCGTTGGAGTTTTTAAATTCCACAAGCGGTCAGGAGTTAATAAGTGTTTTATAGAGGTATAGTAAAATATTAAAAAAAATAAGTATTTTTTGATGAATTACAATAGAAGAGTAAAGTCCTAACAGCAACGCGACTATCGTAACTCAAACCCAGGTCACATCTGGGATAGTGAACACCCTAAAAATAAACATTTAAAAAAAGAAATACATGTCAAGTTTTTAAGGCTATTTGTGGAATAAAAAAGTACATTGTTAGTGTATTAAATACTCACCCTATAAATTTTTATATATATTTCTAATGGAAAAATATTTGGTACACTACTAGTGGAGTTTTTAAACTCCACAGATAGGGCTAGGGGGTTGACAAGTGTCTAATAATGTATAGTAAAATATTAAAAAATAAATGTTTTAAAAAAAAGAAACACATGGCGATTTTTTAAGGTTGTTTATGGAATAAAAAAAACACACTGCTAATGTATCAAATACTAACTCATTTTTATTTGCATATGTATATATTTATGGATTTATGTTTTATATATTTTAAAATAATAATAACCAAAAATTAATATTTATAAAAAATTAAAAATAAGTAAACTTATTAAAAAAGAGAATGGATCTGGACAACTATTTGTCTAAATCCATTTGTCCAAATTGTAACATCCCTAATCCGACCTAAACGTTAGACCCGAATTCAAGAGATTACATTGACCACTGAAATGGCCTAGTAGCGATCGAGGTTTATAAAACAATCAATTTAAAATTTTATTTATTTTAGAAGAAAACTTAATTTATTTTCAGAAAAATCCATGAGTTAAAAAAGACAATTAGTTTAACATCTTTCTTGTAAAGAATGATTATCATTGAAAAACAAAAGTGATTTTTAACTTAGTTTTAATAAAATCTATATTTCATGCATATTTGATTATAATCTATAATTCAACATTTTTTAAAAAAAATTAAAAGATATGCATGCTAATTAAAACAAACCTAAGTCCCAAGCTACGATTCAAAATAAAACGATATAGTCTTGGAATAATAAAAATATCAAATAGTAATTTTAAATTTTTCTTATGATAGAACGGTCAATCCGAGTTGAATCCTCTGTATGCCAAGTCCACATCCTAACCTAGTGGGTTATTTGTAAATATAGAAATAAAAAGGGAGTGAGCTATGAAGCTCAGTGTGAGTTTCATCACAATAAAATCAGTGCAAACAGTAGACAAAACATATAGAATACTAACTTAAAGGATAAACACAAATTGAATAGCAACTCAAAATTTCGGTGTTTTAGATTAACTCATTATCATAATTTCTCGGTATTCACTGCCATGAAAATGTTTATAAATGCAATGCAATTTTAATTTATCAGAAAAGGGCCCTACCTCACAGCTACACACCACAGTAGGAGTTCTCTAGAACTCCTCTACCTTTACACCACATTGTGGATAACACCACATGAACCACTCATTGTAGATAAACCACTAGTAAAAAGGGTGGATGAACTATCGGATTTTTTGATAAAAAGTTTTTGCAGATAAGTTGCCAGAAGGTTGTGGATGCATAACATGTTTGCAGATTGAAGTTGCTAATACGGTGTGGATAAACCACTCAATAGTGCAGATAAACCACTCAACTTTCTCCGTTCGCATCGTCCCACCCCTTACAATGCAATATGGCAAGCTCAAACAGAAACTCCTTTCGTAATTCTATATATAATGTAAGTACCTAAATTTACCCGGACCCAAACCATTAACCAAATAACAAATAGTCCAAGTCCAAATCTAAGCCCAAAAAAATACAAAGCCCGACAGGCCCAAAATGTTTAAAATTTTCAAAAACCCTAGGGTTTCTATCCAACCCCAGCGCCGCAGCCTTGGTCGCCCCGCACTCCACGTGCCTCCGTCAGCGTACCCTTTGCCCGATGGCTGCTTCCTTGCACCGAAATGGCAAGGTTTTCCCTCGTTGGCCTTTGCCCCAACCTGCAAACATGGCAAAGAAAGCAACAAACAAGAAGAAAGTAGAGAAGCGAAACAGTAACAATAAAAATAATGTATTTTGTTTGGCTATAAAAGCCATCACCGAATGAATGTAAAAAAAAAAAAAGGTTGTATTACACATATCAGGAATCAAAACGCAGAATAGATTTTTGAAAAGGTTGTTATTTTAATCTTTTTTTATTTCTTTTATTTTCTTGTTTTTATTTTATTTCATTTTTTACAAATTTATTTTAAAAAAAAAGAGGGGCTCACCTGAATCTCGCGGCCGCGATGTCGGGGACTCTTCTCTGTCGCCGATATCGGACCCAAGAGGGGTGTTGAGAGTCTCCTCCCTTCGATTCTTAGGGCTTCGGTGGTTTAGCCTTCAAGGGCACTTAAGACTAGGACTGAAAGAGCCCGTTATTGTGTGGTTCCGACACCGCTCATGGCGAAGGCACGATGAACCACCGGTGAGCCAAGGGTCAGCCAAGAGTGGGGGGGTTGAGAGTATTTTGAGAGTATTTGAGGGTTTTGGAGATTTTTTTTTAAAAGGGGTAAAGAGTAGAAATAAAATGGAAATTTTTGCTTTTATATAACACATGAAACGGCGCTGTTTTAATGTGTAGGTTCAGAGGCCAAAACGACGTCGTTTTAGCCTCTAACCTGTGACCCAACCCGTTCTCCTTGAGGATCCACGTGTTTGTGGTGAATGGGATACTTGTGCGCCCAGCCCTTCCGCTCTTGCGATGCCTTGCAATGTGACCTTTGTTTGCGTCTTTTATTTTTTTAATTTTTCCACGTATTTTTGCGTTCGCTTCAGATCGGTCCGTCTTGAAATGCAACGCATGAGGGCTGGGGATATTCCCTATTCAATCCCTCATTGTTTCAGCGCCTTTCATCTCGGTCCTTGATGGCCAATTTTCCGTTATTTACAATTTGCACCTTAATTTTCAATTCAATTTCTGCCTAGTCCTAATCAACTTAATTTATTTATTTGTTTACTATCTCACTTCTTAGAAACTGTTTTATTAGTTATTCTAAGTTTGTTTATCTTTTATTATTTATATTGAACCATTTTATTATTAGTCATTTGAACCCTTTTTTTTTTTTTTTTTTTTTATGTCTTATGTACTGTAAATTATTATAGATTTAAATATTTTACTTATATTATTTATTTTAACTACTATACATATTATTTATTCTGAAATATTTTCATACATTATTTATTTTAAACTATTATTTATGTATTATCTATTTTAAGTTTCTTTTCAAATGTTATTTAGTTACACTATTTTACATGAAAACCATTTTAAATTCTTTTATTATTTATCGTAAACCTTTTATTATTACTAATTTTAAGATTTCATACGTTACTTATTTTAAACTTTTATATATGTGTATTATTTATTTTGGAATATTTATTTATTTATATATTTCTATTTAAATTATTTTGTACATTATTTATTTTAAATTTCTCCTTTACACATTATTTATTCTTAAGTTCTTTCATATGTTATTTTAAAGGGTTCTTTTATTTTACCTTGTGTATTATTTTAATTTATTTAGCATATTATTTATTTGGAATTTGCGTTATATATTATCTTATTTCAAATTGTTTTATTCACGTTGAATCTTTTTCATGCGTTGTTTATTTTGAACCTTTCTTTGGAATTATGAGTTTTAAATCTTAATTATTTCATTTGTTATCATTTTTAAACTTTTATCCTATTTACTTTGAAATAGTAAACATTTTTAAGCTTTTATCATTTTTAAGCTTCTTAGAAATTATTTATTAACATCTTCATATTGTGACATTCATTAATATTGTATTTAATTCATGTTTCATTATTCCATGCTTTATCTAACACTTTTGTAACGCCCCAATTTTCGGGAATTCTGTGAATGTTGGCATAGGTTTAATTATGTTAGTGGGCCTCTAGAAGGCCCAAGCTTAAGATAGAACCCGACAATTTTAGTTAATTTTTGTTCCATAAGAAAAAGGGGGTGAAATTATGAAATAGGACCTATGTGAAAATGTTTGAAAATGCTATAGGCTAAATTGAAGTGGCCAAATAAATAGGAGTGCAAAATAGGAGGATTTGCATGACAAACCTCCCATTTTACATGAAGTGGCCAGCCATCATGTTGTTGTAGACAATATAAGCACTTGATATCCATAATTTATGGTACAAATTGATACAAATTGATAATAGGTTAGGTAAATGTTCCATGATAATGGATTAGGTAAATATTCCATGATAATGGGTTAGGTAAATGTTCCATGATAATGGTTTAGGTAAATGTTCCATGATGGGAATTTCATGTCTTTTGTATTAAAGAATTAAATGGATGAAATATGAAATTTTATTAAAAGAAAAAGGGGTGAAAAGAACAAAGTTTTGTCCATCTTTGTTCATCATAGCCTAAAGTTAGAGAAGAGAAAGGAGAGGAGAAAGCTCTTGAATGTTCGGTCACTTGGGGAAGAAAATTGAAGGTAAGTTCATGGTAGTTTGCTTCTATCTTGATGTTCATGAGTTCTTCTTGATTCTACCTTAACTCTTGAAGCATATTTTGGTTTTTGGTGGTGTTGTGAGCATTTGGTCATGAATTAAAATGAAGGAAATGGTTGTTGTTTCATGTTCTTTTGATGAAAAATGGAAGACATGTGAAGTTGAGCCACACAAATGAGCATGCATGTGCTTAGATACTAAGGGGAAAAATCGGCTAATATGTTGTGCTTTAAAATGATGAAATGGAGATTATACTTAAGTAAAATCATAGATATGTGATGATTGATTGCTGATATACATGTTTAAATAACATGCATGCAAGTTATGTGTGAAAGAGTGATTTGGTAATAAATCTGCTTGGGATAGCAGCAGTAATGTTACTTTGGAAAATCACCAAAAATTGTGACAGATGAGTTAGAAGGTGAATAAATTATATAATTAAAGCTTAATGAGTCTAGTTTCAAATGAAATAAACGAGAACATATTTCGAATTCTGTACAATGAGAAATTTGATTCGTAATGAAGAGTGGTCAGATTAGTCAAATAGTGAAACATGGGAAACTTTAAGAAAAATTTGGTATTGATTGGCCAAACTAAAAATTCTGAAAATTTTATGGATAGAAGATATATGAGTCTATTTTCAGGGAAAATTAACGGCACTTGATTTTGAGTTTCGTAGCTCCAGTTATAAATGATTTAGTGACTGTTGCTCAGGAAGACAGCTTGCAGTGAAATTATGATTATGTGGTAAACATTGACAAAAATTTGTTAATGAGTTGCTTATTGATTTCTTATAAGCTTACTATGATCTGTAGGTGTGGTTGGCCGAATATTGTAAGGGGTTAATACGTAGTTCGTATTTGAATAGTTAGATTAACGTGTTAGTAATCCAATTGTAGGCAGTTTGTGTGTGGATCTCACAAGATATCGTCGCAAATGTGTGTAACTAACACCCTCTTTCTTAGTCTGGATCGGCAAAAGTCGAAAAGCCGAAATGCCAAAAACCGGTATTTTGTAGATTTGCGAGTGTGCGAATGCTCATGAGGTAAATCGATTAATGTTTTTGGTAAGCTGCAAAATTTGGACTGCAAAGTGCATGATTTTTGTGCCCTCGATATTTTTGGGCTTAATGGGCCAAAATTGGAATGATGGGCCAACGGGCCCAATTCGGTAAGAACCCTCGGTACGTGATTCTGTTAGTACGTGAAAAGTAGAAATATGCATGAAAAACTCTAAAATAGATAAATTACTGAAATACCTTTAAAAGTGAAAAATTTATAATTTTACCCCTAGTAAATAAATTACCGAAATACCCCTAGGGTTAGATTGACCTAAATGCATGTTTGACTATTGTTATTTACTGCATGCCATGTTGTTATTATCTGATGCATGGGATTGGTATATTGACGGAGGAAGTCTTGAAAGTGGCTTGTCCACGTCTTGGAGGCTTTGCCTCAATTCTATCATAATTGAGCGAAGGTCGCAATTGTGGAGTGTTAAATTTGGGTGGGTTGAGTTATTCCCACATGGAGTGTATGGCTGGTACGAGTGGAGTGTAGTGGTTGGTGGGTTGAGTAGTCTCCCAAATGGGCTTGCATATGTTTATTGATGTTGCATGTATTTTGAAATGGGCCTATGGGCCATCTTGTTATCTGAATAAGGGCTAAGGCCCGCTTTATTGTAATCTGAAAAGGGCTCGCCCAAGATCACTTTATTACTGAATGGGCTTAGGCCCAATGGGCTTGAGCTGACTTGGGCTTTGAATGGGTTTTCCTTACACACTGAGTTTCCCCAAACTCACCCCTTTTATTTGAAATCCTCAACCATAGTGGGTTTGGAGCTGTGAGGGAATTCGGGGTGGCCACCCGTTCTGAAAGTTTGGTTTTCTTCTGGTGAACTGGACATCCTATTATTTACGTTGAGGTTTGGGTTTTTAAATGTAATAAGGCAGCTTAATTATTTTTGATGGTTTTAATATGTGTTACTAAGATAGGTATTACTTATTTTAACTATTGAAATTGGATAGCTTTAGGGCGCGTTTTCAAAAACAACAATTGATTTCAAAATAATATGACAACAAGCAAAGCTTCCGCAATGAAAGTATTTTCCAAAATTAATTACTTTTCCTAAAAATGACTTAATCAAAATCGGTTTCCTAGAAATATCCATGACGTTAAGGTGTGGCAATGGCGGTATGCATGTCTAGGATTGGATCCGAAGGAGCTTGGTACTTAAGCGATCGATGGACTCACCACCTCTTTTCCTGGTTTCCTACACGGTGCACGCTTCCATTCACTTTAACCTATAATGAAATTATCTTTTAAAACACTAAGTAAGTTTTTTCTGGATCAACAATATAAAATATTTTGAACGCTTCGATATGGCATGTTGGATCCGGTCATAACGTCTGGGCCGAGTTTGGGGTGTTACATTTAGTGGTATCAGAGCCTAGATTGCAACAACTCGGCTATGGAATGAGTTTACAAAAACAAAGATTTTCAAAAACGAAAACTTTATAAAGAATGCGAAAAACTCGATTTTTAAAATTTAGATCTTTAGAAGGTAGCATTCCGAATCTCCGGCTCAAGCCTGTAAGTATTACTCTGAACTCTTTTGAATATTTTTCTGACTTATCTGTCTGTACTGAAATCCTTCTAGGATACTCTAGATAGGATGATACTGAAACCATAGGAAAATCTGATAAGAGACTGAAACTGTAGCTAGACTTGATTTTGCGAAACAAACTCGAACTCTTGTCGATTCATAAAACATCTGTAATAAACACTGGAATATTATTTGATGCATAACAATTCGTAATCAAGATAATATGATATGAGTACAAGAGGCCGTGGACGGAGCCGAGGAAGTGCTCGAGCGAGATCTTCGTCTTCGAGACATATGCCGGCGGTGGATGCACCGGTACCACCGGCAACAGAGGTAGAGTCTCATGACCGTAGCGCCAAGGATGATGCCCTGTCACAGGCAATGCTTCGTGTTCTGGAAAGGGTTACTGGGTTAAGTACGGGCAATGGAGTTCGGGAATCTATTTCTGAATGACTTCGGGCTAACGGAGCGGAGATCTTTAGGGGCATGTCTGGTATAGCCCCGAATGTGGCGGAATATTGGTTGAAGGCCACAGAACAGATTATGGACAACTTGAACTGCTCTGAGGAGATTGTGAGTGGGGTATCTGTACTAAGTCCTTTGGGTCACTCGGTTAGGGTAGACAAACTATATAGGGATGTACCCTTAAAAACTCAAGGTAGGATTTTCCCTGGAGATCTGATGGAGTTACCGTTCGGAGAGTTTGATCTCATTTTGGGAATGGACTGGCTTGTTAAGCATAAGGCGACCCTAGATTGTGCTGCTAAATGAATGGTGTTAAGGACCACAAAGGATGAGGAGGTTATGGTGATAGGTGAGCGAAGGGATTATTTGTCCAATGTAGTGTCGGCATTAAGAGCCGAGAAGTGGATTCGAAAAGGTTGTGAGGCCTATTTGGCATTTGTAAGTCAGTCGGAAGAGGAGGGACTGACAGTGGATAAGGTTAGGACCGTAAAGGAGTTCCAAGATGTTTTTCTAGAGGAGCTTCCAAGATTGCCTCTGAACTGAGAAGTTGAGTTTGGAATAGATTTGTTGCCTGGAACGGCGCCTGTGTCCATCGCACCGTATAGGATGGCACCGAAGGAGTTAGTGGAGTTAAAGGCAAATTTAAGAGTTGTTGGATAGGGGCTTCATTAGGCCAAGCGTGTCTCCATGGGGAGCACCAATACTATTCGTGAAAAAGAAGGATGGTACGATGCGGATGTGCATTGATTATCACCAGTTGAACAAACTGACAATTAAGAATAAGTATCCACTGCCAAGGATTGACGATCTGTTTGACCAGCTTAGAGAGGCTTCTGTATTTTCTAAGATCGACCTCCGATCTGGATATCATCAGTTAAGGGTCAAGGAGGCGGATATCCATAAGACGGCATTCAGGACTCGGTATGGTCATTACGAGTTTTTAGTTATGCCATTTGGATTTGATTTAACGCTCTGCAGTATTTATGGATCTGATGAATCGGGTGTTCCAACCATTCTTGGATCGATTTGTAGTCGTCTTTATTGATGATATCCTGGTATATTCTAAAACTGAAGTGAAACATGATGAGCATCTCCGTATAGTGCTGCGAGTGTTAAGGGAGAAGAAACTCTTTGCGAAGTTCAGCAAGTGTGAATTTTGGTTGAGGGAGGTAACCTTCTTAGGACATGTGGTCTCTGCCGAAGGGATTAAGGTGGACCCTCGAAAGATTGAAGCAATTTTGGAGTGAAAGCCACATAGGACGGTGTCGAAAATTCGAAGTTTCCTAGGGTTGGCAGGATACTACAGAAGTTTGTGGAAGGTTTTTCTGTGATGGCAGCACCTCTGAAAAAACTCATAAGGAAAGGAGCACCGTTTATATGGACTGAGAAGCAGCAGGAAGCTTTTGAGAAGTTGAAGAAAGTTCTGACTGAAGCACCTGTGTTGATTTAGCCAAAGTCTGGGAAGGATTTTACTGTGTACAGTGACGCATCACACGTGGGTTTGGGCTGCGTGTTAATGCAGGAGGGTAAGGTGGTTGCATATGCATCACGACAGCTTAAACCTCACGAAGGGAACTATTCTACTCATGATTTGGAGTTGGCGGCAGTGATATTTGCACTTAAGATTTGGAGACATTACTTGTACGGGAAGAGGTGTATTATATACACAGACCACAAGAGTCTTAAGTATTTGTTGACTTAGAAGGAGCTGAACCTTAGGCAAAGGAGATGGATTGAGTTGCTTAAGGATTATGACTATTCGATCGAGTATCACCAGGCAAGGCTAATGTGGTAGCCGATGCTCTAAGTCGTAGAAGCAGATTCGATCCGAGAGCAATGTTTGCTCGTCTGAGTCTGTATGATGATGGAGGTCTGTTGGCTGAGTTGCAAGTGAGGCCAACCTGGGAGGATCAGATTAAGGAAAAGTAGTTAAACGATGAGTCTTTGGTCGCTCGTTTCCAACAAGTTAAGGAAGGGGAAACTTCTGAGTTTGGGTTAAATGGCGAAGGAGTTCGTGTTTCGAGGAAGAATTTGTGTTCAAGGACTCGATTTGAGGCAGACAATATTGAAGGAAGCTCATGGAGGACTTTGTGCCATGCATCCTGGAGGGAACAAGTTGTATCACGACTTGCGAGAATTGTACTAGTGGCCTGGACTTAAGCGAGAAGTAACGGAGTTTGTAGGAAAATGTCTGACATGCCAACAAGTGAAGCCTAAGCATCAATTACCTTCTGGACTGTTACAGCTGGTGAAGATACCACTTTAGAAGTGGGAGAGGGTAACCATGGACTTTGTGAGTGGGTTGCCTTTGACACCATCAAAGAAAGACTCGGTGTGGGTGATTGTGGATAGGTTGACCAAATCGGCCCATTTTATACATGTTTGTACTGACTTTTCACTTCAAAAGTTAGCTAAGTTGTATGTAGCGAAGATTGTGCGACTTCATGGAGTCTCAGTTTCAATTATTTCTGATCGGGATCCCAGATTTACATCTCGGTTTTGGCAAAGGTTGCATGAGGCATTGGGGACGCGATTGAATTTTAGTACGGCTTTCCATCCCTAGACTAATGGTCAATCAGAAAGGGTTATTCAGATTTTGGAGGACATGTTGAGGGGATGCGTGATTGACTTTTGAGGTAGTTGGGAGGATTACTTGCCGTTGGCAGAATTTGCGTACAATAACAATTACCAGGCAAGTATTCGAGTGGCACCGTATGAAGCACTGTATGGACCAAGGTGTCGTACACCTAGTTGTTGGACCGAACTAGGAGAGCGACAAGTTCTTAGACCAGGGTTGGTAGCTGATACTGAGGATAAGGTCAGAATAATTAGGGACCGGTTAAGAAAAGCATCTGATAGGCAAAAGTCGTATGCAGATTTGAAGCGTAAGGAGATTGAGTACTCAGTAAGTGATATAGTCTTCTTAAAGGTTTCTCCTTGGAAGAAGATATTAAGGCTTGGTAAGAAGGGCAAGTTGAGTCTGCGGTTCATTGGGCCTTATCGGGTTTTGAAGCGAGTAGGCCCAATGGCTTATCAGTTGGAATTGCCTCCAAAGTTAGACAGGATTCACGATGTTTTTCACGTCTCCATGTTAAGGCGTTATCGTTCGACCTGCTCATGTCCCGCCGATTCTTTGAAGTTGAAGTTCGGTGATTTGACCTTTGAGGAGGAGCACGTGCAAATATTGGCTCGAGATGTTAAGGTTCTCGAAGGAAATCATCCCGTTAATGAAAGTACTTTAGGCGTAATCATGGAAGGGAAGAAGCTACTTGGGAATCAGAAGAGACTATGCGTCAACAATACTCTCAACTAGTTGGATCAGGTAAATTTCGAGGACGAAATTTCTTTAAGGACGGTAGAGTTGTAACGCCCCAATTTTCGGGAATTCTGTGAATGTTGGCATAGGTTTAATTATGTTAGTGGGCCTCTAGAAGGCCCAAGCTTAAGATAGAACCCGTCAATTTTAGTTAATTTTTGTTCCATAAGAAAAATGGGGTGAAATTATGAAATAGGACCTATGTGAAAATGTTTGAAAATGCTATAGGCTAAATTGAAGTGGCCAAATAAATAGGAGTGCAAAATAGGAGGATTTGCATGACAAACCTCCCATTTTACATGAAGTGGCCAGCCATCATGTTGTTGTAGACAATATGAGCACTTGATATCCATAATTTATGGTACAAATTGATACAAATTGATAATAGGTTAGGTAAATGTTCCATGATAATGGATTAGGTAAATATTCTATGATAATGGGTTAGGTAAACGTTCCATGATAATGGTTTAGGTAAATGTTCCATGATGGGAATTTCATGTCTTTTGTATTAAAGAATTAAATGGATGAAATATGAAATTTTATTAAAAGAAAAAGGGGTGAAAAGAACAAAGTTTTGTCCATCTTTGTTCATCATAGCCTAAAGTTAGAGAAGAGAAAGGAGAGGAGAAAGCTCTTGAATGTTCGGTCACTTGGGGAAGAAAATTGAAGGTAAGTTCATGGTAGTTTGCTTCTATCTTGATGTTCATGAGTTCTTCTTGATTCTACCTTAACTCTTGAAGCATATTTTGGTTTTTGGTGGTGTTGTGAGCATTTGGTCATGAATTAAAATGAAGGAAATGGTTGTTGTTTCATATTCTTTTGATGAAAAATGGAAGATATGTGAAGTTGAGCCAAACAAATGAGCATGCATGTGCTTAGATACTAAGGGGAAAAATCGGCTAATATGTTGTGCTTTAAAATGATGAAATGGAGATTATACTTAATTAAAATCATAGATATGTGATGATTGATTGCTGATATACATGTTTAAATAACATGCATGCAAGTTATGTGTGAAAGAGTGATTTGGTAATAAATCTGCTTGGGATAGCAGCAGTAACGTTACTTTGGAAAATCACCATAAATTGTGAAAGATGAGTTAGAAGGTGAATAAATTATGTAATTAAATCTTAATGAGTCTAGTTTCAAATGCAATAAACGAGAACATATTTCGAATTCTGTACAATGAGAAATTTGATTCGTAATGAAGAGTGGTCAGATTAGTCAAACAGTGAAACATGGGAAACTTTAAGAAAAATTTGGTATTGATTGGCCAAACTAAAAATTCTGAAAATTTTATGGATAGAAGATATATGAGTCTATTTTCAGGGAAAATTAACGGCACTTGATTTGGAGTTTCATAGCTCCAGTTATAAATGATTTAGTGACTGTTGCTCAAGAAGACAGCTTGCAGTGAAATTATGATTATGTGGTAAACATTGACAAAAATTTGTTAATGAGTTGCTTATTGATTTCTTATAAGCTTACTATGATCTGTAGGTGTGGTTGGCCGAATATTGTAAGGGGTTAATACGTAGTTCGTATTTGAATAGTTAGATTAACGTGTTAGTAATCCAATTGTAGGCGGTTTGTGTGTGGATCTCAATCAAGATATCGTCATAAACAGTGTGTAACTAACACCCTCTTTCTTAGTCTGGATCGGCAAAAGTCAAAAAGCGAAATGCCAAAAATCGGTATTTTGTAGATTTGCGAGTGTGCGAATGCTCGTGAGGTAAATCGATTAATGTTTTTGGTAAGCTGCAAAATTTGACCGCAAAGTGCATGATTTTTGTGCCCTCGATATTTTGGGCTTAATGGGCCAAAATTGGAATGATGGGCCAACGGCCCAATTCGTAAGAACCCTCGATGCGTGATTCGTTAGTACGTGAAAAGTAGAAATATGCATGAAAAACCTTAAAATAGATAAATTACTGAAATACCTTTAAAAGTGGAAAATTTATAATTTTACCCCTAGTAGATAAATTACCGAAATACCCCTAGGGTTAAATTGACCTAAATGCATGTTTGACTATTGTTATTTACTGCATGCCATGTTGTTATTATCTGTTGCATGGGATTGGTATATTGACGGAGGAAGTACTGAAAGTGGTTTGTCCACGTACTGGAGGCTTTGCCTCAATTCTTTGATAATCGAGCAGCAAAAGCTCAGAATCGTGGAGTGTTAAATTTGGGTGGGTTGAGTTATTCCCCACATGGAGTGTATGGCTGGTACGGGTGGAGTGTAGTGGTTGGTGGGTTGAGTAGTCTCCCCAAATGGGCTTGCATATGTTTATTGATGTTGCATGTATTTTGAAATGGGCCTATGGGCCATCTTGTTATCTGAATAAGGGCTAAGGCCCGGTTTATTATAATCAAAAGGGCTCGCCCAAGATCATCATTACTGAATGGGCTTAGGCCCAATGGGCTTGAGCTGACTTGGGCTTTGAATGGGTTTTCCTTACACCTGAGTTTCCCCAAACTCACCCTTTTATTTTCATCCACGCAGAAATCCCCAACCATAGTGGGCTTGGAGTCGTGAGGGAATTGGAGTGGCCACCGCTTCGAAAGTTTGGTTTTCTTCCGTGAACTGGACATCCTATTATTTACGTTGAGGTTTGGGTTTTTAAATGTAATAAGGCCGCTTAATTATTTTTGATGGTTTTAATATGTGTTACTAAGATAGGTATTACTTATTTTAACTGTTGAAATTGGATAGCTTTAAGGCGCGTTTTCAAAAACAACAATTGATTTCAAAATAATACGACAACAAGCAAAGCTTCCGCAATGAAAGTATTTTCCAAAATTAATCACTTTTCCTAAAATTGACTTAATCAAAATCGGTTTCCTAGAAATATCCATGACGTTAAGGTGTGGCAATGGCGGTATGCATGTCTAGGATTGGATCCGAAGGAGCTTGGTACTAGCGATCAGATGGACTCACCACCTCTTTTCCGGTTTCCTACCTGGTGCACAGCTTCCATTCACTTTAACCTATAATGAAATTATCTTTTAAAACACTAAGTAAGTATTTTCTGGATCAACAATATAAAATGTTTTGAACGCTTCGATGTGGCATGTCGGATCCGGTCATAACGTCTGGGCCGGGTTTGGGGTGTTACAACTTTTGTTTTATTTAGCTCAAATCATATTGTGTGTCAGCTCCAACGTATTTGTTCAATATAGACCCATGTCTTTTATTCAAAAACAAAAATTTTCAAAATAAGGTAATGTTTCGCGTTTTGGAATATCGAGGAATTGTGCCCTAACTTACGGGATTTCTGTTTTCTCATTGATCCTAAACGGCCAAAACATCCTTCTGAGTTTTAAAATACATAGAATTCCAATGAAAGTTAAGGATAAACTTGCACTTGGGAGTTCATGGTATCGTGTCCTAACTTACGGGATATGATACTCTAGTATCTCGAGACGAAGAAAACTTTAGCGATCATTTTGATCTAATTCAAGCATTTTTAAAATCGACGTTAATAAAAAAGGATCGCATTTTAAATCCATTTTCCATTTTCAACTTCCGACATTAAGACACTAACTAATCAATTTGGTACCAATTTTAGGCGTGACAAGGGTGCTAATCCTTCCTCGCACGTAACCGACTCCCGAACCTATTTTCTCAAATTTCGTAGACCAAAATCGTTGTTTTAGCAAATTGAAATATTTTATTAAATTGACCAAATTTCTAAGTGATCCAATCACACCCAAACAAAGAAGATTGGTGGCGACTCCCGTTTTCTCGTTTTCATTTCCAAAATCAAGTCGACCCTGTTTTTTAAAAAAAATGGTTTCGACACATAATTTTAGACATAATTCATACGTAACCATATTTAAGTAAAAATAAATTTAGATAAAATATAGACTTGTTCAAAGATTGAATTACATATTCAAGCTAAGAATTGAACCGGTTTTGTAGTACAACACAATATTTAGTCATAAACACAAATTAATGCCAATGAAAATGAAATATTTAGTCATAAACCCTTCGTATTTGACCTTATTTTCATCACCCTCAACAGTAAAGCAAATGCTATTTGCAGTGAATACCAAATTCGTCTCCATTATTACCTAATTTACATATTATAAAACAGTAATTCATAACTTGGAATAAGAAGAAGAAGCTCACCCATACGTACTGAAGCTTACAGCCATGGGATGTCCACCCTAAGTTTGCTGTTCTTAGGGTTGGATGTTGAAATGCTTTGCTTTCTTGTTTAGTTTTTAGGTCAATCTGTATATGAAGTCTTTGTACCATACATTTTCGATGGATTTAATCTATCTACTATAATTAGATAACTTTCAGTCTCTCTATTTTAATTTTTTTTTGTCTTGAGATAATTTATTTTCATTAATTTCTATCAAATAATTTAATGAAATATATATATTTAATATTTAAATCATGATTTAATATTTGAATTATACTCATATTCCCACTTTGATATTTAAATTTTTGTCCCATTTCGATAAATGAACTATCAATTTCGTTCTAATTTAACCCAAAATAAAAAGTTGTCAATAAAAATGTGACATTATTATTGTATCTAGGTAAATTTTGGGGGTAAAATAAGATGAAAATAATAGTTCAACTACCAAAATGTGAAATAAAAAAATTTAGATACCAAAATAATAATAATAATATAGTTCAAGGTCAAATCAGGACTTATTTTTAAAAAATATATCATGACATGTCATGTTTTTTTTAATTTTTTTAAAAAAATCATGTCAAATTAATCAATAGAGTTTTATGGTTGAAAAATTATGTTTTAAATAGTAAAGAGACTAAAAGTAATCAAATTATAAGCAAAAGAGAGTAAATTTATCGAAGACACATAGTTGAAGCTCATTCCATAAAATTTTACCTAGTTTTCGATTTTGATGTATAAGCGTCGGGAAGTTGTTGAGGCTGGCTTAACCGGAGATCAACAACAGGTGCTTGCAAATAATCATATCCATTGTTGAAACCATAACTGTGGGATAAGCTTTTGCTGCTTTCATTTGCTTCTTCTGTTCCATTTCCATTAACCTGTGTCAGCCCCAAATATTTGTGTTGCTTAATAATTTTTTTAATAGAGGTGTTTATGGGTCGAACAAGATTAATGAGTTCTAAATATTTTTTAGATCTGAGCTCGAGCTCTATCCATCTAAATTCACTTAAAAGGTTATTTTATTATTTAAAAAATTATAAAAAATATTTTTATATTTTAATTATTTATAAACAGTAAACCTAGCTAGATCAAAGTTGAAAAATATAAATTTAAACCAATCCTTATACATTTCTAGTTATCATATATATATATATAGTGACTACCTTCTTTTGAAGTTCAGTATTTTCATGGCAAATAAGGTCTAGCTTCTTGTGTACTTTTAGATTCTCTTGATGAATGTGGTGTCCCTGCAATATCAAATAAATGAAAGTTGTTAAACTCGACCAAAAAAAGAAGAAGAAAAAAACCGGTTTAATTGTGGTTTTAGTTATGTAATAGTTGAAACTCTTATAATATTATTAGCAAGTTCGAATTGATAATTATGTTTGACTGAATTTTCACGCGATTCTGATCGGATAACAAAAGAAAATTTTAATTCATCAACAATAGCAATGTTGCTATGAATTTGAACCTACTGGTAATATTATATAAAAATAAAATAATCGAATTATGTCAAATTGAAATAGAGTGATTAAATCTCGAATTGTGGTATAATAAAAAGACTAAAATCATAACTGGACCCAAGAAAATCACTACGTACATATGAAAATCAACAGAAAGGAAAATGCAGCAAAACCTTTTCTAACCTTGCGCTTTAGCTCATCGATTTGATTTGTCAGAATTTGGTCCTATGACACAACAATAATAGGGAGCAAATTGCATTGGAAAATTATTATTGAATCCTTGAAAGTTGTAAATGCAAATTTCATCTTGGTTTTAAAGCTAATTTTACCTTTCTCATGCGTACCCTTTTCAAACTCATTTCAAGCTGGTTTTCTAGGCCCTGTAGATCTTTGAAGCTTAAACCAGATAGCTCTTTCTCTTTCCCCATCAACTGCCTACAGAATTCAAAATCGGTTAACTTAATCGATTCCATCAAGTCAGTTATGATAGTTGATTTGATTCTATAGGTGGTTAAAATAGATTAGTCATTTGTTATGAATAGACCTGGTCGAGCTACCCTTCCATATTCGAAGGTTAGTTCAAAATTTAAAAAGGTTTGGGTTAAAATATTAGGCCCGAAAAATGTGTTTGGATAAAAAATTAGGTCCTTTTAAAATATAGGTTGGTCTTGGGCTTGAATATTTAAGGCTCGAGCCTGACCCGACCTATTTTTAAGTTTATAATACTTTATATTATATAATTTAGAACACATTAAAAAATAAACCTATATAAAATATATAATATTATTCTAATATAAATATTAAAATAATGTTAAGATGACTATATAAAAATTTTAAATAAATAAAAAGGTATAAATTATTAAAATTAATATAATATAATATATATTTTTAAAAAATTAAAAAATAATATGGGTGGGTCTAAAATAGGATACGGTTAGTTTCTTTTATAAATATGGACAAGTTTGGGCAAAATTTTAAGCCCATATCTCGGGCCGGGCTATGCTTGGGCGAACATAAAATATGTTAATATCATGCTTAGGTCGGTTCAACCCGCCCATGAACACCTCTAGTTATGAATTTTCATATGATATATACATTTTAATTTTTATAAAATATATTTACAATTATAATATTATAAAATTTTAACCCAAATTAAAAATTCATGTTATATTTTTAATACTTAGAAGAAAATAAGAGAAAAAACTATTTAATCTACTGATTTAATAGATGTTAACTTGGTTTTATTATGTTAATTAGACGATCAGTTAATCAATTAAAGTACAATTTAGTTCAATTTATTCGGTTTTTAATCATTTTAACTAAATTGATTGGATATACACGTCAGATACTTAAAAGAAGTAACAAATTATGTTAAATTAAGTTATAAAACTACATCACAATCTTTTTAAAGATTAAAGGGTACATATTGAGAATATTCTTTTATTTCCAGCCTTTGAACTTCCTTGTCTTAATGGTGTATTTATTAGCTTACTGAATTTAAAATTAATTTTATTCTAAGTCCTAGTATTTTAGGGGTTAATTACACCTAAGGTTATTAAACTATTGGTAATTTTATATTTTTGCCACTCAAAATAAAAAAAGTTACAAAATGGTCACTAAACTATTCAAAAGTTTTCATTTAAGTTTTTGAGATGTTAAAAACATTGTTGTATGATATTTTATATCCACATTGCTTGCACCAATCAAAACCTCTCCTCTTTTACAGTTCTTTTTTTTTCATGGAACAATTTTAAATGTCATAAATCTGTGAACCAAAATTTAAATAGTTTTTTTTTCTTCAATCTTTGACATTAACTGTCAAATCGACTTGGATCTAATGTATGTTGGTATTGATTCACCGTTCCAATCATCGAATCGTTGCTTGGATCTCAATAGCCAAATTTTTAAAAAAAAAAGAAACTTAACAATCCAGTGACTTAAATAAAAACTTTCAAATAGTTTGATGACTCAAATGAAAACTTTCGAATAATTCAGCGACCATTTTATAACTTTTTTAAATTAAGTGAACAAAATGTAAACTTACCAATAGTTTAGCGACCTATTTACCCATATTTTAATTTTATAAAATTAAATAACTGAACTATTATTAATAAATTAGATTACATATGCTAATCCTGTTACATAATTTTAATATAAATTTGTCTCAACATGCATAACTTATTTTTGTAAACACATTTCATGTTAATTCACAATTTTTTTTAAAATTTTTGTCTCAGTTTATGTTTAGGGTTTATAGTTACTTCTCCTAATCACGTTGTCTTTAAAGTTTAAACTCATATTTTTTCTTAAAATATAAAATACTTTATCACTATACCTAAAACTTTTAATATTCACAGACATATTTTGAGCCAACTTATTGAGGGTAGCATAAATGACTTAATTTTTGGTGATCTAATTCAATGGAATTGAAGTTTTGTGACCTAACATTAAAACTGATGCTAAATTAAGTGATAAAAAATATAAATATGCTCAAGTTTTACATATGATGAGTTAAAATTAGGATTAATATGTAGTTTATTTCCTGAATTTGTTTAGGATTAATATGTAGTTTATCTCTTAAACTTGTTCAAAAGTACTTAGTTAGTATTTAAACTTTTTTTTTTTTGAACTTAATTGATATTTGAATTTGTATTTCATTGCCCAAGTTGATACCTCTACACTAACACAGTTAGTTTTTACTGATGTGACACCGATAACTAATCTTATAGTGACACATGCCAACCTTTCAGTATGACATGTGGCGTATATAAACTAAAAAATAAAAAATCTTTTAAAAAATTTAAATTAATTTTAAAAAATATAATTTTTTGAAAAGTTCAGGTAACAATTAGGGGGTAAACTACATGTTAATCATTAAAATTTTGACACAGTTAACAAAGTGTGAACAATACGTGTGACAGAATATAAGTTTAGATACTAACTAGATAAAAAAATTTAGACAAATTTGAAGACTAAACTACATATTGACCTACGAATTATGAAGAAAATGTTACCTATGACACAATAAATTTCTTTAAAATTTTCCGTCCAATGCACTGCAAAAGTGTTTTATGTATGAATAATGGGAGGTTGAGTACCTTTGGTATTCTTGCAAGTCATTTTGTTGTTGCCTCAGGCTTGCTACCTCCTTCTTCCAAAACTATCATGCACAAAGTCATATATTAAAGCATTTTATAGTAAACTAACATCACAAAAAGACGAAAAATTGGAAGTATGTCACGCAAAAGTTAGGGACATCAATCTCTATTTAATTACAATAGTTGGATTTGTGAATTGGTTAACTAATTTAGATTTTAAATTTTATGTTAATTTTGGGTTCAAATTCTTTAGATAAAATTATTTCAATTTTAAAATATTTATTTAAGCTATTCTAAATTTGAATTGTTGATATTTTATAATCAAATCAAATTCGATTTAAAATTCACAAGTCAGATATTTAGACTTCATTTGTGAGCTTAATATATAGCCTTTTAAATTAATTGGCATGTTTTGTAACTATGAAAAACCAACCGAAAGGGGAAAAAGATAGCAACAAATGCCATACATACATTTTGAACCAAAAAGGGGGAAAATGCAGGAAATTTTATAGAGAAAATACATAAGCAGATGATGGAGAAATAATTACCTTTAATTCAGAAGCAGGATCAAGTAGTTGATGATGATATTCCTCTTCATACTTGTTGTAACGTTCTATGACAGATTTCATGCTGATATAAAACATGCATTAATACCTTTTTTCTAATTAGAGGCAGATAAATATTAATAAATTTATTTAAATATAAACTTGACAATAAATTCTAAATCCAAAATAAGAATTGTTGTAATAATTTTAATTAATATTCAATTATGCTTAAATAAAATTATTAATATTTATTTATAAGTCTTTTGTTATTTTTGTTTTATCTAATTATATTGTGATATGTTACTATTTACTGATATGCATAGAAATTCATGTATTGATAGCACATTAGATATTATTTCATAATAAATAAGATATTAGTTTAAATTGTGCGTCCCCAACCCCTACATTAATATTGTATAAAAAATAATGTTTGAACTAGAATAAAGAATGACTTTGAACCTTTAGATCGAGAACCGAAGATAAAATATCGAATTAATTTGAACGACAATGACACCGAAAAAATATGAATCATTTTAATTGATAATGAAATAATATAATATAATAATAATAATAATATTATTATTATTATTATACATGAAATTGGAAATATATAAGATAAAGGTTAAGAAAAATCGTTTTATTTATTTGGTGTAGGTGGAAAGTGTTTTCAACCATTATTTTGTTTATTAATTTAATATAATTATCTTTTTATTGATCGTGAATTAATATAATTTCTTACTCATACTTTATTTAAATTATTTATCATTTAAAATGATAAATAAAAACATTGTGATACATATTAATAGTTTATTAAATAAAATCACAAATTCATATAATTTTTAATAAGTTTATAAAATAAAATAATTTAAAAACTTGTATCAGATATAATTTTTAATCTAATGTCCTTAATAATCACACCTCACCGCTAAGCGTGTGTTTGAATTCAAGTACATGCCTCGTCACTATTTTTAATATCCAATCTCACCACTATTGTTATTTTTAATTTAAATAAAGAAAACACACCATCCATTCAAAGGAAGCCTAAGTCGTCTTATTAATATTAAAAGAAATCATCTAAATATTCTTAAAAATATATATTAAATATTTTTAAGAAACAAATAGTAATAAATTTTGTGCTATAATCCAAATCTTGACATTTTCACATTTAATGTATTATTGTCAGTATATATTATAATGAAGGCATCATTTTGAAGAAGTATAAATTCTTGACAAATACATCATTTCCACACATACATACATACACACACATTTATATAATCACCTATAAATAAAGTTATTCTTATTTTATTTTTAAGGAAATTTACAAATTTATATTATTTATGAATGTCAACTTCGTACCATTTATTAATAATGTACGGATTCGTCGTCACTAATAGAAGGATTTACTTACAGTATTAGTCTAGAATTGATCTTACACGAGCAATGAAAAACTAATGATAATATTTCATGTTTTATTTGTGTCAAATTTTAAGTAAATTAAAAATAATTGATTATTTCTACAATTTAAAAGGTTAATTGTTAAATTTTTTTATCATAAATAAAGTTAATGAAAGTATGTTAATACTGTAAGTAATTTCTTCCTAACTAAAAGAAAAAGAAAAGGAACTGACCTAGAGCTGGCAAAATGATGAAGCTTGGAGGTGCTGGAGAAGATAATCAACCCAACTTCAGCATCGCAAAGGATGGCTAACTCTTTAGCTTTCTTCAATAATCCATTTCTTCTCTTTGAGAAGGTCACTTGTCTGCTTGATGATTTCTCTATCTTTTTTATCTCTATTTTCCCTCTTCCCATTATAACCCCCTTAATTTTCTTCCCTTTAAATAAAATATAAAACAAAAATGAAAATTAGGGTTTTCCCCCTTTTTGCTTCTCTTTGCCTGCATCGATCAAGAAAAGAAATTCTCAGCAAAGTCATAAAATATGTACACATAATTAAGTAGTATGGGTGCCATCCTGTTTAGAGATTGTTTACGCATGGATCGAGCTGAGAGATTGTTTGGATGTTCTCAAGACAGACGTGAATTTGAGATGTCGGAGCTTGAACTCCTTTCCGATGCTTTTAAGCAAGCAACAAGCTGTATCATCACCCTTCTAGCAACCGTATTCAGACATTTAACCTTGTTTTATGTTTCTGGAATTTAACATCTCTCTCACTCCATCCATCACCAAAGATGCGTAAACAGATAACATACATGATTTGCAATAGAAATTAAAAAGAAAGAGAAAAGAAGATCAAAAAGCTTACTTGTTTGAAGCTAATAATGGTGGATGAAAGGTGAATGATATACAGAGACTCAAATCTTCTTTTTACTTTGCAAGTGAAAGAGGAAAATCTTGATTTATACTCTAAATGGAAACCCAGAAGTGGTTTTCTAACACAAAAACATGGAGCCGAAATCAGCTTAGCGGTTTTCCACATTATAGGTCATTGTGCCCCTTTTCTCCAGAGCTGTTAAATAATTCAATACTCGCTTTAATTAACAGACATCTGTGTCCGTCAAATATAACAAATTTGTGTTGACCTCGAAAGATGCAGAAATGGACAAACGTCGGTTAAACAAAGCGAGTAGACTGAAATTGGTAATCGAGAGAGTTAAATTAGAAGTATCCTCAGACTGACTTTGAGAGTGAAAACAACGTTTGTTAATAAAATAATTGTTTTTCGCATCGTACATATTTTATAACGGGATTTTCTAATTTAATTTTTAAATAGTTTTTATCATCTCCGGACATCTTTTCTAATTTAATATTTTTAACAACTTAAATTTTTAAACACAAATTAAAAAATAATAGTTAGATAGTGACTACTTATAACTTAAAAATTATTTTATTTTATTTTTATTTCATTTAAAATTATATTACTTTTTTATAAAATAATTTAATTATATTCAATTACTAGTTTAAAATAATATACGAAACAGATTTTATAACTTACTTAATTTTTCGTACTTGTTTTTCAACACCTACGTGAAAAAATTAAAATTAAAATTTTGTATCAAATAATCTATTATATATTCTTTTTCATGTGTTATATCTTATTTTAATTTTTATTTTGTCTAATATTGTGATGTATGAATTTGTGTTGGTCAATGCAAAAAATATCATGTTCTTCCAATTATTTATGTTTATTGTATTTTTATTTGATGCAGTTGAGGTTATATTAGTAACAAATCGATTTTATTTTCATCAATGCCTCAATTACATATTAAACAAAAAGAAAATCAAAATTTTTAAGAGTTTATAAGTATAATTGTAACCAAAATTACTTCTAATAGATATTAAATAAATTAAAATTATAATCAAGATACAAATATGACGGAGTAAAAATTAATATATATTCAATTTAAGATCAAAATAATTCTAAACAAAACTCACACATTAAAAAATTAAATCTAAAATAATTTAAAAGAGAAAGCACACATCATATGTATGCATGCCAAAACTTGGACCTAAGTGCTCCAAGTTTAGAGAGGAAAAATAGACCAATTTTCTAATTTCAAACTATTTTCATAGTAAAAAGAAAAACCAAGCATTTTTAGCAAATGCTGATGTTTGGGTCTTTAAATACTTAACTTTAATTTTTATCGGTATAATTATCATATATGAGCATCTAAGTTTTACATTGCGTAATCTTTGTATTGACATGGCTATTTTTTAATGTAGGAAGATATGTTCGAGTGAATTGAAGTATATTATTCTCTTATTATGGGCTGGGAAGGGACTATGGATAGTTCTAGATATTTTGTCAAAAAAAATCATATATGATCGATCCTATAATAAAATTATTTTTAAAAAATATTATAACTACCATTAAAATTTTATAAATTACACTTTGATAAATGATATTATATAGTGATGAAGATGTACGAATATTATCTATAAAAATGTTAATTAGTCACTATATTATGTATAACTTATAGATTTAGTCTTTATATATTTAATTTGATCATTTTTACTCATTTACCTTTTAAATTATAAAATTTCAGTCTTAACCAAACGTTACTTGTTAAATTCATCAAGTTCTACTGTTTTCAAATAATCTTATGTGGCCAATATATTATCAAAAGTGTAATGCTATGTTAGATTTTTTTTTTCACATAATACTCATAGAAAAGTCACGTTATTTCAATTAATGGATTTCACAGCTATCATTTGAGTCAATATTGAAATTTCAAAATTTTAAAAATCATAAAAATTAAAAATGATCAAATCGGAGGAAAGAGACTAATCCACACAACTCACGGGACCTATAGCAGAATTTGACCTAACATATTTAACTGTTATTATTTGGTTCAAAATTAAAATATCAAAATTAAAAAGTACAGGAGCTAAAATTGATTCATTCAAAAAAAATACAAGCCTAAATTAAAGTATGGGGACTAAATTCATAATTTACCTATAATACAGGGACTAATAACAGAATTTGACCCTATATAGCTGATAAGTGAATTTTCGCGCATATATACAAATATATATACATCTGATAATTGATAAGTAGAAATTATTTTTAAAAACTTTTATATAAGAGATAAGTAGTTTTTTATTATAAGAGATAAGTGGTTTTTAATAAGAGATAAGTACAAATTAAGTTAATAATATGCAAGTTGGTCGACAGTAGCTGACAGATCATGGGTTAGGTTTAGATTCTAATGGTCAAGGCCCGATAATCAAGTCAGATTACTTTTCGGTTTTATGAAATACTTTTTTATACATATTTTATGTAATTTATATTATATAAAATTATAAAAAGAGGATTTACTTGTATCGGTATAAAATTATTTTTTCGTAATTTTTATACAATTAATATTTAAACAATACAACAGTTACATTTATCTAGATATTTATATTTGTTATTCATGTAAAATTTTGAATCGATCTAATATCTCTATTATATCGATCTAAATATTTTTATGTTATATATATTTAACTGTTGAATTCTTTTTACATAAAATGAATAGTTAGAAAAATTTTAATTTATATCAAACCTGACATCCATTATATGCCTGAATGAAGCGTGAAATATAGTTGTTAGATTGTTATTAATCGATTAAAAAGTTACAAAAGGGTGTAAAATCACTTTAGTTTTGTGTTGTTGTTAGTGGATCCCAAATTAAAATATATTTTATTTTAATGGAAATATTAAAACTAGTCAAAATTAGTGGTATATGCCCATTTTTTAAAATGGTAAACTACACCCAATATCACTAAATTCTTAGTAAGTTATGTTTTGGTTATTCAACTTCAAAAAGTTGCAAAATGGCCACTGAACTACTATAAAGTTTCCATTTAGTCACTGGGTTGTTGGCTAGTAAGCTCCAAGCAACAATTCGACGAATGATATGGTGGATCTAAACCCATTGACGAGTTCAACGACATATCTTAGATCCAAGTCGATCTAAGGGTAATGTCGGAGATTAGAGAAAAAAGTTGTTTGAATTTTGGTTTGTTGATTTGTAATGTTCAAAGTTGTTTTATAAAAGAAAAATGATTTGTAAAAGGCCATATAACAGCGATTTTAACAATCCAATGACTTTCATAAAAACTTCTGAAAGTTCAATGTTTATTTTGTAACCTTTTGAAGTTGAGTGACCAAAATATAAACTTACCAATTGTTTAACGACCTTGAGTCCAATTTACCAAAAACAAATTAGGAGATTAGCCCATTTTCAAGATTATTTCGACAAATTAATAGGCTGTTTTTTGTTGACTAGGCAAGTGTGGGGGCAAAAACACAAAGCACTTTCTACAAAATGCAATTTTTCTTGATATATCATATTTTTTTGGTAGAATGTTTAGATGCTTGAGTATTTTATCCATGCGGGCCAAGTTTGAATCCTCTCTCAAGCATGTTTATTGATTAAAAAATTATTAATTAAAAATATTTTTTTGAAAACAACATGTTTATTAATTAAAAATTAAAAAAAAAAAGGTTGAAAGCAACATGAATGAAAAATATAAAACAAAAAAGTTTGGGATAGGATGAAAGACAATCAAGGAAATGTGGGTTTAATTATGTATCTAGGTAAGATGACATGTTAAGGAAAAAGGCATTTTGTATAAAATGCTTTTCAAAAAAATAGGCATGCTTTTGTCTCGTCAGCTTGCTAGTAAGCAAAAACAACCTATTTACCCAAATAACTTTGAAAATGTGTTAATTTTTTATTTTTTTTTTAAAACGTGGCATAACCATTAATTTTGTCTTAGCAACTAGGTCAAGTTAATAAAATGTTTATATTTAGATTTAAATAAAATAAATATAAACTAAAAATAGCATATATTAAAAATAAAAAGATAAAATGGATAAACAAATTTGAGTTAACCATTTGTTTGTGAAAAGGACAAAAAAAAAATCCACTTACCTTCTTTTAATCATTACTAAAGGAAAAGGAAAGAGACATAACAGGGTTGAATGTAAGTGTTAAATGAAAGTATGTGATATTCCTATAGACAAATCAGGCATAGCTCAATAGAATTTAGATTATAACCTAAAAGAAGCACAAAGCTTGCAAGATCCAAACTTCTTGCATTACCATCTAACAATTGAAAAGTGAGGCACTTAGCATAAAATGCAACTTTTAGGGACTGAAAATCCAACAAAACAACCACTGGACATAGTTGTTATATTGACGCGAGAAGTCAAAATTCTTTTTAGGAGGGTTGAAATTAAATTGTAATTTTTATAATAGTAAAAATATAATTTTACTATTTTAATTATTTATATCTTTATAATTTTTAAAGCAGTAAATCACTTTTTTTTTATCATTTTTAGGGAGCCAAAGTGCAATTTTATCTTTACTAATTTTAAAATTTAAAAACTTTAAAGGACTTAAATAAAAAATTTTCTATTTTTGGGGACCGAAACTCCTATTAGCCCCCTCTTAGCTACACCCTTGAAGACAAACGATTAACTAATCATTATTGTGTGGGCCACTAAGTATAAACTCGAGCTCTCTTTATGATATTTTTATAAGCTAAAACAAAAGTATTGAAAAATTAAGTGTTGAACTTAAATTATAAAATATGTTTAGTGTATTACTTAAAATTAAATATTGATTATAATTAAATTGTTTGATAAATGATAATATAGCCTTAATTGAAAAGAATAAAATAAAAAATAATTGATTTTTTCTCTATTATATGATAAGTAAGTCCTTATTTATTTATCATTCTCTACACTCTTTTATAGAAAATATTCTATCTAATAATTTTCATTGTGGGTTATCAAACAAAGTTTAAAAATTTAAATTACTGAAAATATTATTTTTTAATTGATTTATTTTTTCAACACTTTACTAAATAGGTCCTTAATCTCTAAAATCTTACGTACTTCCTTGCTTAGTTAAGCTCTTGTTTCTCTATTGTAAAGCTTTTCTTACTAATCTAAGCATAAAAAAGCATTTCAATATCAAAGTCCTTATTAGACCTGATCATGGGTTAGGTCGAGTGCCCATCCGAATAGTGGGAGAGTTTGAGCAAAAATATAAGTTCGAAAAATAGGCTTGAAAAAAAAAGGGTCCGTTTAGAAAATGAGTTGGACCTCAGGTAACCCTTTTTTTTTGCTTGGGCCTAGCCTAAATTTGCAAAAATAAAAAAAAATTGTTGCTTTTTCACTATTTTGTTGTCATTTTACTATTGTATTACTACTTTTTGTTGTTATTATTTGAAAATTGTATAACTCTTACTTTATTGTTAATTTTGCTACTATTTTAGAGGCATTTGCTTGTCCTATCTTAGGGTTTTTAAGTATAAAGAATTTTTAAATTTATTTTCAATTTGTTGGGAAATAGTTATTTTAATATTTTTAGTGTATTTGATGTATTGGATTTTTTAATTTATTTTTATATAAAAAATAATACGGGCAAACAGGGTTGAGCTCAGGTTTTAGCTTTTTTATCCGGATTAAACTAGAGCAAAATTTTAGAGCCAATTTTCGGGTCGAGCCTAGCCCGAGCCTATAAACAGGCCTAAAATTTTATTATGACCTGACCCAAACTCGACCTGACTCAACCTATAATCACTAATGATCCCCTTAATTCACTTATGTCCACAGGAAGCAGCAACATCATAAACCCAATTCTCCAACTTAAGAGATCCACTGCCAACGCGACACATCAACAAAAGGAAAAACACTTTTTAAGCATCACTTACTAAGTTGATTGTTATTAAAGTTGCGAAGGTGTTAAAGTTTTAGACTGAGTTTGGATGAACGATTGGGGGCGGTGCGTTTAGCTTACTTTTTATCTCACACTACAGTATCTAATCTCACTGCCACCACTATTTTTCCACTAATTGCAATTAAATGTGTAACACCACTAACCCATATCCGTCGCTAGACTAAGGTAAAGGACATTACCAAACATATCTAAACATTTCGCATTCATTTTGCAAACATCATTACATCAAAGTCACACATCATTATAGAGTCCCTTACAAAGGTTAGGGAGACCTTAATCATGCTTTAGAAAGGGGTTGGGACTAAACCGAGCTCATACAAAATTTTTTGAAACTTAAACATTTTTCAAAGTTATAAAGGTCACACGCCCGTGTGAACAGGCCGTCTGCCTCACACGGCATTGGACACGCCCGTGTGTCAAGACCGTGGCAAAATAGGGCATACATACTTACTTCACCACAAGGCCACAAGACACACCCGTGTGTCTTGGCTGTGGTCGAAACTAACTTAGGTCACATGGTCAAGACAGATGCCCGTGTGCTCAACCATGTGGGGTGAAATTAGGCTTGGTTTAAGCCACATTTCCCACCTATCTTAAGTATTCAAAAACCACCACATTTTAGCATTATTTGCATACATTCATAAGCAACCAAATTAACCAATTTATATATATATATATATATTTCATGCTATTCAATTGCCATCCAATTCACTACTTAATTTCACAACCAACATACCAAATCAATGTACCAAAATGATCACAACTTGCATAAGTTCCAAATACATAAACTCATCATTTTATCACATACTTCATACCACAAAACTTACCAATTCAACATTCCATATTCAAATCATCACATAAACATTATATTTATCATATAACTTACCTATCAAACACATCATTTAGGCCAAATTAAAAGGCCATACATACCAACATTTACAAGCCAAATCTCATGGCTAGATATTCACATTACAAAACATACTAATTACTTCTAGCTTATACATGCCATATACCATATACACAACTCTCAAAATGGTACCAAAATAGATATCCGATAGAGTGAGTGAGTCACTGATGATCCCTGTATCCTAGCTAGCTTTATAACACTGTAAAACAGAGAACATTTCACACAGTAAGCTTTAAAGCTTAATAAGTTCATGATATAACACATTTAACTTATCAATTAAAATAAAATTCTATCAATTAGCTAACACTTAATACAACTCATCTCAACTTTCATTTATATAACCTTTCATCTACTTCATACTCAATATCATCAACCACATAGGTTTCGTACATACCGGTATCATCACATTCTTATCTATCACATTTATCACTTCGATGCTCGATGCACTACTTCATTCGATCATACTTGAACATTCGATGAACTCGCACACTTAGTGCCAATTAATTAGCCGAAGCTATAATAATATCGCACACTTAGTGCCATTTCATTAAACCGAACTTATATCTGTATCGCACACATAGTGCCATTATTCAACCATTGCTATTATATTCTCGCACACTCAGTGCCATTTTTAATAGCCTTAGCTATTTCATTTCTCACACATTTAATGCCTCAAATTCGTTTCACATTTCACATACTCCAACTTTTCAATCTCATTTCTATTTATTTCATCACATACAAACATTATACAAACAATATGTATTATACACGAACTTACCTCGAACGTAAAAATGACGATATTAGTTGATCAATCGAGCACTTTGTTTTTGCCTCGATCTATATCTGAATTTCTCCTTTCTTGATCTATATGTATTCAAAATTAACTCATTTAATCACCAACACATTCAATTTAATACACAAACACATTTTTTGGAATTTTTGCACTTTAACCCCTAAAATTACACATTTTGACATTTTAGTACTTATTACACAAGACACCAAATATATAAAATTTATCAAAACCATGCCTTAGCCGAATTTTCCTATGGTCCCTATCAGCCCATATTTATCATTTATTTCACATTTTATTTGTAATGACCCAAAGTTTATGAATATCGAAAAAGTGTATTTCCGGGTTACCATTTCTATAAGATAAATTCGTAAATATTTATTAGAAATTTTTACAAAGTTAGTAGTGTGATTAATTAGATTTTTGGCTAAGTGAATTAGCTTGAATTAAGGCTAATTTAGTGAAAGGACTAGATTGAATATAGGGTAAAAGTTTAATTATAGACTAAAGAAAAGTGAAGAGACTAAATTAGTAAATAAACCAAAAAGGGGACAAATGTATGGTATAAATTAATACATTTGTAATAATTGTATTTATACAAATGTAAAATATATATGCATTTACTTATATTTTACTTATAAGATATTTAATATATATAATATATTATTATAATAATAATATAATATAATAGTTAAAATAAATAAAAGAAACAAAATAGAAAACGAAAGAACAGAGAATGAAAACGAAATAGAAAGGAAAGAAAAAAGGAAAATAAAAAGAAAGGAAAAATAGGGTTTTGAGGTTTGAAACTTAATTGGTAAGTCAATTTAGTCTCTTTTCTTGTAATTTTGATGTTTTTGGAATCCTAGAATAAAGCTCTACTTGAATTATGTTGAAGTTTAGAAAGTTAGTGAATTTTTAGATGTTGATTAAGTTGAACAATTGAATGAATTATAAGATAAAGTGATAGAAATTCAAGTTAGAAGTGGGAAAATGATTGAATTGTAAAAAGAGATATAAGTTTTGTTATAGTAGGGGCTAGAATGAAAAGATTATAGAATTGATGTTTTCTGGAGGAAGTTAAGTGTTAAGACTTGTAAAAGATTGATTAGAATGAAAATATGAGATTGGTTTTAAAGAGAAAGATTGTTTATGGTGGAAGGACTAGATTGAAATTTATGTAAAAATTACATGAAAAATAGAAGAGTGTGTTATTAAATGATATGTATTGATGATTTTAAATATTAATTTTTCCATAGCTAAAATAGCACCGGGAACGTCAACAAAGAAAGGAAAAGAGAAAGTGAGCGAAGATAACGAATAAACTCGAGAACTACGGTTTGTATTTCTATAAACCGAGCTTAGTAATTGTTTATTGTATTTATTATTTAAAATTGCATGAAAAATAAAAATGAGGTAAGTATTGTTATCTTACTAAACTGTTTTGAGATGTGAACGTTTAAATTAAAAAGAAATTGAAATCCTTATTAACGGTGTCGGGCTAGTCGGATATAGTTGGCATGCCATAAGATTGGAAGTGTTCAAGGATATTCCGACTTTGTGTCGATGAGGCACTATAAGTGTTAACTCATCATTCGCTTCGGATTTATTCGATGAGGTACTTTGTGTACCGAAATCTGCTCTTATTCTTGTTATTATTCTTTATTACTATTATTATTACGGTATATTCCGGCTTTGGCCAATGAAACACTGTATACTATCTCAGTGTTTGGGTTAGATCCGTGTATCTGTCTAGGTCCAAGTTATGTTAATAGGTCCAAGTTATGTCTAGGTCCAAGTTATGTACCTATCCGGCTTTTGTACCTAACTTGGTGATGTTTCTTAACCTAAAGAATGGCATGTACGTAGGTTGTTTTAATGTTATTTTATGTATAAAAGATAATAGTAAAGAATGTTGATAGTTGGCTCATAATGTAAAGTGTATGATATAATATAGTTCATTTTGATCTAATTTCAATGGTTCTTAAAAATAAAATACATATGATAGATTGTTGTACTAGTGGTTTTAGTGTGTATTAGATATGTTTAATTATGTTTTGGACTTGGTGAAAAATTGTATTTTTAAATTGCTTTTATTCAAGGTTTGCAGGGTTGGTAAATTTGAACTATAAGGTTCATTTTGAGTCCACACGAGCGTGTGATACACGGGCATATTGATAGACTGTGTGACCTCTAAATCCTTAAATGTAAAGTCAGGATAGTACACGGGCAAAAGACACAGCCGTGTGTCTTGGTCATGTGAAGAACACGGGTTTCAAGCATGGCCGTGTGTCAAAATTTTGTGAAAATGGCTTAAAAATGGTGAAAAATCAGTTTACCATACGGTCTAGCCACATGGACGTGTGCTCAGGCCGTGTGCCCCTTTGATGCTTAAGAAATTGCAAGTCAAAATTGCCCACGGGCTGGTCACACGGGTGTGTGCCTTTAATTTCAAGAAAAATTTTCAAAGTTACCGGTTTAGTTCCGAATCATTTTTAAAGCATGTAATGGGCCCCGTAGGCTCATATTAGGAACATTATGGTGAAATTTCAAAAGTTTTAATCTGAAAAGTAAATCTATGACTCAGTTTTTGTATAAATGCTAGTGTATAAGTCTGGTAATGCCTCGTAACCCTATTCTTGTGATAGATACGGGTTAGGGTGTTACATTTAGTGGTATTAGAGCTAATCAAGTTTAGTCGATTCTAGGACTAAATCGAGCTTGGAATTTAGTTTAGAGGTACATGCCATTATTGAATTAAATTTGAGTTGGGATTGGATGCTGAATTATATATTGATTAAATGTTTCTGTTTTACAGTGTTAAAGATGTTTAACGAAAGAATTGAAGAAACTGATCAAGAAATGTTAGTGAAGATAATAAACCATATGATATGAATGAATTGGAGTCTGCAACTCCAAGTGTAAACCCGGTAGGTAATCAACCATCAAATATTGGGAGGGGTTGTGCTAGTGAAAGAGATAATTCAAAAATACTCAGAGTAATAGATGATGCTCTTCAAAAAGCAGTGGGAACCATACCTACAATGATTACTACGCCTACTACCTGACGAGCCCTGATTAAAGAATTGCGTAAATATGGAGCTACTAAATTTTTGGGTTTGAAGGGAGATGATCCGTCAAAAGCCGATAACTGGTTGGAAACTACAAAGAGAATTTTGAAGCAGCTCGAATGTACGCCACAGGAAAGTCTAACGTGTGTCATTTCTTTACTGTAGGAAGAAGCGTATATATGATGGGAGACAGTAATTCAAAGTGTACCAGAAGAACAAATAAGCTGGGAGTTCTTTCAAAGAGAATTTCAGAAAAAGTATTTGGGAGAAATGTACATAGAAGATAGAAAATAGGAGTTTTTGACACTGAAATAATGCGAAATGCCTGTAGTGGATTATGAACGGGAATTTTTTAGACAAAATCGATATGCAACTGAATTTGTTCCAACTAAAACTGACAGATGCAAACGATTTTTGAAAGGGTTACGTGATGAATTTTGATTACAGTTGATGTCACTTCGAATTACTGAATTTGAAGATCTCATGAAAAGATCTAAGATAACTGAACAGGTATTAGGGAAAAATAAGAAGTATGAAGCTGCTCGTTCAACTGAAAAACATCCTAGAACTGCTAGTTCAAGTCCACAACCTAAACAGTCAAAGGAATCTCGAGGTAATTGGAGATTCAACACTAGATCAAAAAGAAGTGATAGAAGTCGCAGGAAACAGACAACTGTATCCACTGGTAGTGTTAAAAGTCCAAATCAGAATACTGAAATTCCAAAATGTGAACACTGTGGAAACAGACATAGGGATGAGTGTAGAATATTAACTGGGGGTTGTTTCCGATGTGGATCCACTGATCATTTTGTAAAGGACTGTCCGAAGATTGGTAAGGCAGCACCAACGGTATCACAACGATCTAAATTTGCTCCCACAGGCCGAGGGTCAGGCCGAAGTGGTCTAGTTGCTAGAGGAGGTACTAGAAGAATTAGTGATAATGCTACACAACAATCTGAAGTAAAGGCTCCAGCTCGAGCATATATTGTAAGAACTCGAGATGAGGGAGATGCTCATGATGTAGTAACATGTATATTCTTATTACATTCAAAACCTGTTTATGTTTTAATAGATCCAGGATTGTCACATTCCTATGTTAATACAAAAC
Organism: Gossypium arboreum; assembly: GCF_025698485.1. Classification (NCBI taxonomy): domain Eukaryota; kingdom Viridiplantae; phylum Streptophyta; class Magnoliopsida; order Malvales; family Malvaceae; genus Gossypium; species Gossypium arboreum. Next base: position 6,181,614 of record NC_069082.1, on the reverse strand, counting down.
TGGTTGAGACGGGAAATTTAAAACTTGAATTATCTAGAATAATGATAGAAGTGTCTAGTCCATTGGGGCAAACTATGTTAGTGAATCAGATATGTCGAAGATGTCCATTAATGATTTAGGATAAAATCTTTTCTATTGATCTGTTGATCATGTCATTCGGCGACTTTGACATTATACTGTGCAGGGATTAGCTGTCGGAACATGGAGTAATTTTGAATTGTTATAAAAAGAAATTCACTGTTCAAAATGAAAGTGGTGATCAGATTGAAGTAAATGGTATTCGGACCAGTGAAATTGTTCGTGTTATTTCAGCAATTAAAGCTAGTAAGCTCCTTTATCAAGGATGTGTTGTTTTTTTAGCATATGTTATTAATTCTGATTTAGTTGGAAGTCAGTGTAGTAAAATCCGAACTGTATGTGAATTTCCTGATGTGTTTCTTGAAGAATTGCCTAGATTGCCTCTTGATCAGGAAGTGGAATTTGTGATTGAAGTATACCTGGGTACAGATTCAGTGTCAATACCTCAATATTGAATGTCACCTACTGAGTTGAAAGACCTGAAGGTACAACTGCAAGACTTAATGGACCGAAAGTTTATATGACCCAGTACATCACCGTGGGGAGCTCTAGTGTTATTCGTTAAAAAGAAAGATAGTTTGATGCAGTTGTGTATTGATTCTCGACAGTTGAATAAGGTGACTATCAAGAATAAATACCCGTTATCTCACATTGATGATTTGTTTGATCAACTAAAAGGAGTTTCTGTATTTTTAAAAATTGATTTGGGGTTGGGATATTATCAGTTGAAGGTAAAAGAGAGTGATGTATCGAAGATAGCATTCCGTACACGGTATAGACATTATGAATTTTTGGTGATGCCATTTGGGTTAACAAATGCTCCAGTTGCTTTTATGGATCTTATGAATCAGATTTTTCAGCCATATTTAGATCAATTCGTAGTGGTTTTTATTGATGATATTCTAGTATATTCAAAGTCTGAAACTAAACATGAACAGCATCTTCAAATTATTTTGCAAATATTGCGAGAGAAGTAATTGTAAGGGTTGTATCATTTTAGTACAACTTTTCATCTACAAACTGATGGACAGTCAGAACAAGTCATTCAGATTTTAGAAGACATGCTCCGAGCTTGTATTATTGATTTTGAATCAGGTTGAAAATGTTATTTACCGTTAGCTGAGTTTGTATATAGTAATAGTTACCAATCAAGTTTTCAAATGGTACCGTATAAAGCTCTATATGGTCGGAGATGTCGATCACTAGTGTGTTGGACGAAATTGAATGAAAGAAAAGTGGTTAGTCTAGAGTTGATTCAAGAAACAGAAAGCACTGTTAGAAAGATTCAGGAAAGATTGAAAGCAGCTTTTGATAGGCAGAAATCGTACGCAGATCTAAAACGACGGGACATTGAGTACTCAGTTGGAGACAAAATATTTCTTAAAGTCTCTCTTTGGAAGAAAATTTTGAGATTTGGTCGGAAGGGTAAATTGAGTCCACGATATATTGGACCGTATGAGATTATAGAAAGAATTAGACCAGTGGCATATTGTTTAGCTTTACCTCTTGAATTGCAAAAAATTCATGATGTTTTTCATGTCTCTGTGTTAAGAAGATACAGACATGATCCTTCTCATGTGATTTCAACAGAGGCTATAGAGATTCGACATGATTTATCATATGAAGAAGAACCGGTTAAAATACTGGCACGTGAGGTAAATGAATTACGAAATAAACGAGTTCCCTTAGTAAAAATGTTGTGGAGAAGTCATAATATTGAATAAGCAACGTGGGAACCAGAGGATACAATGAGATCACAGTACTCCTATCTCTTTTCAGGTAAATTTCGAGGACGAAATTTATTAAGGGAGGGAGAAATGTAATGACCCAAAGTTTATGAGTATCAGAAAAGTGTATTTCTGAGTCACCATTTCTATAAGATGAATTCGTAAATATTTATTAGAAATATTTATGAAGTTAGTAGTGTGATTAATTAGATTTTGGCTAAGTGAATTAGCTTGAATTAAGGCTAATTTAGTGAAATGACTAGATTGAATATAGGGTAAAAGTTTAATTATAGACTAAAGAAAAGTGAAAGGATAAAATTAGTAAATAAACCAAAAAGGGACAAATGTGTGGTATAAATTAATACATTTGTAATAATTGCATTTATACAAATGTAAAATATATATGTATTTACTTATATTTTAAGTATAAGATATTTAATATATATAATATATTATTATAATAATAATATAATATAATATAATAGTTAAAATAAATAAAAGAAACAAAATAGAAAAAGAAAGAACAGAGAATGAAAACGAAATAAAAAGAAAAGAAAAAGAAAGGAAAAATAGGGTTTCGAGGTTTGAAGCTTAATTGGTAAGTCAATTTAGTCTCTTTTCTTGTAATTTTGAAATTTTTGGAATCCTAGAATAAAGCCCTACTTGAATTATGTTGAAGTTTAGAAAGTTAGTGAATTTTTAGATGTTGATTAAATTAAACAATTGAATGAATTATGAGATAAAGTGATAGAAATTCAAGTTAGAAATGGGAAAAGAATTGAATTGTAAAAAGAGATATAAGTTTTGTTATAGTAGGGACTAGATTGAAAAAATTGTAGAATTGATGTTTTATGGAGAAATTTATGATGTTTTATGGTGGAAGTTAAGTGTTAAAACTTGTAAAAGATGGATTAGAATGAAAATATGAGATTGGTTTTAAAGAGAAATAATGGTTATGGTAGAAGGACTAAATTGGAATTTATGTAAAAGTTACATGGAAAATAGAAGAGTGTGTTATTAAATGATATGTATTGATGATTTTAAATATTAATTTTTTCGTAGCTAACGTAGCACCGGGAACGTTAACGAAGAAGGGAAAAGAGAAAGTGAGCGAAGATAACGAATAAACTCGAGAACTACGGTTTGTATTTCTATAAACCGAGCTTAGTAATTGTTTATTGTATTTATTATTTAAAATTGCATGAAAAACGAAAATGAGGTAAGTATTGTTATCTTACTGAACTGTTTTGAGATGTGACCGTTTAAATTAAAAAGAAACTGAAATCCCTATTAACAATGTCGGGCTAGTCGGATATAGTTGGCATGCCATAGGAGTAGAAGTGTTCAGGGATATTCCAACTTTGTGTCGATGAGGCACTATAAGTGTCAACTACTGTTGCTGTTCCGGATTCGTTTTGATAAGGTACTGCGTAAATCGACATCTCATCTTATTCTTTATTACTATTATTATTGTTATTACTATTATTTATTACGGTGTATTCCGACTTCGGCCAATGAAACACTGTATACTATCCTGGTGTTTGGGTTGGATCCGTGTATCCGTCCAGGTCCAAGTTCTGTTAATAGGGGTAAATTACTACACTGAAAACTGAATGATACTAACTGAATTGAATATTTTATTGGTTTCGATTCTAATGTTAAATGTTATTATGAAACGAAGACAATTAATTGAATGTTTATGATGTGTTTATTTATTGGATTCTATAGTTTAAGTATAAATGCATAAATTAAGTATCGGTTTATAGAAATACCACTGAGTGTATACTCAACGTACGGTTTGTTTCCATGCGCAGGTTAGGTACAAACGTAACTAACGTCTCAGCATCCAAGCCAACTCCCAAACTCAAATACTTGGTGATGTTTCTTAACCTAAAGAATGGCATGTACCTAGGTTGTTTTGATGTTATTTTATGTATAAAAGATATTAGTAAAGAATGTTGATAGTTGGCTCATAATGTAAAGTGTATGATATAATATAGTTCATTTTGATCTAATTTCAATGGTTCTTAAAAATAAAATACATATGATAGATTGTTGTACTAGTGGTTTTAGTGTGTATTAGATATGTTTAATCATGTTTTGGACTGGGTGAAAGATTGTATTTTTAAATTGCTTGTTATTTAAGGTTTGCAGGGTTGGTAAATTGAACTATAAGGTTCATTTTGAATCTACACGGGCGTATGATCAGACCGTGTGAGACACATGGCTTGCACACAGGCATGTTGATAGACCGTGTGACCCCTGCATCCTTAAATGTAAAGTCAAGATAATACACGGGCAAAAGACACGGTCGTGTGTCTTAATCGTGTGAAGAACACGGGTTTTAAGCATGGTCGTGTGTCAAAATTGTGTGAAAATGGCTTAAAAATGGTGAAATATCAGTTTACCACACGGTCTAGCCACATGGGCATGTGCTTAGGCCGTGTGCCCTTTTGATGCTTAAGAAATTGCAAGTCAGAATTGCCCACGGGCTGGCCATATGGCCACGGGAGCCACATGGGTGTATGCCCCTAACTTAAAGAAAAATTTTCAAAGTTACCGGTTTAGTTCCGAATCATTTTTAAAGCATGTAATGGGCCCTTGTAGGCTTATATTAGGAACATTATGGTGAAATTTCAAAAGTTTTGATTTGGAAAGTAAATTTATGACTCGGTTCTGTATAAATGCTAGTGTATAAGTCTGGTAATACCTCGTAACCCTATTCCGGTGATGGATACGGGCTAGGGGTGTTACTTTAGTCCCTTAATTTCTCATTTTCATAATTTAGTCTAAAATACTCAAATTCATCAAAAATCTCAATACAAAACATAGTAATCTAACACATATCTTCTATTTACTATCATCAAACTTCATAAAACTCACATTATCAACAATGGCTCAACTCAAAATCATTAACAATTTCCAAAATTCATATATGGGCATGATAGTATACAGAGCAACGATCACAAAAACGTAGAAATTATCAAAAACTGAACGAAAACGGACCTTTAATCAATCTTGGAAATAGTCAAACCCTAAAACACCATAGAAGCTTTCTTTTCTTTCTTTAATTTCGGTAATAGATAGATGATAATGGACAATTTCATGCTTTGTTTTAATTTAATTAACATAATATGATAAATACCAATTTTGCCCTTGATTAATAACATTAAAATTCCACCAACTAATGCCCACTAATGTCATTTAATTATAACCAAGCAAATAACCACATAAGGACCTCACAATTAATAAGCCATATCAAATAGGTATTTATAACATATAACAGGCAACTTTTACATTTTATGCAATTAGGTCCTTTAAGCACACGAATGATAAAATTTTCATACGAAACTTTTACACATACTAATTCACATATTATAAGCATCGAAAATAATATTAAAATATTCTTTTTGACTCGAATTTGTGGTCCAGAGACCACTATTCCGACTAGGGTATAAACCGGGCTGTTACAAAATGCACCACTCATCTAAATCCACCCTTAGTACGAATGTTGACATAAGTTGCAAAGATGTCAAAGTCTTAGTACGAATGCCAATATCTTAGTTGGATGCGAATGTGCAAAGGTAAGTAAAGTAGTGGTTGGTTTGAAACCAACTATTTTTTAAAAGATTATTATTTTGCTCTCATATAATATTTTTTGTCCCAATTTAGTAGTAAAGTAGCAATTTTCTTTATTTTTGGTCCATTTTATAACGGACATTAAAAAAATTGTTAGACAACTCTAGTCAACGAAAAAGTACCACGTGATATATTTTGACAAAAAAATTTGTCACATAAAATTAGGTTCATTTAAAATAAAAATATTAAATTTAAATTAAAATAAAAATATTAAATATATAAATATTAAAAATGCTTTCAACTTTGACCGATCAATGGCCAACGTTGACCATCTACATATTCTAAATTTAAATATTAGAACATGTCACATGTGCTTTTTTAGTATTATATATATATATTATTGATTTAAAATGTAAAATAATTATATATAATATATAATTTTTTTTTAAAATTTATAAATATTTTTATAAAACTCTAAAATATATAATTATAAATTTTAAAATGTCAAAATAATATATAAAAGTGATAGCTATTATAAAATCTTAAAAGGTATTTAAATTTCAAGTAATTGAAAAATAAAATTAAATCTAAACACCTTAGAATTTTATAATTATAAATTTTATAACTTTATAAAAATTATTTTAAAACTTTTTACAATTATTTTTATAATTTTTACAATTTTTACATTTTTGTAATAATATTATTAATTCTACTAATTTATTTTCAATTATCATATTTTTGTAAATTTTATTTTTATAATTTATATTTTTTCTAGGTTTTTATATTTTTTTCTGAATTTTCTATATATTTATTTTCTTTTTATATTTATTAATATGTATATACATTTAATAAAAAATATTTATTTTTTACATAAAGACGGTAAATGGCGCTTTGTGGTTAGCTATAATAATTTTTTTAATATATGTAAAATAGACTAAAAATATAATAAAAGCATACTTTAAGTAACAAATTAGGACAAAAAATTTAGATATTAAAATAAAAAACAGGTATACTTTAATAACCAAATCGTAAATTAAACCTATATATAAATAGTTATTTTCAATTTATTATTTTTGTATAAAAATTTTGGATCCAAAAAAGAATTTGACAGGCACTCCACACAATTTTTCTAAGGATTGTTATTTCCCCGGTGTATGCAGGACAATAAAAAATAATAATAATATTCCCATGATACATTGCAATTAAAAGTGTTCATAGGTCGGGTCGAGGTTTAGTTTCAAAAATATTTTCAAGTTCAGACTCATTTTTAAGTCTGCTCGACTTGTTTAAAAAGCTTATTTCATTATTCAAAAAATAATAAATTATTAGAAATTATATTTTTAATTGATATAATTATATATTTTATAATTAAATTTAAATTTTAAAAATATTTTTTATTATTTAAATTAAATTCATGTAGGGTTGACTTAAAGTGCGAAAATTCTTATCCAAGCCACTAGGGCCAAGCGAGCTACTCAACCAATCTTTAGACAAATCTAATTGCGATAAAGAAATACTATTCTCAATATATAATATAATGTATTTTTCTCGAACGAAGTAATTCTTCTTAGACTATTGAATGGAGCAATTGCACATTTAAAATTGAATAAGACCAAAAATCACTTAGAAGAGAGAAAAGAAGAAGAAGGATTGTATTGTATATATTTTGTATTTGATTCTAAAGCACATATAAACACCACGAAAATGTGATTAAGTGTCGTTTCAGAAAGATCAAACACTAAGTTTCGTTTCAAAAAGGAAATCACCATGAAAAGATGACTAAGTGTTGTTTAAAAAATGTCATAGCCTCAAAAAGATTATAACATGACATTACGTTCGATTCAGTGGAATGAAATAGGGCTGTAATGGAATAGAGTTATAATTAGTAATTTAATTGTTTGGTTGAGTGGAATGGAATAGAACTGTAATAATATTCTTTAGTTTAGTTAAATGGAATAGAATTTGTAATAGCATATCAAAAAAGCTAAAATGGTAAGAACACCCTAAACAAAATTTTGTTAAGTAAGTTATTATTGTTATTAAATTTTAATAGGATTATTATTAAATATAATTTAATAAAAATAAAAATTATATTATATTAAATTATATTATATTAAATTATATTTTTATTTTTATAAAAATATTATCTATACTAATTTACTTTTGGGGTACTAAAACATTTCTTTTCATTCTCAGATTCATAATAATTTCTCCTCTTATTCCATCCATTTTTCTTCAATCTTACCCATGCGCAAAAACCTAGAAAATAAAAAACCCAAAATCAACCTTCATCCGTTGACTTGCCTTCATCTTTGTCCGTTGCTGGTCATGAATTGATAATGATTCTTTTCTTCTCTTGCTTAGTCTCACCCATTCACTCCTCTTTCTATCTCACCCATGTGCAAAAGCCCAGAAAATAAAAAATCCAAAGCCATGCTTCATCTGTTGCCTTCATCACTATCCATTGCTGGCCATGAATACAGAAAACCAACATTCATCCTCTCCCAGTCTCCCTCTTCTCTTCATTTGGAATATGAAATCTCACCTAAGACCTAAGGAGATAGAGAATCCTCCATTTTTCTCTATTTTTATGTGTTTTTAAGTTGACTCATCTGTTGGGGAGTTTTGATTGAGTTTTTTTCTTTAAATTCTGGGTTTTAGATTATTTATTTTTTCATGGGTAATATGGTAAAAAAAAAATCCCTCATTTCGAGCATTTGCAGATAACCATTCAAACATGTGTGTACTGAATAGTTATTACAGGAATGTGTTGTTTAGTCCCGTGTCAGGTAATTCTGCGGAATCACATTCAATCAACCAAACGTTTGAAATGCTGTTGAAAACTGAATATACCTCGAATGGTTTAACTATGCAGGCAAACCAAACATAACGTAAGTATCATTTCAGAAAAGTTATAACTTTTTGGTGATTTGAGTGTATTATATTGAAATTACCGTTCATTTGCAAATTTTTAGTACTGTATTGGAATCATCACTAGAGCTGATCATGGGTTGGGCGGCCCGGCCCGACCCGAAAGTTCACCCTAAAAATGAGAGAGTTTAGGTAAAATATAGGTCCGAAAAATAGGCTTGGGCAAAAAAATGAGGCCCGTTTAGAAAATGGGCCAGAGCTTGAGTAAGAGTTTTTTGCCAGGGCATGCCTTACAAATTATATATTAATATATTTTTTATTTTATTTTTAATTATTTTAAATTTTTAATATAATTATTTTTTATTATATTGTCAATTTGTATATTGTTTTAAGAATTGTTTTAATATCATTTTTATTTGTTTTAATATTTGTGTTTATATTTTTAAATATATTTGATTTATTATATTTTTAAAATTTTTATTTAATGAAATAAGCAAAAAAAAATTAATATGGGTCGGGCCGGGCTCGGGCTTAGCAATTTTATTTCAGGCCGGGCTTGGACAAAATTTTAAGCCCATATTTTGGGCCGGGCTTAAAATTTTGTCTGGACCCAACCCGGCCCAGCCCATAATCACCTCTAATCATCACCATAGTGAGTCACTTAAATCTTAACATTTTAGTGCCTAAGTACACTATATTGGAATCACCGTTAATTTGTAAAATCTTAATTTACACTATATTAAAATTACTATTCATTTGTAAAATCTAAATACTGTATTAAAATCACTATAGTAACTATGTTAATTGCAAAATCTTAGTATTGTAATGAAATCACCCTTCATTTACAAAATTTTAATATTATACTAATTGTAAAATCTTAGTATTGTATTGGAATCACCATTTCACCAAAATCTTAATTTACATTGTATTGCAAAATCTTAATACTGTATTGAAATTACCATCGCAATTGTATTGGCTACAAAATTTTAACATTGTATTAAAATCCCCATTCATTTGTAATTACAAAATCTAGGTACGATATTGAAATTACTATGATAATTTTATTGGAATCAACATTCATTTGCAAAATTGTAATACCGAAAATTTTAATATTACAATACTATATTAGTTGCAAAATCTTATTACAATATTAAAATCACCATTTCATTCCATTTCACCACCATGGTGAGTTACTTATTTGCAAAAGGTCAGTAATATATCGATTTATTTCCGAACTAATAAAAATATTATTATTTCACTCTTTCATAATATATTTCATATATTAATAATATATAAATAACTATAAAATATAAATCCCTCATGAATTTCTTCAAATATAAAACTCTAAATACTCATTTTATACTCATTTATAAGATAAATGCAAGTTACGAGAGTGTTTTGTGAGATTAAAATATTTTTTAATTTCTTAAAATGTAATTAAGTATGTATTTTTTTATTTTACTAATTTATTTGTAAGTTAAGAAAAATCTATTGAGGACAAATTACATAATAATTTTTTAAGAAAATAAGATAATGGGATGTTCGTCAAAACTTTTAAACTAAAAATATAAAATAAAAAAAGTAATAGGAAAATAATTTTTCACCAAAATTATTTTTTAACTAATCACAATTCATGAAAAAAAATTGTTCATGTCAACTATATTAATTATTTATTTTAGCATCGCGTTGCAATTGGAAAAAATTCTATTCGAAAAAGTAGTCCAGTAAGAAAGTGTTTTAGAAATGCTATTTAATATTACTGTAAAAAATTTTGTAAGTATATATAATGTATAAAAAGCATATCATGTTAAAAGATGGTATTATTAGGTTATTCTTATTTGTAATGTTTTACAAAGTAAATAAATAATATTAAAAAATACATAAATATGAAAATTAGCTCTGGAAATTTATAAAAACTAATTTTTAAATTTTATTCAAAAAATATTATTAAATCCTACAAATACTTTTATTTTAATGATTTTACAATTTGTGAATATATTACAAGTGAATAATGTTTTATATTTAAAATAAAATCTAAAATATAATTTTATACATACTATGCAAATATGTGATTACTTGATGAATATAAAAGTAATCATACACTCAGAAGTGATTTTTGCAACCACAAGCACTTTAAATCCGCTTTTGTTTGTGGTTCAAAAAGCACTTTTAAAGAGACAAAAACAATACTAAAGAAGCCCTATATCATATGGTTTACCTATTGAATTTTTTTGGTCCGTGACCATTCGGTATTCGGTAACCACTTCAAGCTCGACTAAATCCAAAGTCGAGCTGAATTAGACCCTTAAATGAGAGATAAATCTCTCACAGCACTGTTTTCTGTTTTCTCCATCTATAAGATGCAAACCCGAAACCTAACTTAAGAGGTATCGAATTCTTTATCACTCGACCCAATAGGCACTGATTTACCTAGTGAATTTTATTACATTGTGTAATTGTCAAGTTAGAGCCTGAGTGAAATACTTAATACCTTCAAACGTTTCAGGATCGCCACTGGTTATACTCGTCCATTCTTATTATAAAAGAGCTGGAACTCGGACAGCCGCCACCACCGTATGCCTTCAAGTTCACAAAGGGAAAGAAATCATTTTCAAGGTTTATCACAAAATATTTCATTCTACAATAAAATATGAACTTATGAATGCACTAATTTATGATGCCAACCTTTGCAACTTCAGATGTATCGGTTGCAGTATCCGTGCTTCTTAGGCACATCTTAAGATTTTTCCTTCTGATGTTATAGCATATAACAGCTCCTATGGGCCTAACATCAGAAATGCATACATTGTAAGACAAATAGCCAATTACAATGATCACATCTTGCTTGGAAAAGAGAATGATACCACATTTAAAGATCTCATACAAATGTGTTTACCTTAGACCGGCTTTGGCACTTTTTAGACTTAGTTGCTTGCCAATTTCATCGCTTAAATCAGAGTTTCCATCGGCTCTGACTCCCTAAAACCAGAGTAAAAGACAACTTAATTGAAGAACATTACGAAAATGAAAAGAGAAAATGGGAAGGTACGAAGAGTAAGGCCAAAGGAGATCAAATGGATAAAACAAACTCCATGCGATTTGTAAGATTGTATCCATAACTCAGAAAGCAATCAATGGGATCCTAAATCTAAAAGGTAAACCACTCGTGACAAAGATTTGGGGAAGAGAGATTTAAGTCAAATGGATAAAATGGACTCTATACTATTTGTGTGATCGTATCCATAATTCAGAAAGTGATGAATGGATCCTAAATCTAAAAGATAAACCACTCAAGACAAAGGTTTAGTGAAGAGAGACACCACCATAAGCCAAATAGAAAAAAGAAAAACGAACTCCATGCAATTTGTATGATCATATCTGTAACTCAAAGAGTGATCATTGGGATCCTAAATCTAAAAGGTAAACTACTCCTGACAAAATATTGGGGGAAGAGAGACACAACATATAAGTCAAATGGATAAAACGACTCCATGTGATTCATATGATCATATCCGAAATTCAGAAAGTAATGAATGGGATACTAATCTCAAAAGTAAACCACTCATGACAAAGAAAGGATATCTATTTCGGGGATGATTTATCTGAAACCTTTGATATGACATTACCAGGCACTCCCCATACAATCCTCTGCCCAAGCGAACTTTAAATGTCTTATCCAGAAACTTGTTTGCAGCTATTTGGTGAGAGGAAATATCCAGATTTCCCTTGGCGATCAAGTCACTAGAACTGATCCCAAGTAACTGCGACAGAAACAAAGGCCTTCAGCATTAAAAAGAAAAACCATGAAGAGGATGCAACATGTTAGTCTATGTTTTAGCAACTAAGAAGTTATTAGCTACAGGGTAAACAATTAGGGAAATTTAAGAAAATTTTAACACCATTTCTTCATCTAGAAAAGCATAGTGAGATAACTTCAAGGTTTGAATTCATCTCATGAATTATAGCCCGAGAAATATCAAAGGAAAAGGATCAATTTCTGAACAATGAACCTGCTCATACATGTATGGATTAGTGATGCAATTAAACTTGGAGCGCCATTCACTGAGTCCAATTGTAAAAGCTTTAATTTCTGGTAAGCTCCATCTACGAAGATCTGCATCTTCAATATACTTCAGAACTTTTTCCAGGCGAACTTGGTCTTCCGAGTTCAACAAATTTGCAGCCCCCACCTAATTCAAATTAGGAAAACAAAGAAAAATCATTTGATCTCTAGGTTATACATATACACACACATAAATGCACAAAATCAAATCATTCTAGCAAAGCAAAGCAAACAAAGGTCAAAATATGCCTCCAGTCCAAGCCTTGAGATTTAGTCTCTATATTTAAAAAATTATATCCTCTTACTACTTTGGTTTAGAAATCCTAGCCCAATCATTGACACCGTTAGTATTTTCCATCAATACACCTAGGTAATCATACCAACTTCAAAAGCAAACCATGATGAACAATACAAGACTTAACAATACACACACACACACTTACATCAGGAAACATCATACTGGCAAGCTTATTAGAAAAATACTCATATACAGCAGCAGAGCTACTCTTCTCAAGATTAACATTGAATGTAACTCTCGGATCTCCACAACAGTTAATTTTTGTAAGTGCCGATTTCCGATGATCAAATGCTATCACTCTACAAAATTTCAAATAATCGTAGTGTCATCCAGTTTCTAAAACGAAACGATTACGAAAGTAAAAAAAAAAAAAAAAACGGAATTCCACTTACTCGCACATTGCTTGCTGTGAAAGCTTTGATGCAAATCCCTTGGGACCGATGAAGTCGAGGAGATAACACGTGTCTAGTCCCTCTGCTTCAACACAAAAATCTTCGACCCTGTGAAAATGAAAGAAACGATAAGTAAACTGAAATTTGAAAAATTTAAACCTTGGAGTTTGAAAATTTTTTAGGTTAAAGAACCTGAGTGGTTCAACGGAGGAGAAAGGCAAGATGAGGCAAGGGAGATTAAGGCGGGAGTGGTAGAGGTGAGCGAAGAGAGCGGAGATCGCGCCGGAAAATGAGGGGTAATTGTATAGCGCCACGGTTCGGACTTTCTCTTCGGCTGCTGTGGCTATGGCTTCTAGCGCGGCGTTTGATCGGAAGGTCCGAGGCCGCCATGGACACGGAGTTCGCAGTGAAATCGGCCTACATTTTCCGCCAATCCAGCGAGCCATGTTTGGTAAGGGAACTGAACTTCACAGATTTTCGTGGGCTCTAAATTTTAATATGTTTTAATCCTAGCCCCCAATTCTCATTTTGGAGTAAAAATATTATTGGTCAAATTTTTATTGTGTCCCTGTAATATAGTCAACTTAAGGATTTAGCCCTTATATTTTAATATGCCATGATTCACTCTTTCTACTATTATTAATATTATGTTTTACTACCGATCAGTAATACCATTAAATAATTTCATTAGTTGGCTGATGAAAAAGAAAAAGAAAATCCAAATTTTGAGATTAGGTTAGAATATTTTCTAAATGACAAATTAGTAGAAAATATTTTTTTAATAATCATAATTTTATCTTTTAAATGACAAAATTTCGAGTTTTACGTATGGGGAATGGATAGATGCTTCCTTGAGATGACTGATAAGGTTTGGTTGAGGTGGATTCTTGCAAAGTAAGGGTGAGTTAAAAAGCGTCCATACTTTATTTTAAAATATTTTCTAATACTTAAATTTAGCGAGGGTTTCAATGAATGATTAGTTTATTTACTATTAATGTAAAAATAATAATAATAATAAAATTAAATATTATAACATTAAAAAAAAAACTAAACTAATTTAATACTCCACACCTAACTAACCACCCAAACTCACCCTTTATATCTTTGAAAGAAAAAGCTAAAAACTTAATATAAAAAAGTTTGAGAGTACAAAGAGCGAAAGAGAGGTGTACAGATGGCTATCTGTCAAGGGCGAAAATTAAGAGGGGGCGTTGCCCCTTCTAAAATTTGAAATTGTTATTAGGCTTTTCAATTTTTTTCGAAATTGTCATTAAGCTTTCAATTTTTCCAAAACTTTATCTAAATCTTTCAAATTTTTAAAAATTTTAATTAAATCCTTTATAATCTTTTCAATTATTTAAAATTCTAATTACACTTTTTGAAAATTTTCATTAAACCTCAATTTTGAAAAAATTAATTAAAATTTCTAAAATAATTAAAAAATTTAATTAAACCTAGCGAAACTTAAAAACCAAATCCCGTTACAGACATTTTATTCCCAAGGTAACTTTAAATTAATTGGCTAGTGAACCGAAACTACTTTTAATTAAAAGTTTTAAAAGCCTCGGCCCTATACTATTCTATATTTTTATCAACCTTTCTTCCTTTTATCTTTGAAAAATGTTTCATCTTTCTCAACATTTGAGGATATTTAGTTTTATCAATATTTGAAAAGTTAGAGGAGAGAAACAAAGTAGGGATAACAACAAAAAGTGAAGAACCAATGCTTTTAGTTTTCTTTTTTTCTTTTCTTATAAAAGATTAAGGAACCAATTTTGCAGATATGGAGTTTTTACTCTTCTTCTTTTTCTATGGCTATTTTTTTAACTTCAGTTTTTTTTTCTTTGTTTCCAGTCTTTTTTTTTTCGTTCTTGTTGCTTGATAGACCAACGCCACAATTAAAAAATATTTTTTTATTCCCCGATATACCCATATTTTCTTGGATAATTTTAGTTTATCTATTTTCGTAATTAATTTTTTACTTGTCCCATTTTCGTAATTATTTATTTATATTATTTGTGTAAAAAAGCCCACTAGATCTGGTCAAGGGATAAGTAATTTGTTCAAGCCCATATTCTTGCTTGAAATTTGGAATGGTAGAACAAAACTATTAAGCTTGAAAAATGTGGTTAGGCAAAAGTTAGTCCTATTTAAAATATGGGTTAGGTTAGGTTTTGACTCTAATATTCAAACTTTGAGTTTAACTTGACCTAGTCTGTAACGACCCGAAACTTTTCGGTGTTAAAAAATTCTTAAAGTGACAAAAAATTGAAAATCTAAGATGTTTCAGGAAGTTAAATCGGAAGACTTTCGAGAATGAATGTCAAGTTGTTTTTATAACTTGTTATAATTTAATTTTCATTATTAAATAGCATAAAATTAGTTAGAATTCAGAAAGTAGAAATTTATGTATGAACTATTTTGTAAGAGAATTAAAATTTGATGTTCAAATGTCTTTAAGAGTTTTGATGTGATTTAGAAACATGTGAGGGGTTAAATGGGTATTTTGACCAAGGGTACTACAGCAAATAGACCATTAGCCAATTTCAATTGGTAGGATCGATTAGTCCAATTCCCCATTCATGAAAGAAGCAAATTTGCTCAAACAAAATTCTCTCCATTTCTCCCTCAAACTCCCTTCAAACCTTTCTTCAATTTCATGGTTCAATCTCATCTATTTTTGACTTGGTAAGTATGATTTGTGAACATTTCTTCTTTGTTTCAATTTTTAAAAACTTGATTTTATCACTTTCTTCTCCATTTATTCATTTCACATCAACCCATGTAGAAGGGACAACTTGAATTTTTTATTTTTTTCTCTACCATTTTACATTAGATATTATTTAAGAACTTCATTAAACGATTTAGAAAAATATTAAAGTATAATTGACATGCCACAAAATAAAAGAGCTCTTAAAATTTTTGTATAAGCAAATTTGCTTTTAGTAGATAAGAGATTTATATTTGATGTTTGTGTGCTATTACATATAACACTTCTTGGAGTGTAAGGTGTTACATGATTAGTTTTCAAGTTTGTGATATATATTTATTTATATATTATGTAATTATATTATATGAAGAATTAAATAAACTAATTATAATGTAAATATAAAAGACAAGTTAAGTTGTATATGTTTATATTTAATAAATATATATAATTGTAATTGAAGATATATATAATATTATTAAATATTAATTAAAATTAATTATATTTAAAAGAAATGAGTGGGTTTAAATAGACTTAGATTAGTCGTTTATAAAATGGATGAATTTGAACAAAATTTAAAGTTTATATTCCAAATTGGATTATACTTGAACAATATTTAAATATAATATTAATAGCATGCATAAACTCAACTCCAATACATAAATATCTCTATTACACACCCCCTCTTATCCTCATGCATCGTGTCATTTATCCGTGAGAACTATATGATTTCGAGTAATTGTTGAAATTTTCACCGATATAGTTAACACAATTTGTTAGGGGAAACTAACTCGTCCAAAGGAGCTACTTCGCCTAAAGAGATAGCAAGGAGCAGCTTCCCTAACTTAGCTAGTTGCTTTTCGTTACTTGAAACCTATATCAAGGGGACATATCTAGGATACATATATACCTCATCATTATCATACTCACCACGAAGAGACCCCTTCACATATCGAAATTTTGCCAAATTAACCTCACAACTCCAAAACCACCTCTCTCACCCCTCAGCACCACCGTGCGAAACACTTTTCTTCTCCTCCATTCATATTTTGTATCGACACAAATACCGATGAAACGAAATGTTCATTCATATACCTTTTCTATTTGCCCTTTTTTCAATCACCCACGGAAGTGTAAAGTGGATAACAAAAAATAAAGCATGCAACTGCTATTTGCAGCTAGTCAATTTCTGTCTACAAGGCAGAGCTGAGTAACATCAGTTATATTCTCTTTATTACCTAAATTTATATCCTATAAGACTTGTTTCCCTCTTTATTTTTACAGTAATTTATAACTTGGAACATACTTTATATAGTATCTGGAATATGAAAAAGCTCACCCATTGAAGCTTAATTTTAGCCATGCGTGGGCAAGTCGTCGTTGGAGCATTGATGATATGTCCACCCAAAGTTTATCCTTAGGGTTGGATGTTGAAATGCTTTGCTTTCTTGTTTTCTATATGCTCTAGCTATTTATGGTCAAATTCTATATAAAGTCCCTTTGCTATGCGGACTTAATCTCTCTCCTATAATTTGATCATTTCTGGTCTCTCTATTTTGTTTTCATTAATTATGTCAAATAATTTGATGTAACATATATCTCTTGCTTAAGTCACTATTTAACCCTTGAACCCATATTCTTATTTTGGTACTTAAACTTTTTTTTGTCTTGTTTCAATATATGAACTATCATTTTCGTTTTAGTTTACCTCCAAAATAAAAAAAGTGTTACGTTCTTATTGTACCCGGATAATTTTTTTGGGTAAAATAAGACAAAAATAATAGTTCATATACCAAAATGAGACAAAAAAATATAAATACCAAAGTATAATTCAGGAGCCAAATCGTGACGTAAAATATATGATGACATGGCATTTGTCCAAATGTACAAAAATGCCAAAAGTGTATATGTTACATCTATCACATATTTTTTTTAAAAAAAGCCATATTAAATTATCTGACAGAGTTCACGAAAAATTTGACCTCAGGATTGAAAATACGCTTTCCAAATAGAGGGACTAAAAACAATCAAATTATAGTAGAGGGATTAGATATGCTAAAAATGCATAGTACAGGGACATTCTATAAAATTTTACCTGGTTTTCAAAACAGTCTTAGGTTTCTATACGATGTGTCTGCGTCGGGAAGTTGTTGAGGCTGGCTTAACCGGAGATCGACAATAGGTGCCTGCAACTCATCATGTCCATTGTTGAAACCATAACTCTGGGATGAGCTTTTGCTGCCTTTATTTGCTTCTGCTGTTCCATTTCCATCAACCTGTGTCACCCCCAAAAATTTGTGTTGCTTAGTATTATATCAGTAGGAAAATTATTAATTTGCTAGGAGTTACAAGAATTTTCTTTTATCAATAAAGTATTGGGCGGGGGGAACAAGGGGTGATATTTAAGTATCTAACGCGAGCTCTAACCACTGCTTCAAATATTTAGTGAATACCTTCCTTTGAAGTTCAGTATTTTCTTGGCAAATAAGGTCTAGCTTCTTCTGTAGTTCTAGATTCTCTTTATGAATGTGGTGTCCCTGAAATTCAATAAACAAGAAAATCTGTTTAATTATAAATTTAGTGTTTTACTTATAATATTATTGATAGTAACGGATAAAGAGAATATGGAATTTTTTTTTTAAGAAACAAATTTAAGTATTCGGATTATATTTTGATTTTTGGTTGAAAATGATTAATTAGATTTTCAAACTACCTGAACAAGGAATTAAACATCATTTTCAATTTGGACATTTTTGTTGGAAATATACTACAGCAAAACAAAATAGTTAGCACTAATAATATAAACAATTTGAGTGTAAATAAATAAAATAATCATTGTGCTGTGGAAGAATTACTGCCTTAGAAATAAATTTGACTTGAACGGTGTAAATGTGCAGTGGACGTCGCTCCCCAAGATTAACACAGTGTTTCAATATTTGTACACCCGAATAAAGAAGGTGGAACACAAATGATATTGCTCTTCTCAAAAGTATTCAGAACAGAAGACTAGAAACTAAAGTTGAAAACTTGGTTGGAAATTTGACCGGAAAAGTTTTCTGAATAGAAAATAAGCGAGCTAAGAAAGGCAGAGAAATTGTTGATTTTGTTGTTGTGAAAAATGAGAAGAATGACATGTATTTCTATTGTTTTCTGAAAGGTCAAAATAGTAAAATAGCTGTGTCAATTTTTAAAAATAACAAAGGATTTTCCTCAACCGAAAAAATATTCTGAAAACAAAAAAAAAATGATAAAAGAAACAAAAATTATTCAAAAACACGAACACAAAACCAAGTAGCAACGCATGTGTGTTAGGTCTTAGCTCCTAATTACTCAATAAAGATAAGAGGCAAAGCTATATTTAAACTCTCTTGAAAGATTTTCTTCAACCAATATGGAATTATCTACTTTGCATTACCGAAAGTTTAATAGTAATATAAAAACAAGACCATGATATGTTAATTTAAAGTAAAAAGAGTAAACCCTAAAATTTAGTATAGTAAAAGGAATAGAACTAGAATGTTCAGTCAATAAAATAACTCGGTATTAATTCGTTTTCAATTTGGATCAAACATAAACCCCGTCATCACTTTAATAACAACAATTAATGGTGTTTTCAATTTGAATCTATTAATAACATCATTGATCAAATTACCCCAAATTAGAGTGATTTCAGTAAATGGACTGAAACCAAAATCAAACCAGAGAAAATCTCTATAGATGAAAATCAGCGAAAAAACATGAAAATGCAGCAAAAATTTTTCTAACCTTAAGACTTAGCTCTTCGATTTGATTTGTAAGAATTTGGTCCTAAAAACAAAACAATAACAGAGAGAAAATTGCATTGTTGAATCCTTGAATGTTGTAAACATAAATTTCACCAAGGTTTTAAAGTTAATTTTACCTTTCTCATGCGAACACTTTTCAAGCTCATTTCAAGTTGGTTTTCTAGATTCCGTAGATCTTTGATGCTTAAACCAGATAGTTCTTCCCCCATCAGCTGCCTGCAATTCATCACAGTGGAAAATGTTGTGTAAGATATTCTAAATTGGTCAAGTTTGTGGAATAGGTTAAGTCAGTTCGATCAAGTCGATGATGATGGTAGATTAAGTTAACTAGTTATCTTTTTATGAATTTTCATAAAGCAACATAGCATTTTAAATTCTTTTAAATGTCAATGAGACCGTGACTGGCAAAATTGTTCAAAATCTAAAATATATATTATAATTAAATAAAATATTTTATGAAGTTTAAGTTTTTTATTTTATGATAGAATCATGTATATAAAATTGAATAAAATTATGAAAAACCACCTATTTAAGTGAAATTTGAAAAAGAAAATTAAGTTATTGCAGTGTCGAAATTACATAAAATTTTCATTCAAACACAACTTTAAATATTTTTATTTTTATGTATGAATAATGGGAGATTGAGTACCTGTGGTATTCTTGCAAGTCATTTAGTTGTTGCCTCAAGCTTGCTACCTCCTTTTCCCAAAACTATATCAAGCACAAAATCAGATATTAAATCAAAAAAATTATATTCTTGAATGTGGAGCATTTTATTGTAAATTGGTTTTAGATCAAATTAATTCGAATTTTAATTTTTTAGATTCGATTTGGGTTCATGTTTTTCTGATTAAAATATTTTATTTTAAGTTATATGTTCAAATTTGTTGAGGATTAACTCTTTTAAAAAAAAAAATTCAAAATACCTTTCATCTAGTAATCAATTGGTTCTCAATAATTTTAATTATTGTTTTCCGAAAGAAAGATTATTTCTCATCCCTTAACATTTTATCATCGAATCAAATTTAAATAATATCTTAATCTCATTTGAAAGCTTAATCTAGTTTTTAAGATAATTTACGTGTTTTGTACCTATGGAAAACCAACCGAAAGGGAAAAAGTAGCAAAAAATGCTACACATACATTCATACACACTGAACCAAAAACAGGAAAATTTATGAAATAAAAGCAAATGGTGGAGAAATAATTACCTTCAACTCAGAAGCAGGATCAAGTAGTTGATGATGATATTCCTCTCTATACTTGTTGTAACGTTCTATGACAGATTTCATGCTGATATAAAATATGCATTAATGACTATTTTTTTATATCAGGCGACAGGAAGGAATTTCGAGGTTGGAACTAGAACTGTTTATGAGTTGGGCTATTTAGTCTAATTTGAAGGCCTGTCTGAAAAGTAAGAAGGTTTTGAGTAAATATATAGGTTCAAAAAATACGTTTGGGAAATAGAAATAAGACCCTTTTAAAAAATGGGTCAGGCCTTGGGTAAAGTTTTTTTGGCCCTAGCTCGGTACGAATATGCAAAAAAATTGTTGTTTTTTACTTCTTCTTTTTTTTTGCTTCTTTTTAAATTATTTTGTTGCTATTTTCTTATTTTTTCACTATTTTGTCATTTCACTATTATATTGTTACTATTTTATTATTATTATTTGGATATTGTATAACTATTATTTTATTGTTAATTTTGTCCCTATTTTAGAAGCATTTTCTTGTTAATTAAGTTGTACCTTTTTAGTATTATTCAAGTATACATATATTTTTAAATTTATTTTTAATTTTTGAGAAACATTTTTTTAATGTTTTAGTATTTTTGATGTATTATATTTTTTAAAATTATATAAAAAATTAATATAGGCGGCCAGAGCGAGTTTTAACATTTTTATCAGAGTTGGGCTTGGACAAAATTTAGGCCATTTTTTGGGCCTAATCAGGCAAACGAGCTTAAAATTTTGGTTAGGTCCGCCCTGACCCATGAACACATTTAGTATTTAGTTGGAACCCTCGATTTTGTGTTAGATGAAATCTTTTATCATTACACCAATAACATGGTTGATAAATACATGACTTATGAAAAAGTGTTAAAAAAAGGTAACATAAACAAATAAATAAAGGGTGAATATTCGATGCACCATTAGTATATTAATCTCGTGTGTCGTTACTGAACAACAACACGAGATATCATTATTGATGAAAACAAAAGATGATCAAAAACTTATAAATAAATATTAATAACTTTATTTTTTGGTACACATAATTTGATTTAAATGTAAACTCAAAGTAAACCCTAATTTATAAATCATAAAATCTAAACCTAAAATAAAAATGCAATAGTTATAATTAATATTTAATTATGTTTAAATAAAATTTTTAGTATTTATTTATAAATTTCTTCTATTTTCTATTTTATCTAATAATGATTGTGTTGTTATTCATAAATGGTGCATCTAATATTACTTCATAAATAAATAATATTTTTTAGGGGGTATTTTATAAATAGAGTTTTGGGCCTTTTTAGCTGATTTGAGCACAAATGGAAGATTGGGTAGTCGAACTCTCTAATTGTAGTGTTTGGTGAATAAAAGTTTGTAAGAGCTCTTGAGCTAAAACCTTCAAAACAAAAAATACAAGAATGAGAAACTTTTTTCATAGCTAATTGTGAATGAGATCTTTGGGATGACATATCTGGTAATGATTGCTAAAAATTATTCCCTTTGCCACATGCTCTCAAACTTAATAAAATATATGGAATGAGATATATATCTATTTCTTAAATATTTATGTACTCTTAATTTATTTTCAATTTACTTATGTAAAATGATTTATTATGCAACTTCATATTAATTGAAATATGTTATTTGACAAACTTATTCATAGTGCGACATAATTATCACTAATTTTAAATTTTTTATAAAAAATTAATAATCTATTTAATTTGATCTGGATAGATCGATTGAATCAAGAATCGATGATGTGATCGGTTTAACCATTGATCGATTTCAGAAACATTGATTGTCAATAATAATTAAAACATTTGAATTCGAATATTATCTAAATCATTAATATATACATTTGAAAATTTGGAGAAAATACCTACAACCTAATTAAAGGTGGGTTTGGATGGGCGGTGGGGTGCGGTGCATTTAGCGTACTTTTTATCTTATGTTACAGTATCATTACAATATTTAGTTTCACCGCCACCGTTGTTTTTACACTAACCACAGATAAATGCACCGCCTATCCAAATCCACATGGAAACTTTTTATAATTCATAATAAATATTATAATGAGTACTATTTAAGCTTTTGAACTCAATTATTCATATAATTATTAATAATCTAATTTTAAAAAATCATATAAATATTCCTAGATAAAATCTAGCTATTTAATTAAAACTTTTTCGTTGATGATCATCTTATATTTTTATATTACATTTGCATAGAAAAATAAATTTAAGTGAATATTTTTAAAGAAAATTGCTTATATATTAATTTCATAAAAAATTTGATTTATTTATTTATGAGTGTTGCTATATTCATCTAGTAGTGCATGATTATATATATATATATATATATATATATGGTTGGAATTCATTTTTAAAGTAGTTTTACACACTTATATAATTATTTATATGATTAATATTTAACGATCCAACCATTATATTTCATGGTCTATTCATATAAATCATGCATGTTAAATTTGATGTAAATTTAAATTTCTAACTATTTGTTTTATGTAAAAAAGATTTCACTATTGAATATATATTAATATATACATTATTTTAGATTGATATGACAGAGATATTTGATCAATTCAAAATTTTACATGCATGACAAGTAAAATTATATTAATAAATTCAATTGTTGGATCATTAAAGTTATGGAACTGTGTTAAATTACTTTAGTTTTTACACGGTATAAGCGGATCGCTTATATAAAAGAAATGTATCCATCGATATATTCGCACCATGGGCTAATTCAAGATTCGGTCCCTCACGTTTTGTTGATTATGCAATTAGGTCACTATTTGAAGCATTTATCATGATAAATTAAATTCATACCTTTAAATAATTTGTTTATTTTTTACTTAGACCAAAATAAATTATATCTTCTCAGAATAATAAAATATTATGTTTGAATAAAATTTATTAATTATTTATAATGATAATAACTGAAAAATAATTTATTAATTTATTAATTAATAAAGTTTACCTTAATAAATAAATTTATTCTTATTTCATTTTAAGGTTTTTAAAATCTTATACTGTTATTCAACAAAAAAATATTATTAATTAATATTAACTTAGTACTATATTATTAACACCTTAGATATTCCCTAATATAAGTTATTCTCTTATTAATAATGTACGGATTTATCCTCACTATTATTAACATTATTTACTTATACTATATATAAATTCAATGTCTTAAATTAATTTTATAGCTTTTATAGGATAAATAATTTAATAATTCAACTGTTATATTTCATGTTCTATTAAGATATCGATTGATTAAATACTTTTACACACATGACAAGTTTGATTTATATTGATATAAATTGTAATAGTTAAATTGTTAATTTTTTACACACATGACAAGTGAATGAAAGTAACTAAACGATTCCCTATATTTGTAATTATAAACAACCCTCATATCCAGAGGCAAAGCTAGATAATTTTTTTGAGGGGTCGGAATTAAATTGTATATTTTTATGATAGTAAAAATGCACTTTTACCATTTTAATAGCCTATATCTTAATAATTTTTAAAGGATTAAATCAAAATTTTATCATTTTTAGAGAGACAAAAGTACAATTTTATCATTACTAAGACATTCCCCGGGATTCGCCATTAAGGGTGAGCGTTCGATCCAATCGAATGAAAAAATTTTGAGTTAATCAAGTTGATGAATCCTATTTTATCATCCTAACTTGATTTGAAATTTTCTTGAATCGAGTCAAGTGAGATGGAATTCGAATCGAATCGAATTAAATCAAATATATTTGTTCAAATTAAATTAAAAAAATGATTTTGGGTCCTTATAATCACTACCACTGACCATAATCAAATTTGTTATTAACTTTATTCCTCATAATTTATTTATTAATCTTTTATACATTGGTTAATTTATTTGTTTGCTTAGTTGTTTCAATTATCTTCGATTCTTGTCACTATGTATTTTGAAATTTAAAAATATAATAAATGTAAAAATGTGATTTTTTAATAAAAGTTATCTTAAAGATAAAATGTGGAATTGATACCAATATAAAATTTTAACACGAATAAATCAATTTTAATAAAAATTATAAAGATTCAATATGATTAAACAAATATAAATAGTAAAAAATGTGAAATTTAATTTAATAATATAAATAGTATATATAAATAAAATTATTACTATTTAGTTTTAGAGATTTTTTGGATGATTTTAATATTTGATTTAGAGGTAAAAGGTGATAAGTAAAATTTTGGGGGAAAGTAAAGGCCGAGAGTAAAATTTAAGGGGATAAGTTTGGGGTAGAATGGGGTGAGATGAGAGAGGAGTAAAAGTTTTGGGGGAAAAGTGGGAATAAATAAACGTTTTGGGGAAAGTAAAGAGGTTTGGGAGTTTAGGGTAAAAATGTAAAATATTATAGTTTGGTATTCAATTTATTCGAATTGTTCGAGCTATTCAAATTCGAACTCGAAATTTGAAAAAAAGATTTGAGTTGACTCGAATAACTCAATTAATTCGAATAACTCAATTGGTTTAATTCGAAATTTAAATTTTTTTTAAATTTTTTTTAAGTCAAATCGAATTTTGTTTATCATTATTCGTCGCTGCCCATATTTCAGAAAAATGATACCAAAATAATAAATTAAAATTAACAAAAGAATGAAACAAAGAAAAAGAAAAAAGAGAACTGACCTAGAGCTGGCAAAATGATGAAGCTTGGCAGTGCTGGAGAAGATAATCAACCCAACTTCAGCATCGCAAAGGATGGCTAACTCTTTAGCTTTCTTCAATAATCCATTTCTTCTCTTTGAGAAGGTCACTTGCCTGCTTGATGATTTCTCTATCTTTTTTATCTCTATTTTCCCTCTTCCCATTATAACCCCCTTAATTTATTCTCTTTAAATAAAATATTAAACAAAAAAAGAAAATTAGGGTTTTCCCCCTTTTTGCTTCTCTTTACCTGCATCGATCAAGAAAAGAAATTCTCAGCAAAGTCATAAAATATATACACATATTAAGTAGTAAGCATGGGTGCCATCCTGTTTAGCGGTTGTTTACGCATGGATCGAGCTGAGAGATTGTCTGGAGGTTCTCAAGTTGTTGCAAGACAGACGTGAATTTGAGATGTCGGAGCTTATACTCCTTTCCGATGCTTTTAAGTAAGCAACAAGCTGTATCGTCACCCTTCTAGCAACCATATTCAAACATTTAACCTTGTTTTATGTTTCTGGAATTTAACATCTCTCACTCCATCCATCACCAAAGATGCGTAAACAGGTAACATATATGATTTGCAGTAGGAATTAAAAAAAAAAAAAGATAATTAAGCTTACTTGTTTGAAGCTAATAATGATGGATGAAAGGTGAATGATATACAGAGACTCAAATCTTCTTTTTCCTTTGCAAGTGAAAGAGGAAAATCTTGATTTATACTCTAAATGGAAACCCAGAAGTGGTTTTCTAACCCAAAAACATGGAGCCGAAATCCGCTTAGCAGTTTTCCACATTATAGGTCACGGTGCCCCTATTCCCTAAAGTTGTTATTCATTACTCGCTTCACTGAACAGACATCTGTGTCCATCAACGTAACAAAGTTGTGCTGAACAGGACAAGTGTCGGCTAAAAAGAGCGAGTAGAATGAAATTGGTATTCGAGAGAGTTAGATAAGAGAATCCTTGGACTGACTTTGAGAGTGAAAACAACTCTGTTAATAAAATCGAGGTCCGTTTTATTAATTTAATTTTCTAAAATTTTTTTTATCATATCCGTACCATCTTGGTGTTTTTTTCCTCGGTGTTATAGTTGTATTTAACATATTTTTATATCTATATGCATTAGTACCATTAACAAATTGGACGGCTGGAGTTGGTTTCACATGAAGTCAATATAATTCTTAAAAGTTTTAGGTTAATTTGCTTTCGAGTACCCCAAGTTAAAGTTATTTATGTTAGAGATTGTGTGACCTAAATCTCATCATTTGTTGAAGAAATAACAGATACCTATTAAACACAAAACTAGACTGGAGTACGGACCATAATGCACAATGCGAGTTCGTATACAACTATACTTCTTCTATTTGATTTTAATTAGAATAGGATTTTTCAACACTTAAATAGATATAGTCAAAACTTCTCTTATATCATTCGTTTTTCAATATCAGTGAATTTCTTTTCCTCTGCCCGTGGTTTTTTCCTGAAAGGATTTTTCACATAAAGGATCTGTTTGTTTACATGTAAAAGGTTTTACGGAAAATGTTTTCGGCATTTTCCTATGTTTGTTCCACAGAAAATAGTTTGGTCAACGGAAAATGACTTACTGGATAAGGTAAAATAAGCTATTTTTCCTGTAAAATGACTTACCTTTTTGAAAAGCGTAAGTCATTTTCCGGAAAAGAACTCATATATAGATAATTTTATTTTTATATAAAAATTAACTTAAATCAAGCTTAATAGTAGTATATTGATAATAAATTTTATTTTTATTTTTAAAATATTTAAAATATTATATTTTCAATATTATTAAACATATATATATAATTATTTATATTTAGTCATATAATAAATTATTAATATAATAAATATAATTTATTATTTTAATAAATTATTTAATATTTCAATTTTATTTTAATAATAAATTTTAAAAATAATATATAACACCCCAAACCCAAAATAGACGTTATGGCCGAATCTAATGGCGTCACAAGGAATGAGTTTTGAAAACAGTGTTGTTTCGATAAATCAACCAAGTTTTATAATTATCACTGATAACGTTATTTAATAAATTCATTTACCAAAACAATATTTGCAGCGGACCTTTTAAAACAGTTATATTTTGAAAAATCTAGATCGTACTTTCGAAAAAACCTTTGATTTCATAAAACCATAATTTTAGTCAAACATTGCCGTAAAAGTAAAAGCATAACAAACCAAATAAAAACTTGAACAATCCAGAGAGTCCAAATGATACAAAACTCCCGAAATTAACCTTTAAAGAAAATAAACTGAAACCCTTAATTAACTCAATTCGTGGACTAGTGGTCACCGCAAGGCTCCACCGCACCTATTCGCCGAGGTCTGTGGATTATCTGAACAAAACAGACAACATATGTGAGTTTACGTAAACTTAGTGTGCAACCCTCAGAAATCAAACATACAAGCATACAGATTTAGGCACACAGTCAGAAATAGATACAGTTCCAGGTTCAGAATCAAATCCATATTCATATTACAGATACAAATATGCATAAGTCATACCCTTATCCTCTACACACCATCTTCGACCATCCCATCACACCATGTGAGGTTTTAAACACCCACACATCCCTACACACTACATTGTGCCTTTAAGACATATATCGGAATGTATATGCAGCCAAGCTGCCAGAATATAGGCTATTAACGCTTATCAGATACTTCCTTTATGCACATAAATTCCCACCCCAATAACAAATACAGAAATCAGATACAGATATAGCATGCTCATCATGCTTAATACATATATCAAATACACATACATCAATATATTCAGGCATACATTTAGTATATTAGTATCTTACAGAGTTCAGTCTATTAGAATGTTTTAGAATACAATTTAGGGTATAGTTATCCCTTACTGGCCCTATCGTAGACCCACAGTCGATCAAAGCAACCCATGCGACCCTAGGGAAAATTTCAAAAATTATGGGCTCACACGCCCGTACCATATGCCCAGATTGGCCTTTGCCCGTGTGACCCACACGGCCTGGCCCAAAATCCACACTCCTGTGTGACATGCCCGTGTGGCCTACATGACCACACTCGAGCCACCACACGATCGTGTCTCGCACAATGGGCGACCACATGCCTGTGTAGCGCCGACAGTTTCTTTTTTGACTTTTGCCGAAGACTCATTTTCTGCATTACGGGTACACACCTAGTAGTGTTTTGATGCGAATACTATCCCGAGCCTTCCAAGACCTAAAAAAACAGCATACCAAACACCGATTTAGCGACTACATTTACTAATTTGTCGACCAAAACTTGACTTACCGAGGATGAAAAACACCGTTAACACCGATCCAACAACTGAAAGGAAAATCAGAGTTTGTCGACTTCACCTACACCACAAAATACAACAACGATTCATCCTTCTGAGAATAATGATTAGAAGAATATAAACGGAAACCCACTTACTGATTACCCCAAAAAAAAGGATTCGTAACGCCCCAATAGCAAGGATTAATAATAGAAGGAAGAACGGAACAAAAGTTTACTTTGCCAGCAAGAGAAGAAAATAACAAGAACAGAAAATAAAGATTTTGTTTTTTGGAAAAGAAAGGAAGAACGTCAAAAGCCAAGGGAATTTTAGGAAAATAACAAAAAATAAAAATCAATTTTGATATGCCCTAACTTCCCACTAACCCCTTAATTTCAATCACTTCAGCATTTAAATTCCATCAAAACTCCATGCTAACGCAATGATTCAAACATAAGACCTCCAACACACCAAATTCCTTACCACTCAAACCAGTAGACTCATTCTAATATAGAATTACAGACAATTAAATATAAGCTCACTGAATAAAGATAAGGCTTAAATCCAAAAATAACAAAAATTACTAAAGGTAAGGCTTGAACCCATGACCTCTCAATGACACCTAAAATACTTAACCACTGAAACATATAGTCATCTGTGTAAAAATTTTACAGAAGCAGAAATAAGAAAATTAGGGCGTTACATAATAATTTTAAATAATATTATTCACATATTATTAAAATATTCAATATTAATATTTTAATAATAAATATTTATTATAATTATAAATATATTAATAATAAATATTTTGTAGTATAAAGGTTAAAATATATCATAAGTCTATGTACACTTCACAGATTTGTAATTTAGTCTTTGTACTTTTATTTTCAAGAATTTAGTCCTTTACTTTTCAAATTTAAAAATCAAGCCCAATTATTGCCATCGTTAATTTTTTTGTTAATTTTGTTAATGCCACATTTTAAATAAAAATACTCACTTAGTAGTCATGTAATTAAAAATGACGTTGTAATGAATCTGAATTTAACATAATATTTTTAATATATGCGAAAACAATTTAAAATATAAAATTATAGATAAAAATAAATTCAATTAAACAATGAAAAAAAGAAAATCTCAAATGTATTTTTGTTTAATTGAAAACAACTTTTATGAAATATTTTAAAGAAATCTACCAAACAACGA